>NC_042621.1:302579529-302887730 GCF_901001135.1 Rhinatrema bivittatum | reverse complement strand
AGGCTGTGATCACATCTATAGTGTTAAAGGAGACCTGTCCCTTGCTCAGGCTGTGATCACATCTATAGTGTTAAAGGAGACCTGTCCCTTGCTCAGACTGTGATCACATCTATAGTGTTAAAGGAGACCTGTCCCTTGCTCAGACTGTGATCTCATCTGTAGTGTTAAAGGAGACCTGTCCCTTGCTCAGACTGTGATCACATCTATAGTGTTAAAGGAGACCTGTCCCTTGCTCAGGCTGTGATCACATCTATAGTGTTAAAGGAGACCTGTCCCTTCCTCAGGCTGTGATCACCTCTATAGTGTTAAAGGAGACCTGCACCTTGCTCAGGCTGTGATCACATCTATAGTGTTAAAGGAGACCTGTCCCTTGCTCAGACTGTGATCACATCTATAGTGTTAAAGGAGACCTGTCCCTTGCTCAGGCTGTGATCACATCTATAGTGTTAAAGGAGACCTGTCCCTTGCTCAGACTGTGATCACATCTATAGTGTTAAAGGAGACCTGTCCCTTGCTCAGGCTGTGATCACATCTGTAGCTCTAAAGGAGACCTGTCCCTTGTTCAGGCTGTGATCACATCTGTAGCTCTAAAGGAGACCTGTCCCTTCCTCAGGCTGTGATCACATCTGTAGTGTTAAAGGAGACCTGTCCTTGCTCAGGCTGTGATCACATCTGTAGCTCTAAAGGAGACCTGCACCTTCCTCAGGCTGTGATCACATCTGTAGTGCTAAAGGAGACCTGTCCCATCTTCAGGCTGTGATCACATCTATAGTGTTAAAGGAGACCTGTCCCTTGCTCAGACTGTGATCACATCTATAGTGTTAAAGGAGACCTGTCCCTTGCTCAGGCTGTGATCACATCTATAGTGTTAAAGGAGACCTGTCCCTTGCTCAGGCTGTGATCACATCTATAGTGTTAAAGGAGACCTGTCCCTTGCTCAGGCTGTGATCACATCTATAGTGTTAAAGGAGACCTGTCCCTTGCTCAGGCTGTGATCACATCTATAGTGTTAAAGGAGACCTGTCCCATCTTCAGACTGTGATCACATCTATAGTGTTAAAGGAGACCTGTCCCTTGCTCAGGCTGTGATCACATCTATAGTGTTAAAGGAGACCTGTCCCCTTCCTCAGGCTGTGATCACATCTATAGTGTTAAAGGAGACCTGTCCCTTGCTCAGGCTGTGATCACATCTATAGTGTTAAAGGAGACCTGTCCCTTGCTCAGACTGTGATCACATCTGTAGTGTTAAAGGAGACCTGTCCCTTGCTCAGACTGTGATCACCTCTATAGTGTTAAAGGAGACCTGTCCCTTGCTCAGGCTGTGATCACATCTATAGTGTTAAAGGAGACCTGTCCCATCTTCAGACTGTGATCACATCTATAGTGTTAAAGGAGACCTGTCCCTTGCTCAGGCTGTGATCACATCTATAGTGTTAAAGGAGACCTGTCCCTTGCTCAGGCTGTGATCACATCTATAGTGTTAAAGGAGACCTGTCCCTTGCTCAGGCTGTGATCACATCTATAGTGTTAAAGGAGACCTGTCCCTTGCTCAGACTGTGATCACATCTATAGTGTTAAAGGAGACCTGCACCTTCCTCAGGCTGTGATCACATCTATAGTGTTAAAGGAGACCTGTCCCTTGCTCAGACTGTGATCACATCTATAGTGTTAAAGGAGACCTGTCCCTTCCTCAGGCTGTGATCACATCTATAGTGTTAAAGGAGACCTGTCCCTTGCTCAGGCTGTGATCACATCTATAGTGTTAAAGGAGACCTGTCCCTTGCTCAGACTGTGATCACATCTATAGTGTTAAAGGAGACCTGTCCCTTGCTCAGGCTGTGATCACATCTATAGTGTTAAAGGAGACCTGTCCCTTGCTCAGGCTGTGATCACATCTATAGTGTTAAAGGAGACCTGTCCCTTGCTCAGGCTGTGATCACATCTATAGTGTTAAAGGAGACCTGTCCCTTGCTCAGGCTGTGATCACATCTATAGTGTTAAAGGAGACCTGTCCCTTGCTCAGGCTGTGATCACATCTATAGTGTTAAAGGAGACCTGTCCCTTGCTCAGGCTGTGATCACATCTATAGTGTTAAAGGAGACCTGTCCCTTGCTCAGGCTGTGATCACATCTATAGTGTTAAAGGAGACCTGTCCCTTGCTCAGGCTGTGATCACATCTATAGTGTTAAAGGAGACCTGTCCCTTGCTCAGGCTGTGATCACATCTATAGTGTTAAAGGAGACCTGTCCCTTGCTCAGGCTGTGATCACATCTATAGTGTTAAAGGAGACCTGTCCCTTGCTCAGGCTGTGATCACATCTATAGTGTTAAAGGAGACCTGTCCCTTGCTCAGGCTGTGATCACATCTATAGTGTTAAAGGAGACCTGTCCCTTGCTCAGGCTGTGATCACATCTATAGTGTTAAAGGAGACCTGTCCCTTGCTCAGGCTGTGATCACATCTATAGTGTTAAAGGAGACCTGTCCCTTGCTCAGGCTGTGATCACATCTATAGTGTTAAAGGAGACCTGTCCCTTGCCTCAGGACTGTGATCACATCTATAGTGTTAAAGGAGACCTGTCCCTTGCTCAGGCTGTGATCACATCTATAGTGTTAAAGGAGACCTGTCCCTTGCTCAGGCTGTGATCACATCTATAGTGTTAAAGGAGACCTGTCCCTTGCTCAGCTGTGATCACATCTATAGTGTTAAAGGAGACCTGTCCCTTGCTCAGGCTGTGATCACATCTATAGTGTTAAAGGAGACCTGTCCCTTGCTCAGGCTGTGATCACATCTATAGTGTTAAAGGAGACCTGTCCCTTGCTCAGGACTGTGATCACATCTATAGTGTTAAAGGAGACCTGTCCCTTGCTCAGGCTGTGATCACATCTATAGTGTTAAAGGAGACCTGTCCCTTGCTCAGGCTGTGATCACATCTATAGTGTTAAAGGAGACCTGTCCCTTGCTCAGGCTGTGATCACCTCTATAGTGTTAAAGGAGACCTGTCCCTTGCTCAGGCTGTGATCACATCTATAGTGTTAAAGGAGACCTGTCCCTTGCTCAGGCTGTGATCACATCTATAGTGTTAAAGGAGACCTGTCCCTTGCTCAGGCTGTGATCACATCTATAGTGTTAAAGGAGACCTGTCCCTTGCTCAGGCTGTGATCACATCTATAGTGTTAAAGGAGACCTGTCCCTTGCTCAGGCTGTGATCACATCTATAGTGTTAAAGGAGACCTGTCCCTTGCTCAGGCTGTGATCACATCTATAGTGTTAAAGGAGACCTGTCCCTTGCTCAGGCTGTGATCACATCTATAGTGTTAAAGGAGACCTGTCCCTTCCTCAGGCTGTGATCACATCTATAGTGTTAAAGGAGACCTGTCCCTTGCTCAGGCTGTGATCACATCTATAGTGTTAAAGGAGACCTGTCCCTTGCTCAGGCTGTGATCACATCTATAGTGTTAAAGGAGACCTGTCCCTTGCTCAGACTGTGATCACATCTATAGTGTTAAAGGAGACCTGTCCCTTGCTCAGGCTGTGATCACATCTATAGTGTTAAAGGAGACCTGTCCCTTGCTCAGGATGTGATCACATCTATAGTGTTAAAGGAGACCTGTCCCTTGCTCAGGCTGTGATCACATCTATAGTGTTAAAGGAGACCTGTCCCTTGCTCAGGCTGTGATCACATCTATAGTGTTAAAGGAGACCTGTCCCTTGCTCAGGCTGTGATCACATCTATAGTGTTAAAGGAGACCTGTCCCTTGCTCAGGCTGTGATCACATCTATAGTGTTAAAGGAGACCTGTCCCTTGCTCAGGCTGTGATCACATCTATAGTGTTAAAGGAGACCTGTCCCTTGCTCAGGCTGTGATCACATCTATAGTGTTAAAGGAGACCTGTCCCTTGCTCAGACTGTGATCACATCTATAGTGTTAAAGGAGACCTGTCCCTTGCTCAGGCTGTGATCACATCTATAGTGTTAAAGGAGACCTGTCCCTTGCTCAGGCTGTGATCACATCTATAGTGTTAAAGGAGACCTGTCCCTTGCTCAGGCTGTGATCACATCTATAGTGTTAAAGGAGACCTGTCCCTTGCTCAGGACTGTGATCACATCTATAGTGTTAAAGGAGACCTGTCCCTTGCTCAGGCTGTGATCACATCTATAGTGTTAAAGGAGACCTGTCCCTTGCTCAGGCTGTGATCACATCTATAGTGTTAAAGGAGACCTGTCCCTTGCTCAGGCTGTGATCACATCTATAGTGTTAAAGGAGACCTGTCCCTTGCTCAGGCTGTGATCACATCTATAGTGTTAAAGGAGACCTGTCCCTTGCCTCAGGCTGTGATCACATCTATAGTGTTAAAGGAGACCTGTCCCTTGCTCAGGACTGTGATCACATCTATAGTGTTAAAGGAGACCTGTCCCTTGCTCAGGCTGTGATCACATCTATAGTGTTAAAGGAGACCTGTCCCTTGCTCAGGCTGTGATCACATCTATAGTGTTAAAGGAGACCTGTCCCTTCTCAGGCTGTGATCACATCTATAGTGTTAAAGGAGACCTGTCCCTTGCTCAGGCTGTGATCACATCTATAGTGTTAAAGGAGACCTGTCCCTTGCTCAGGCTGTGATCACATCTATAGTGTTAAAGGAGACCTGTCCCTTGCTCAGGCTGTGATCACATCTATAGTGTTAAAGGAGACCTGTCCCTTGCTCAGGCTGTGATCACATCTATAGTGTTAAAGGAGACCTGTCCCTTGCTCAGACTGTGATCACATCTATAGTGTTAAAGGAGACCTGTCCCTTCCTCAAGCTGTGATCACATCTGTAGCTCTAAAGGAGACCTGTCCCTTGTTCAGGCTGTGATCACATCTGTAGCTCTAAAGGAGACCTGCACCTTCCTCAGGCTGTGATCACATCTATAGTGTTAAAGGAGACCTGTCCTTTCCTCAGGCTGTGATCACATCTGTAGCTCTAAAGGAGACCTGCACCTTCCTCAGGCTGTGATCACATCTGTAGTGCTAAAGGAGACCTGTCCCTTGCTCAGGCTGTGATCACATCTATAGTGTTAAAGGAGACCTGTCCCTTGCTCAGGCTGTGATCACATCTATAGTGTTAAAGGAGACCTGTCCCTTGCTCAGGCTGTGATCACATCTATAGTGTTAAAGGAGACCTGCACCTTGCTCAGGCTGTGATCACATCTATAGTGTTAAAGGAGACCTGTCCCTTCCTCAGGCTGTGATCACATCTATAGTGTTAAAGGAGACCTGTCCCTTGCTCAGGCTGTGATCACATCTATAGTGTTAAAGGAGACCTGTCCCTTGCTCAGGCTGTGATCACATCTATAGTGTTAAAGGAGACCTGTCCCTTGCTCAGGCTGTGATCACATCTGTAGTGTTAAAGGAGACCTGTCCCTTGCTCAGACTGTGATCACATCTATAGTGTTAAAGGAGACCTGTCCCTTGCTCAGGCTGTGATCACATCTGTAGTGTTAAAGGAGACCTGTCCCTTGCTCAGGCTGTGATCACATCTATAGTGTTAAAGGAGACCTGTCCCTTGCTCAGACTGTGATCACATCTATAGTGTTAAAGGAGACCTGTCCCTTGCTCAGGCTGTGATCACATCTATAGTGTTAAAGGAGACCTGTCCCTTGCTCAGACTGTGATCACATCTATAGTGTTAAAGGAGACCTGTCCCTTGCTCAGGCTGTGATCACATCTATAGTGTTAAAGGAGACCTGTCCCTTGCTCAGGCTGTGATCACATCTATAGTGTTAAAGGAGACCTGTCCCTTGCTCAGGCTGTGATCACATCTATAGTGTTAAAGGAGACCTGTCCCTTGCTCAGGCTGTGATCACATCTATAGTGTTAAAGGAGACCTGTCCCTTCCTCAGGCTGTGATCACATCTATAGTGTTAAAGGAGACCTGTCCCTTGCTCAGGCTGTGATCACATCTATAGTGTTAAAGGAGACCTGTCCCTTGCTCAGGCTGTGATCACATCTATAGTGTTAAAGGAGACCTGTCCGTTGCTCAGACTGTGATCACATCTATAGTATTGTTAAAGGAGACCTGTCCCTTGCTCAGGCTGTGATCACATCTATAGTGTTAAAGGAGACCTGTCCCTTGCTCAGGCTGTGATCACATCTATAGTGTTAAAGGAGACCTGTCCCTTGCTCAGGCTGTGATCACATCTATAGTGTTAAAGGAGACCTGTCCCTTCCTCAGGCTGTGATCACATCTATAGTGTTAAAGGAGACCTGTCCCTTGCTCAGGCTGTGATCACATCTATAGTGTTAAAGGAGACCTGTCCCTTGCTCAGGCTGTGATCACATCTATAGTGTTAAAGGAGACCTGTCCCTTGCTCAGGCTGTGATCACATCTATAGTGTTAAAGGAGACCTGTCCCTTGCTCAGACTGTGATCACATCTATAGTGTTAAAGGAGACCTGTCCCTTGCTCAGGCTGTGATCACATCTATAGTGTTAAAGGAGACCTGTCCCTTGCTCAGACTGTGATCACATCTATAGTGTTAAAGGAGACCTGTCCCTTGCTCAGGCTGTGATCACATCTATAGTGTTAAAGGAGACCTGTCCCTTGCTCAGACTGTGATCACATCTATAGTGTTAAAGGAGACCTGTCCCTTGCTCAGGCTGTGATCACATCTATAGTGTTAAAGGAGACGTGTCCCTTGCTCAGACTGTGATCACATCTATAGTGTTAAAGGAGACCTGTCCCTTGCTCAGACTGTGATCACATCTGTAGTGTTAAAGGAGACCTGTCCCTTGCTCAGACTGTGATCACATCTATAGTGTTAAAGGAGACCTGTCCCTTCCTCAGGCTGTGATCACATCTATAGTGTTAAAGGAGACCTGTCCCTTGCTCAGACTGTGATCACCTCTATAGTGTTAAAGGAGACCTGTCCCTTGCTCAGACTGTGATCACCTCTATAGTGTTAAAGGAGACCTGTCCCTTGCTCAGGCTGTGATCACATCTATAGTGTTAAAGGAGACCTGTCCCTTGCTCAGGCTGTGATCACATCTATAGTGTTAAAGGAGACCTGTCCCTTGCTCAGGCTGTGATCACATCTATAGTGTTAAAGGAGACCTGTCCCTTGCTCAGACTGTGATCACCTCTATAGTGTTAAAGGAGACCTGTCCCTTGCTCAGACTGTGATCACATCTATAGTGTTAAAGGAGACCTGTCCCTTGCTCAGACTGTGATCACCTCTATAGTGTTAAAGGAGACCTGTCCCTTGCTCAGGCTGTGATCACCTCTATAGTGTTAAAGGAGACCTGTCCCTTGCTCAGGCTGTGATCACATCTATAGTGTTAAAGGAGACCTGTCCCTTGCTCAGACTGTGATCACCTCTATAGTGTTAAAGGAGACCTGTCCCTTGCTCAGACTGTGATCACCTCTATAGTGTTAAAGGAGACCTGTCCCTTGCTCAGGCTGTGATCACCTCTATAGTGTTAAAGGAGACCTGTCCCTTGCTCAGGCTGTGATCACCTCTATAGTGTTAAAGGAGACCTGTCCCTTGCTCAGGCTGTGATCACCTCTATAGTGCTAAAGGAGACCTGTCCCTTGCTCAGACTGTGATCACCTCTATAGTGTTAAAGGAGACCTGTCCCTTGCTCAGGCTGTGATCACCTCTATAGTGTTAAAGGAGACCTGTCCCTTGCTCAGACTGTGATCACCTCTATAGTGTTAAAGGAGACCTGTCCCTTGCTCAGACTGTGATCACCTCTATAGTGTTAAAGGAGACCTGTCCCTTGCTCAGACTGTGATCACCTCTATAGTGTTAAAGGAGACCTGTCCCTTGCTCAGGCTGTGATCACATCTATAGTGTTAAAGGAGACCTGTCCCTTGCTCAGACTGTGATCACATCTATAGTGTTAAAGGAGACCTGTCCCTTGCTCAGGCTGTGATCACATCTATAGTGTTAAAGGAGACCTGTCCCTTGCTCAGACTGTGATCACCTCTATAGTGTTAAAGGAGACCTGTCCCTTGCTCAGGCTGTGATCACCTCTATAGTGTTAAAGGAGACCTGTCCCTTGCTCAGGCTGTGATCACCTCTATAGTGTTAAAGGAGACCTGTCCCTTGCTCAGGCTGTGATCACCTCTATAGTGCTAAAGGAGACCTGTCCCTTGCTCAGACTGTGATCACCTCTATAGTGTTAAAGGAGACCTGTCCCTTGCTCAGGCTGTGATCACCTCTATAGTGTTAAAGGAGACCTGTCCCTTGCTCAGACTGTGATCACCTCTATAGTGTTAAAGGAGACCTGTCCCTTGCTCAGACTGTGATCACCTCTATAGTGTTAAAGGAGACCTGTCCCTTGCTCAGACTGTGATCACCTCTATAGTGTTAAAGGAGACCTGTCCCTTGCTCAGGCTGTGATCACATCTATAGTGTTAAAGGAGACCTGTCCCTTGCTCAGACTGTGATCACATCTATAGTGTTAAAGGAGACCTGTCCCTTGCTCAGACTGTGATCACATCTGTAGTGTTAAAGGAGACCTGTCCCTTGCTCAGACTGTGATCACATCTATAGTGTTAAAGGAGACCTGTCCCTTGCTCAGACTGTGATCACATCTATAGTGTTAAAGGAGACCTGTCCCTTGCTCAGGCTGTGATCACATCTATAGTGTTAAAGGAGACCTGTCCCTTGCTCAGACTGTGATCACATCTATAGTGTTAAAGGAGACCTGTCCCTTGCTCAGACTGTGATCACATCTGTAGTGTTAAAGGAGACCTGTCCCTTGCTCAGACTGTGATCACATCTATAGTGTTAAAGGAGACCTGTCCCTTGCTCAGGCTGTGATCACATCTATAGTGTTAAAGGAGACCTGTCCCTTGCTCAGGCTGTGATCACATCTATAGTGTTAAAGGAGACCTGTCCCTTGCTCAGGCTGTGATCACATCTATAGTGTTAAAGGAGACCTGTCCCTTGCTCAGACTGTGATCACATCTATAGTGTTAAAGGAGACCTGTCCCTTGCTCAGACTGTGATCACCTCTATAGTGTTAAAGGAGACCTGTCCCTTGCTCAGACTGTGATCACATCTATAGTGTTAAAGGAGACCTGTCCCTTGCTCAGGCTGTGATCACATCTATAGTGTTAAAGGAGACCTGTCCCTTGCTCAGGCTGTGATCACATCTATAGTGTTAAAGGAGACCTGTCCCTTGCTCAGACTGTGATCACATCTATAGTGTTAAAGGAGACCTGTCCCTTCCTCAGGCTGTGATCACATCTATAGTGTTAAAGGAGACCTGTCCCTTGCTCAGACTGTGATCACATCTATAGTGTTAAAGGAGACCTGTCCCTTGCTCAGACTGTGATCACATCTATAGTGTTAAAGGAGACCTGTCCCTTGCTCAGGCTGTGATCACATCTATAGTGTTAAAGGAGACCTGTCCCTTGCTCAGGCTGTGATCACATCTATAGTGTTAAAGGAGACCTGTCCCTTGCTCAGACTGTGATCACATCTATAGTGTTAAAGGAGACCTGTCCCTTCCTCAGGCTGTGATCACATCTATAGTGTTAAAGGAGACCTGTCCCTTGCTCAGGCTGTGATCACATCTATAGTGTTAAAGGAGACCTGTCCCTTGCTCAGACTGTGATCACATCTATAGTGTTAAAGGAGACCTGTCCCTTGCTCAGACTGTGATCACATCTATAGTGTTAAAGGAGACCTGTCCCTTGCTCAGGCTGTGATCACATCTATAGTGTTAAAGGAGACCTGTCCCTTGCTCAGGCTGTGATCACATCTATAGTGTTAAAGGAGACCTGTCCCTTGCTCAGACTGTGATCACATCTATAGTGTTAAAGGAGACCTGTCCCTTGCTCAGACTGTGATCACATCTATAGTGTTAAAGGAGACCTGTCCCTTGCTCAGGCTGTGATCACATCTATAGTGTTAAAGGAGACCTGTCCCTTCCTCAGGCTGTGATCACATCTATAGTATTAAAGGAGACCTGTCCCTTGCTCAGGCTGTGATCACATCTATAGTGTTAAAGGAGACCTGCACCTTCCTCAGACTGTGATCACATCTATAGTGTTAAAGGAGAGCTGTCCCTTGCTCAGGCTGTGATCACATCTATAGTGTTAAAGGAGACCTGTCCCTTGCTCAGACTGTGATCACATCTATAGTGTTAAAGGAGACCTGTCCCTTCCTCAGGCTGTGATCACATCTATAGTGTTAAAGGAGACCTGTCCTTTCCTCAAGCTGTGATCACATCTATAGTGTTAAAGGAGACCTGTCCCTTCCTCAGGCTGTGATCACATCTATAGTGTTAAAGGAGACCTGTCCCTTGCTCAGGCTGTGATCACATCTATAGTGTTAAAGGAGACCTGTCCCTTGCTCAGACTGTGATCACATCTATAGTGTTAAAGGAGACCTGTCCCTTGCTCAGGCTGTGATCACATCTATAGTGTTAAAGGAGACCTGTCCCTTGCTCAGGCTGTGATCACATCTATAGTGTTAAAGGAGACCTGTCCTTTCCTCAAGCTGTGATCACATCTATAGTATTGTTAAAGGAGACCTGTTTCCTTTGTCCAGCTCTTGAAATATCTAATTATGTAATGCAGGTGACGGGGAAGCTCTGCTATTTATTAAGAACCACATTCGGGTTTTTGTGTTCCTCTTAAATAGTGCCTATCGAGCTATAACTTGTCCCCCCTGTCCTCCACCTTGGAAGGCTGCAGATGACAGCCGCCTGTGCCGAGATCTGAACCCCAGAAGTCAGGGACTGCAAGGATGTCTTGCTCAGCAGGGTTAGGCTGAGCCGGTCCTGCCCCAGTGCATGCAGGGAATTGCCCTTGCAGCTTGCCTGAGAACTGCGGCACTACAAATCCCAGCATGCACTGGGAGTAAACACAGGCCCGGATCAGCCTATCCGTCATGAGCTGGAGCCACTTACTGCTGTGGATTGAACCTCTAACTGTCTTTGCCCTGTAAATAAAACAGGCCAGGTTTGGAAGCACAGATCTGACGCAGTCTGTCCTTACTGTCCAGCCTGACAGCAGCCGTGGAAGTTCAACCAGTGCTTTCCTTTTATCTTCTCTTAGTTTGCACTACACGAGAGAGGATTCATCCCCAGGCCCACTACAACATCTTATCGATCACCATCTGTTAGGAACCCTAGAAGCCACGTCAGGAATTACTCCCAACACAGAATAAAAGCTTCAAGTAATGAAGAATGCCTCACATTTATTGATTTATACATTTTTGGGATAGCGCACTCTCCACAGTGAAGATCAGTGGTTTGATCAGAGCGGTTTACATCATTTCATGCACAATATCAGAACAAATGAAATGAATATTACACTAAAAATAAGAAAATAACAATAGAAAACATACAATACAGGCTGAAACAATCTTCTAAAAGATCAAAAGGTTGTTACTGGCTTCAGAGCCGTTAAGTATAAGAGGGATGCAGCTCCCAGACGGAAGAAAAAAATGTATGGGGGAACTTTAGAACGGGTTCCCTAGCATTTCAATGTCAAAGGCCTTCTTAACTAAGAAAGCTTTTTAGGTTGCATTTAAAAGCCCTTAACTCTATGCAAATTCATAAATTATCAGGCAAAGCATTGCAACAGAAAAAGCTCTTTCCAGTGATATCCAGCCTGGCCGTTTCCATGGTAGGGACGTCTAGCAAAGGTTTATCTAACGAGCGTAACTGTCTTGTAGGTTTGCATAGACGGAATGATGTGCAGGTGCAGACAGAGCTTTCATCGTGTACACGGTTAAATAGCATTGTCAGTACTTTAAACTGAATTCGGACGGGTACAGGTAGCCAACGTAATGAGGCTGACGTGGGGGGGATTTATGACGCCGGCGACTGTACTTGTTGGAATGTGAGCGGCTGGATCCTGGACCAGTTGTAAGGGGCGGTAAGCCCAGCTGCAGGGCACAACCGCACTCTAGTTTGGTGTTAAGCCATTCTGAAGTCATACGGGTGCAATTTATAGAAGGAAGTTTCAGATGCGTGAGACCTCATGGATAAGCTGGTATCAAGGATTACACCTCGATTACGGGATTTCTTACACAATCTACGATAAATATCATGATCATCTCCTGGCACTAGGAATGATTTATCCCATGGGCGTCCCACACGTTCCCACAAATATTTTCCAAGCATATTTAGCCAACTTTACATTCAAAGAACCTGTTAATCTTGCCTGCAGTTCAGAAGGGCGGGCATGGAGGACAATTCTTACATTTATGGCATCTACCATTTGGTTCTTCAACGTCAAATCTAAATAAGATGTCTTCTCTCCTATCCAGTCCCCTATGTATCTCAATAGACTTGGTGTATTACATTCAGGAACTGAAAACCTCCCTCTCTTTCAGGGTCCATTAGCTATTCCATGTTCAGCCTTGCTCTCTTGTCCCGCCATAGAAATTGGGAACCACTATACAAAAATAATTTCCTTCCTTAGAATAAGCAGAACCATCTATAAAATGTATAACAAGATCATTTTAATCCATGCAATTCTGCCCATAAAGGATACTGGGAAATGCACTGCTTATCCTAAAATTCCTGAATACGAGGTAAAATGTTCCAGGATCACCATGCAGTGGGATACTCATGAATCGTAAAGACCGAGTATTTGATTGACTCCCCAGCCCAGTTTCCAGAAAACTGCTCCCAGTTGTCTTTCAATTTCCCCGTAAGGTCTAGTGTCTGAGATGCATCTAAATTAAGCTGAAGGCCTGAAAAACTACCCTATTCTTCAAATACAGATAGAATTTTAGGTAAGTATTCTTTAGCTTTAGGCAGAAACAATAAGAGATCATCTGCAATTCTTGAACAGTGGTCAGGACAGGGAGCAAGCAACGGTATCTGGTTCCAGGCCAAGATCAAGGCAGGCAACGAGCAACAGTATCCAGATCCAAGGCAAGACTGGGCAGGCAGCGAGAAGATAGGTCAAGGTCCACATTGGGGTCAAAGCAGGCAGCAGTCTAGAAGTCAATGTCCGTAGCAGAGGACAGAACCAGGAATCAGGAAGAGATGAACGGAGAAGACAAGACAAAACAAGGCACAGGCAGGGCTTTCTGAGGCAATTACTGGCAGTCCAACAGGGCTTTAAACAGCAAGGGTTGATGATGTCATCCAAAGTTGTAGCACAGTTTTCCCACCGCGGACCCTTTAAGAGTCAGCGCACATTGCATGTGCTCACCTGAGGAGGCTCAGGAGGAACAGGAGCATGGCAGTGTCCAGGAGCAGTGATAGCGACATCGGGATGAGTGGGGCCAGTCACAGGACCACCCCTCGGCTGGCTAAATGTTACAGCACCCCCCTTCTAAGCCTTCTCCCCAGGCCTCAGATGAGGCTTCTGGGGGAAACGTTGATGGAACTCTTTAGTGAGTTGAGAGACTTGAACATTGGATGCAGGTTCCCAAATGTTTTCTTCGGGGGCTGAACCCCTTTCATGAAAAGAGATAGTGGAGTTTATTCTGGATCCGCTTCGAGTTAAGGATCTCCTGGACTTCATACTCTGTGTCCTCCTCAGATGTTACCTCCATTGGTTTGGAAAGAGATTGTGAGGGCCACGACAGGAGTAGAGGTTTGAGGAGGAGTGAGACATGAAAAATATTGTGAACCTTAAGGGTAGGTGGCAACCTTAACTGATAAGCCACTGGTCCAATTTGACAAATGATTGGGAATGGTCCCATGAAACACGGTGATGACTTGCTGGAAGGATTCTTAAACCATAGGTTGTGGGTACTCAGCTATGTCAACCCTCCAGGTTTGAGATGCCATGCCGGTGGGCGCCTTTTGCCTGCCTGTTTCTTATATTTCTCAGCGGCTGAGGTAAGGAGTTGGTGGGTCTTTTGCCACAGCTCCTGAAGTTCTTGGCTTACGACATTGACTGCAGAACATGGAACTATTACCGGTATAGGGAGTGGCACGAATAGATGTCTGCCGGATAAGATGTGGAATGGAGATGACCCCATGGAGCCTCCAGCGTGGTTGTTATGGCAGAATTCTGCCCAGGGGAGGAGAGATGCCCAATCATTCCGCCATTCGTTTACATAGGGTCTCAGGAACTCCTTAAGGATTTGGTTGGTTCTCTTTGACTATCCGTTCCTTTTTGGGTGGTACATGGAGATGTCCAAAGAAATACCAAACTTTTTACACAGGCTCTTCCAGAAGCAAGCTGAGATTTGCATGTTTTAAGGAAGCTGGTGCCGACACAGCTGGATGACGTAGTGGAGGAGTAGCCTAGTGGTTAGAGCAGTGGCCTATGCGGCAGGAGACCAGGGTTTGAGTCCTGTTGTCGCTCCTTGTGACCTTGGGCAAGTCACTTTACCCTCCATTGCCTCAGGTACAAACTTACAGGGTCATTTATCAAATGGTGTTTATGCATGCATTAAGGCATTTTTGCATGCGTTAAGCTCCTTTAACGCATGCGAAAACACCTTTAACGCCTGTGATAGCACAATAACGCATGGTGTGATGCAAATCTGAAAAAGAGGAGGAGTTAGGGGCAGGAGTGGGCTGGGCTCACAGTTTTGCAAAACTCTATCACACGGCTGTAACGCTGATTTTAACTACACCTTTTTCATCAGCGTTAGGCCATGCGTTGGGGCTTTATTTCACATTGCCATGTTTTTGGGCATGCCGGTTTGAGTTGTTTTGAAGCTCCCAGGCAGCCCACCTAGTAACTCGAGGTGAGGTTTAGGTATTAGTGTAGGGGTTAGAGGCCACTTTTACATTCAGAGTGAGACGTACGAACAGAACAGTGCTCTCTTGTGAAGATTTAATGACCTTCGGAGTGAGGAAACTCACCCAACGATGAGATGTGTACAATGTTCTCTCAACCTAGCTTGATGGACTCTCTATCTGAGTAACATCAAGCTAGGTTGAGAGAACATTGTACAAATCTCCTGCTGCACGGGTCCCTTGACCCTTCAGACCGGACTGCTCCACTCTGAAGAGATCCCCCTGCTGATTCTGGAGCGGGCAGTGCATCCTCTGGTCCTCGGACTGCGGTGGCTGCAGCGTCACTCCCCAGTAATTCAATGGGACACCCTCCAGCTGACCCAGTGGAGTCTCTTCTGCTTTGCACATTGCCTGCAGGTCCCGCGTCCTCCGCCGCCGCTCCAGCTTTGAACATCTCTTCTCTTACCGGAGCCGTACCAAGCCTTCGCCGACGTGTTCTCCAAGGAGATGGCAGAGATTCTCCCCCAACATCGGCCATTCGACTGCCCTATTGACTTGTTGCCTGGCACCACGCCCCCTCGTGGCCGAGTTTATCCGCTGTCCCTGCCAGAGACTGCTGCCGTGTCCCAGTACGTTACAGAGAATCTTGCCAAGGGCTTCATTTGCCCTTCTTGTTCCCCCGCTGGAGCCGGCTTCTTTTTTGTGGCAAAGAAGGACGGCTCACTCCGCCCCTGTATAGACTATCAAGGCTTGAACGCCATTACAAAGAGGGACGGCTACCCCCTTCCTCTGATCCCTGAACTTTTGGACCGCCTCCAGGGGTTCCAAGTTTTTACTAAGCTAGACCTTCGGTGGGCCTACAACCTCGTCCGTATATGTCCTGGAGATGAATGGAAGACGGCCTTCAATACCAGGGATGGGCATTACGAGTACTTGGTGATGCCCTTCGGACTCTGCAATGCCCCGGCCGTCTTCCAGAACCTCATGAACGAGGTCTTACGCGAGATGCTACACTCTCACGTCATCGGGTACCTTGATGATGTGCTAATCTTTTCAAAAGACCTGGAATCTCACCGCCAGCACGTCAGACAAGTCCTACAGGCTCTAAGGGATAACCGCCTGTATGCAAAGTTAGAAAAGTGCGTCTTTGAGGCAGAGTCCTTGCCCTTTCTGGGGTACATCATCTCATCAACTGGCTTCCGGATGGACCCCGAGAAGGTCTCGGCCATAACCAAATGGCCCCAGCCCGTGGGTCTCAAGGCTCTTCAAAGATTCCTGGGATTTGCTAACTTCTACAGACATTTCATTCCTCGCTACTCCCATCGGGTCACTCCCCTCACTGCCCTAACCAGAAAGGGAGCCGACGCCAGGACCTGGCCCGACGCTGTCGTCAGGGCATTCTCCGATTTGAAAGAGGCATTCTTGGCCGACACCTGTCTCCGCCACCTGGACCCGGCAAGACCCTTCATCATCGAAGTCGACGCCTCCAGCGTGGCCGTTGGGGCTGTTCTCAGCCAACACTCCGCTTCAGGCCAATTACTACCTTGCTCGTATTTCTCCAAGAAATTCTCCCCCGCCGAAGCGAATTACTCCATTGGAGATAAGGAACTTTTAGCAATCAAACTCGCCTTCGAGGAATGGAGGCAGTGGCTCGAGGAAGCTAAACACCCGGTCACCGTATACACTGACCACAAAAACTTGGAGTTCCTGTCCCAAGCCCAGCGGTTAAACCCCCGTCAGGCCCGGTGGTCTATGTTCTTCAGCCGCTTTGATTTCACACTGCAATACCGCCCTGCAGCAAAGAACCTTCGGGCCGATGCCCTGTCACGGACCTCCATGTCTGAAGAGGACCTTGAGCCTCCCCAATACATTCTGGACCCCAGCAAGGTCCATCTATCAGCCCTGATGGTCCTTTCTCAAGGTAGAACTGTGGTCCCCCGACAAGACCGACTAAAGACCCTGCGCTGGGCCCACGACTCCTTTATTGGAGGCCACGCCGGGCGGGAGCGAACATTGGAACTCCTCAACCGGTTCTACTGGTGGCCCAACATTCGGCAGGAAGTCCGCACCTACGTAAGCTCCTGTCCCACCTGTGCCTGACAAAAACCCAGTCCTGGTCCTCTGTGTGGTCTTCTGCAGCCTCTCCCGGTTCCCACAGAACCTTGGACCCATCTCGCTACAGACTTTATGGTCGACCTACCGCCGTCACATGGGAAGACGATAATCTGGGTCACCGTCTACCTTTTCTCCAAAATGGCGCATTTTGTGCCGCTGCCCAAGCTGCCATCTGCACCTGAACTGGCCCTTCTTTTCGCCCAACACATATTCCGGATTCATGGGCTTCCCCAGGATATCGTTTCGGACCGAGGGCCGCAGTTCACCACGCGGTACTGGAGGGCTCTCTGCAAATGCTTCAAGGTTCAGCTCAGCTTCTCCACCGCTTTCCACCCTCAGAGCAATGGACAATCCGAAAGGATGAACTGCTCCCTAAAGACCTTCCTGCGTGCCTTCATCAATGAAAGGCAGGACAACTGGACTGAGCTGCTACCCTGGGCCGAGTTTGCCTATAATAACCAGTGTCACGCCGCCACCGGATGCTCACCCTTCCAGCTGGTATATAGGAAGCAGCTTAAACCTCCACTCCCCATTTCCACTCCCAGTGTTTCCCCGGCCGCACAGCTGACGGCTCAGCAACTACAGACTCTTTGGCAAACGACCCAGGACAAGTTGGCTGTCTCTGCCTCCTCCGCCAAGCGAGCAGCTGATCGCCACCGACGCCCGGCACCCATGTATCAGCCTGGAGACCGGGTCTGGCTCAGTACGAAGAACATCCATCTAAGGCTACCCTCTAGGAGATTTGCGCCCAAGTTCTGTGGACCCTTCCGGGTTGCCAAAAGGGTGGGACTCGTTTCCTACCGTTTGAGATTGCCATCCTCGCTACGGATCCACAACGTCTTCCACGTCTCTCTGCTAAAACCTCTGGTCCTCTCCCGCTACCACCGCAAGTCTCCGGACTCTTCGGCTACTCCCATAGCTGATGATCCCACGTACCAGGTACGCGAAGTACTAGATGTATGATTCCACAACCGAAGATGGGAGTACCTCCTCGCCTGGGAGGGTTGCGGCGACGAGGACAACACCTGGGAGCCGAGTTGTAACATCCTGGACAAGTCCCTCCTTCAGCAGTTTCATCTTGACCATCCTGAGAAACCCGGTCCTCTGAAGAGGGGCCGTAAAGGGGGGGTACTGTTGCGGTCCCGACCGCCCCTCTCCTGATCGGGCTCAGGCCCGCCTACCTCTGCTCCGGCAGCCGCGGGATTCCGCCCAGCCCAGGTCCCGGGAGGCCCTCCGTCCGCGCAGTTGCCATGTGGCGGACGCCATTGCAGGCCTGTTCTCCGGCCTCGCGCACGCGAGAAGGCTCCTCTTGTGCGTCCAGCTCCCGGAAGCCTGGCTCCGCCTCCTCGGCTGACGTCACGCTCTGCTCCCGATATAACCGGCGTTCAGTTGTTCACTAAACGCCTTGCAACGAGGTTCCTAGCTGACTAGTTGCTTCCTGTTTGCGTTTCCTGTTGACTCCTTGATACCTGCCTTGACTCCAGTTTGCTTCTGACTTCGCTACAGCCTGCTGCCTGCCTTGACTCCGGTTTGCTTCTGACTTCGCTGCAGTCTGCTGCCTGCCTTGACTCCGGTTTGCTTCTGACTTCGCTGCAGTCTGCTGCCTGCCTTGACTCCGGTTTGCTTCTGACTTCGCTGCAGTCTGCTGCCTGCCTTGACTCCGGTTTGCTTCTGACTTCGCTGCAGTCTGCTGCCTGCCCTGACTCCGGTTTGCTCCTGATTTCGCTACCGCCTGCTGCCTGCCCTGACCCGGGTTGTCACGGACTTCTTTACCACTGCCCGCCTGCTCTGGCCCCGACTGTTACCCTCTGGGCCAGCTCCTGACCCGGCCTGTCTCTCTGACTCTCTGGCAAACCTCTGGCCGGCTCAGCTCCCAGTGGGCCTCCTGCCCTTCCTACGCACTAGCTCTTCAGGACATTCTCAGCAGTGCCCAAGTCCCAAGGGCCTGGGTCCCTACGGGCTCCACCCGGGGGGATCCCAGGCTCCGGGTGAAACCTTGCCAGATCGTGCCCCCGCCTCCCGGCCTGCCCTGTGATATCCGGTAGGCCGGCCCAAGGGTCCACCATCTACCCTCACAGCAGTCTAGCCGCAACACTCAAGATTAGTAACTATCTATCCTGACTTGTCTAGACCTACACAGTTAAAAAGAAGGCAGTTTCTACGGTGCTTGACATAGGAGCTTTCTATTTGTTAAAATTTCCATGTAAATGCGTAATTACATTTCAGAATAATACTTATGGGGTTTTTTTACAACTGTACAACTATCAAACTTTTTGTCAGATAAAATTCCTTCTGTATCTATTTCCACTTCTCCAACTGGCGAGTAGACGTATTGGGCCGGATTTTAATATCTACGCCCAATTTTATAACATGCGCACGCAGCCGCGCGCATGTTATAAAATCCGGGGTCGGCGCGCGCAAGGGGCTGCACACTTGTGCACTTTGTGCTCGCTGAGCCCTAGGGGAGCCCCGATGGTTTTCCCTGTTCCATCTGAGGCCACTCCGAAATCAGAGTGGCCTCGGAGGGAACTTTCCTTCCGCCCCCCACCTTCCCCTCCCTTCCCTGCTCCCCAGCCCTCCCTGACCTTTATTTTTCAAGTTGCGCCTGCCTCTGGGCAGGCGTAGGTTGCGTGCGCTGGCCGAGTGCTGGCTCGCGATCCTCCGGCCTAGAGGCCCTACGGAGCCCTAAGGCCATGCCCCCTCCCCGGACTGCCCCCGCCCCGGACTTCCCCCGTCCCTTTTTTCAAGCCTCGGGACATACGTGTGTCCCGGGACTTGTGCGCGTCGCCGGGCCTATGCAAAATAGGCTCGGCGCGCGTAGGGCTTTTAAAATCTGCCCCATTATGTCTGTAGCTTATACGATTTATTAACATAGTCTTCCTGTATAGTCAGATCGTATTTCCTGGTATATTTTTCAGGTCCTCCTTCTCTTGTGGACTTGATTGTGCAGGGAAATTTAAGCTTAAGATATTGATTTTGTTTTTCCTATTTTCCTTTTCTTTCCTATTTTCTCTGCAGTTACAAATTCAAGTAACATTTTCTGGATAATGCATAAATAAATAAAAATGTTTTATTTGAAGAAATGATTTTAGAATGTTTGTACGGGCGTTATCTTTAAATATATCTGGGATTGCCAAACGTACTATCCAGGGCTCTTCAGCTAGCACTAAATGTGGCAGGAGGAATCATTACCGGCATAGCATTAACAGAGAGGGTCGCTCCTAGTCATACGTAAGATATATTCTTTAGTCAATCAGATTAGATACGGTGAGGTTCCGCATTCACTAGCAAATGTGTCGGGAAGGTAGGTTCCTCTGAGGACGCTATACTCTGGACACAAGAATAAGTTAAGTTTCTTGCACCCTCAGTACGAAAGTGTTGCATCCGTCGCTGCTCAACTCCCTCACTCCGCCTTCCTTACCACTGTGGCAACTCCCTCCGGGCCTGATGGACGGCCAGCTGCCGCGGCGTCTTCTTGCTGTCTTCCTCCGGCGTCCCCGGAGTGGCACGACGCTGTGGATCCGCCATGTTGCCTGATGACGTAGGGTGCACGTGCTCCGAATGATGTACCAGCAAGGGCGCGAACCTCGGGGGCATCCCCCTGAACTGACGTCATCCGCTTCCAATATAAAAAGGTCTCTGAAACTGCTAACGGATCGAGTTAGCAAAGGGTTTCGCTACCTAAGCTACTCTGCCTCCTCGGACTTACCAGGGGTACCCGCTCCTCGGGGGCCTCGCTCTCTTTTCTTTATTTCAGATTGCAGATAGGAACTGGTACTCGCTCCTCGAGGGCCCATGTTCCTGAACTCTCTGAAGATTCTCTACTGCCTGGAAGCGATCGCAGATACAGACATTTGTGAGTTACCATCGCTCTCTCAGAGCTTTCCCTGGAACCAGGTACTCGCTCCTTGAGGGCCTAACTCTTTCCAGCTACTGAGCCTTCTAAAGCCCTTATGTTAGTTTTGTCATCTAGTTCTGGCTATGAACACAACATACCCTGTCTACTCACTATCTATAGTTTCTCTTCAGCTCAGCAACCCTGGGATCGCTGTTCCAGTTCCTGAGGGACTTCAGCACTGCCGGGTGTAGCAGCTCACTACTGCCACCTCTGGTGGTTCTACTAACCTGTCTAATAAAAGAATTATCTGTGTCTGTCTCCATACTCAAGCCTAGCCGGTGGTCCCTCTCAGGATCCCCTCCTGGGGGCTCAGTCATCTGCCATTGGCCCAAGGATCCACCTATCTACATTCCTCTACAGCCGAGTGCCTCTCCAAGCACTCCGCTGGTAACAGATGGCTGCTCCTTTCCTACCAGGAGTCTTCAGCAACAGATTAATTAACAGTTTGTTACTACTCCCTCTACAGGAGCTGAGCATATCACTTTACTACTTCTCCTTCCACAGGAGCAGATTCCTACAGATTGCCAACTCCGTACGGAGATTCATAACAGCTTGCTAACTCCTTCTCCTTCAGGAGCTAGTATACTACAGATTGCTACTCCTAGCTCTAACACAGAGCTTTCCTAACAAGATTGCTAACTCCTCCCCATCATAGGAGTTTAACCATAACTGATTGCTAGCTCCTCCCTCCAAAGGAGCTGGCACATAACATATTGCTACTCCTCCCCTCTCAGGAGTCGAAGCATAAGAGATTGCTAACTCCCTAGCAGATCCTCAACAGATTGCTAACTCCGCCTATGGAATACATCAGATTGCTCCTCCTATCTGATTGCTCCTCCCATTAGCATAGCGGATTTTGACAAAAAAGGCAAGGTTGCAGTAAACCTGTTCCAGGGTCTTTCTTGTGGAGCACTTTAGCCTGGCAGCTGCAAAATTACTTTAAATTTAGGGACAAGATAAAGGCCACGTTATTCTGTCAGGCGTTGGGTTAAGGTTGCTGAGTGTGTTGGATGCAGGCTTATGCTTTGTGTAGTATCGCTGCTGTTTTTCTATTTTATTGGGTTTTCTTGTTTTAGTGCTTATGTCTGCGTTCCTAGTACTCTCTGTACTTCTAAGGGATCTGCTTGATTTAGTTTTAAATGTTTAGTTAGAATCCGCACTGGGCATTTTATGGATTTTGTGGAATGCGAGCAAAGTAAGTAAATAATTAATTGTTCTGAGTACGGCGATCAGGGTGGTAACTGCGTCCCGGCGCCAGCGCCATCTTGGCACAAACATTTGTGGTTAAACCTAAAACTGTTGTGTAATGGCCTCTAGGGAAGACAACCAACAGTGAGAGAGAGTCCAAGGGCAAGGAAGCCACAGCAAAGGCCTGAAAGCAGGCACAGCATCGGGCCCGGCTAGGGTTCGGACCCATCGGAGGCAGCGGGCCAAGGGCTGGCAAGGTGGTAACGGAAGAAAACAGACCATGTCTGAGCTCCAGAAGACTTCTGCCTGCACTGAGTGAAGAGGCAATGGTGAAGGCCTATTTATCGGGGGGGAACTGTCCCAGTCCATACCTGCTTAAAAGTACTCACAGGGGCGTTTTGAGGGGAGGGAGGTACCACATGTAAATTACATTTTCAAATCTCCATGGGTGTGTTATTTTGAAGGGGAAAAGTGCCCGTCTTTTCTCCACTGTCCCCCTTCCACCTGTATTATGACTCCATATCTCGCGGATCTGTTCCTCTATCCTTACAGCACCTCGTCTTATCTCTGCATGTATGTCCTTGGTGTATTTCTTTCATGCATCTTTTTTTCAGTATTTGCCCTCCACCCCTCTCACTAACCGGCTTGCTGGCAAGGGGAATTAACGTGGGCTTCTCTATCTGCCCTCATTTCTACGCTTCTTGGATGGCATATTTTACAGAAACTTCATTTTCCCACCACTGCCCCATGCTGGCTGACGATTTATAATTAAATCTTTACACAAGCAGAAGGGAAAAAAAGAATCGTAGACATTAAAGCCAGCTACAATTTCAAATGATTTGGCTGTGCACAGCCGCCTTGCTTTTTCTTGCACACTGGGGCGTGAGGAGGAAGTCACCAGCTGTCCGGCCTAAAGCTGAAAAGCCTTCATTAACAGCCCCTCACAGCTCCATTAACTGCTGAGCCCAAGGTCACTCCCAGCTTGTCAGGCCTGCGGCCCAGTTTTTCCTGTTAATTAGCAGTGAAATCAGGAGTTAATGAAGATCCTGCCGCTGCTGCCAGTGACAGTGCACACTGGAAGGCCTCTCTCAGGCTGCAGAAAGAGAGAGGGCCGGGGGGGGGGGGGGGGGGGGGGGCCCCGGCCAACTTTCCCCAGCTCCCCTCTCCAGGGACCTGATGCATGGTGGGCTTTGTTAGCTAAAGATTAGAGAGAATTAATTGCTTCAAGATTGCTGGAAGATTAGGTTACAGAGTGTGTTGAATCTGTGTAAGCGTATGTCAGGTCTGCCCCAACCACGGGCAAGGGCTTATTGTAATACAGTTAAGGGAGGAAGACTTGATTTGTCATTAGGTGGAAAATCACATTTCAATGTAAAATCTCAGCAGCTTTGTCTTGAAAGCTTGGCCATGCCTCTGTTGATGGGGGGAAGCTTGGTGGT
This sequence comes from Rhinatrema bivittatum, assembly GCF_901001135.1. Taxonomy (NCBI): domain Eukaryota; kingdom Metazoa; phylum Chordata; class Amphibia; order Gymnophiona; family Rhinatrematidae; genus Rhinatrema; species Rhinatrema bivittatum. The sequence goes on along the minus strand of NC_042621.1, from coordinate 302,864,437 downwards.
TTTATTCTCTAGACTAGCGGTGAGGTCTGTCTGCGTAAGCTGCATTGGACGCGTGTACGGGGTGGGGAGGACACGTGGGTGCTTTTGTGTTTCGCACACTGACAGTGAGGTTGGGCTTTATGAAATAGTTGGGTTGGGTGGAAGGGTGCGTGAAGTGATTGGCTGTGAGGGTTCTGCTAAAGCTTTGGCACCAGCCTTAACGTTTTGGTTCTGACTCACAGTCGTGTCTCGTCCTATGAGCTGCTCCCAAAGCAGGCAAGGCATGCAAACTATCCACCAGCTAAAACACAAAAGTGATTCCTTTCAGGAGCCAAACTGCAAAGATGTTTTGTCAGTTTTGCTCCCCGGATAAAGCTGTGGATTTTGGAGCGATTCGGAGCAAACGATTGGGTGCATAACTTTGAGGGAGGCTCAGCCTTGCTTATGAATTAATTTGTCTTTTGGCCCTTCTTTTTCTCCCGATTGATCTAATGCAGGCCAAGGCTGCCATTATATCAGATTCTTGCTGCCACAGAGAGGAGCGGTCCCATTTATCTGCCAGTACTTTCACTTGTGGGCCTTTCCTCCTGAGGGACTGGTCAATGGTTGCATCTAGAGGAGAGAAGAGACAGAGGGCATAGGATACAGGCATTCAAATAACGCCCAAGAAGCCAAGGTGCATCAAAGAAAAGAACGGCCTAGAATAAGAGCTTGCAGTATGAGGCTCCGAGGAGGGGTAGGCTCAGGAGAAATATCAAAGAAAATATTTCTTCTCTGGAAGGGTGGTGGATGCCAGCGAGAGAGGCGGAGAGCGAGCCAGAAAGCCCGGGACCCGCGCAGAAGATGGAATGTCCCTGGGGCCGCGGCGCCATGCGCGCAACGAAAGTGGGCAGAGTAGACGGGCCAGACCCAGTGGTCCTCATCAGCCCTCCGACTTCCTGTGCATTACTGCAGACGGCTTTCTCGGCAGGGCATAAACCCCCTTAGCACAGCAGGGCTTGGAAGTCCATTTGTAAAGGGCGACTGACGGAAACGTGAAAATCCAATTTTTGGAAGCAATGTGACTTTACAGGTTTCAGTCGAGAGAGCTGGACTTGTGTATAATCATCTAAACTTGTTTCAATTTACTAAACATAAAGCACAGATCTATTACTTGTAGCATGTAGGAACGTCTAAATTCATCATCCCGGTGTATCAGCATTATCTACTGCTGCAGTGCCTCGTGAATCCTACATGAATACATTTTATATAATGAACAATTTCAATTTGCTTAACGGGCTACACAGCTTACCACCACTTAGCATTAACCTACTGTTCTACTTGGTCCTCTATACTGGGGAGGAAGTTAACATTGCCCTCTTCCTTGAGTCTAGGAATACTCTCAGTTGTTCTGGGGCATAATAAAGATACATCTATATTGAATAAGTAACGACACAGTTGCATGGGTATCTGAGAAGAAACTTTGCCCCCCCAAAAGGATTGGATTCCTGTCTCATAGAAAGAACGGCTTTCCTCCACTCTTGCGTTGCTTTCGATAAGTCTGGGAAGATTTGGACGCGTTGTCCCAAAAAACTTTCTCCCATGGGTTGAAAATAGAACTTCATCACCAAACTCACATCTGATTCTATTAACAAAGAAACTAGTAAAGTCGCTCTCTCAACTACTTCAGCTGAAGACTCCAAGAAGTTGTTTAAAATCAAACTATGGTGCATTCCTTTCTTCAGGTCTATTATATGGCTTTGTTTACAGATGGTAAGTTATCACTTGGGATTTTTAACACTTCTAGCATGTATTTTCTCAGTGTGACAAAAGGCTGTCTCCCTATAATCTTAGGGAAATTCAGGATTCTTATATTAAGCCTTCTCAATCTATTTTCTAAAAATTCCACTTTTCTGTTCACCACCAATTTATGTTCTGCGTCGACTTAACCTCTTGTTGTAAAACAGAAATCTTATTAGTGTTCTCTTGCAATAAATCATCATGTTCTTGGGACACCTTGTCCAATTTCACAGACATCGAGTTCAGCTGCCTCATTAGGCCTTGAAACATGGGGCCATAAGAGACAACACAAAGTCACAAGTGCAAGTAAAGAGATCAAAGTCCCATTCACTTAATATAACAATTTATTGACCATGAATAAAGTTCATATCTTATTTAATTCGGCAACTCCATATCAGTGGTAACAAGCATGTAGTTTTCTATGTCCCCCGACACGGTCCCGTGTTTCGCGGAGGCTGCATCGGGAGGGACCCAAAGAAATCATTCATATCTAAAATGTGATATAACATAGTATGAGAAACGGAACACACACTGCCGAGCAAGTAATATCATTAAAGTACACGTACCCATTCCATTCTTCTCAGGAGCGCGCTCACCCTGTGATCTGACAGCCATTTAAAGACAAGGCGCGGAAACAGACTCTCGCGAGATACAACAATCAGCGGGCACCTGTCAATAGAGACTACCAAAGGAAATTAGTAGAATAGGTGCCATTCAATATCTTTGTTGAGGCCAGAAGGGGCTACTGTGTTTAAAGTGTGGATCCATCGCTGCTCCCTCCGACCCAGCGCACCGGAGAAATCTCCTCCCCGTGGAGGGGGCGAGACCACCTCCAATACGGAGAAAGAGAGAGAGTCAATAGAGTGTTCAGCTTGGAGCCAGTGGGACACCAGAGGTTCATCGATTCTAGAGGATCTTATATTCGAACAATGTTCAATGACCCGTGTCCCACTGGCTCCAAGCTGAACACTCTATTGACTCTCTCTCTTTCTCCGTATTGGAGGTGGTCTCGCCCCCTCCACGGGGAGGAGATTTCTCCGGTGCGCTGGGTCGGAGGGAGCAGCGATGGATCCACACTTTAAACACAGTAGCCCCTTCTGGCCTCAACAAAGATATTGAATGGCACCTATTCTACTAATTTCCTTTGGTAGTCTCTATTGACAGGTGCCCGCTGATTGTTGTATCTCGCGAGAGTCTGTTTCCGCGCCTTGTCTTTAAATGGCTGTCAGATCACAGGGTGAGCGCGCTCCTGAGAAGAATGGAATGGGTACGTGTACTTTAATGATATTACTTGCTCGGCAGTGTGTGTTCCGTTTCTCATACTATGTTATATCACATTTTAGATATGAATGATTTCTTTGGGTCCCTCCCGATGCAGCCTCCGCGAAACACGGGACCGTGTCGGGGGACATAGAAAACTACATGCTTGTTACCACTGATATGGAGTTGCCGAATTAAATAAGATATGAACTTTATTCATGGTCAATAAATTGTTATATTAAGTGAATGGGACTTTGATCTCTTTACTTGCACTTGTGACTTTGTGGATTACCTTATGTGCAAGGTGCTTCTGGTATACTTTTGCCATAAGAGACAACCAATTTCCACAGAGAATCAAGAGTTACCGTATCAGGTTTTCCAAAATCCTTGTTCACCAGGTCCCCCAGCTGCCCTTGAAGATATTCCGCCAGGTTATGGCCCACAGCTCCCTCGAGACGAGGTAACTCACCACTCCCCTCAGGGTTGAGGGGAATCAGCACAGCTGCTCCAGGTGCTTCCGGGTTTTTAGGCTCCACTGGTGTTTCAGGGCCTTGTCTCACCACCTCGACTCCCTCTGATCCTTGTTCAGAACTCGTCGGCACTGCGGAAAGGGGGGGCTAAGAGAGATATCCCCAGATATGAAAGATGCTCCCGACACCACTCCATCAGCGGGGTTATCTACCCCCATTTTTTGGTAAGCCGTGGCAATCTCCGGGATCGTACGCTGTCCTGGCAGAGTTGATGGTATGGAGGGAAATACCCTTACTCGGCCTTTACGTTTTGGAGGCAGTTTAGTATTTATTTCAGATGGATTGAGGAAATCAAGAACAGCTCCGCGCTGCCGCTAGTACCTTGCCGCCGTCTTGGTTGACTCCTCCCTCTCCCCGCAGTGCACAGTTTAACCCTCAGCTGTGCACACATTTTTTGAGTGCAGACTTTACTCCCAGTGCAGCAAGGAGTTTTACACACGATACCGTGAGCGCAGGTTAGCACCCTTGCTGGACAACCTCATGCTAATGAAGGCATTAGCTGTTACCCCGCAGTCAGAGAAGTGCATTAGTTTAACTCAGCTTTTCTTAGTGTTGGAAATTCTACTCCTGGTCAGAGGCAGAGTAAAGTTTCCCGCGCTTGTCTCAGTCTATGGGCAGAAGCTGAAGGTCTGACACTGGAACTTATAATCGGGATTTAGGGGCAGAAAACATACTTTCAACACACGAAGCAGGTTTTCTGTGCATAAAATATGCTTTAAGGTGAATTTTAAAAGCCCAGCATGTGCCAAAAATCGGGAGGTGCGCGCATATGTAGGGTCTTACATGTGCCTGCCGTATTTTAAAAGCGACCCAGATGCACGAGTATCTCCTGCAGTATACGCATCTCACTCGGATGTTTTTCACTTTCAATTCATTTATTTAAAATGTATATTGCGCACATTGCAGAAGTAGTTCAAGGCGGATTACATCAGTAATACATGCACAGTTATAAAGGATAGACAAATTGTAAAAATATAACACAAAAATAAAACCATTATCCATTCTGGAGAAAAACAAGACTCTACTCAAATAATTCATGGTCCACTTTATGAGATGGTAAAGGCCAAGGAAAAAAGATAGGACTTCAAATCTTTTTAAATGTTTCAAAAAGGGGTGTGGCATGGGCGTGGCCATTTTGGGGCATGGCCAAGAGATGAGTGCATAAATACTTGCACACCCAGGTGCGTGCCCAGGTCCAGCGCCACATAACTTTACTTCTGCTATTGACGAGGTGCAAGTCTAAATAAAACCAGTTCCCGATCATTGTGAAAGGGTTTGAGGGGCCTGGGTTAACTGGGTGGGATTGCAGGCTATTAAACCATGGGGAACTTGAGGACCTAGCTGTGCACTGGGTGAACTGGTTATGGCGTGGACATGTGCCGGTTTTAAAATTCCCTGACTTATGTGGCCGAAATTCGATTTAGACGGCTGGGAGCACAGAAGCGTATAATTGGGCGCACTTTGCACGCGCCTAAGCTATTTTAGAACCTGCGTGCCTAGGTGCGCACAAGTTATAAAGTCACCGCGTCCCCGTATGAGACACTTTACTGAGGAGAATACACCACTGCAGCATATACCGATACCACACACACTCCGAGCAATAGCATTTTGAACGGAATAGAAACCGATACGAAAATCTCCTTCAGCCATCTGAGAGCCCAATCACCTCGATTGTAACATCAGTCTCTGCCCCAAATCTATTTTTCAATGGAGAATGACAACGTTTTGTACTTTACCGGATCCCGTCAAATATTTGACTATTTCCATCGTACCCCCTGTCCTCCAGTGAGCACAGCGGTGAGGGTCTGGAGGGTTTGTGCTGCAGGCCTTGTATCACTTTCGTAGCCCTTCTCCCATCGGCCTCCATCCTCTGCACATCCTTATGAAGGTGCAGCCTCCAGAACCGAGCCCGGTACTCAAGGTGGGATCTCGCTAGTGGCCTCCTCAAGGGCAATGTTATCTCCTTTGTCCTGCTGGCATTTGCAGGGTCATCTGACGTCATTGCTCTTAGGTCTCTTCCGTGTGCCAGTTGCCGGCTCTTGTCCACCTAATTGATAAGTGGCTGATGGATTTTTTGCCTCCAGATGCATAATTTAGCTTTTTTTTTGTTTTTTTGGCACAGATGCAAACCTTCCTTCGAGTCTTCTTTCACCTTACCCAGCTCTTTTGTTGCCTCCACACCTGTTACAGCTTTTTGTATCATCCGCAGAAGAAGTGGACGGGGAGGGTGAGGGGAGCGGACAAACTGGTTTGACCGATCACACTGTTAAAAATAAAAAAAAGGTTTTTACCTGCGAGGTTGCTTAAGCGAGCTCAGGTTTTTATCTCTGGGCTCGGAGTCCAATAATAGAAAGAGCAATAAAAGATATTTATTAATAAAAGCGGAGTGGAGAAAATCCGGTCTGGACTGCCAGCACGTGAAGAAGAATAAGGAGATTTGGAGGCCCAAGCAAGCAGCGGGCTCTTGCTTGCTTCCTTACAGAACTGAAGGCCCCAAGTTGGCAATCATTTGCTGAAAAGGCAGCAAAAGCCCCCGCTTGCTCACTTTTGCTTAGAACCGAGAAACAGGGGATGGAAATCTCCGAAAAAAATTGAAATGCATTTTCTTATGTAAATTCAAGTTCCAAAAAGGCAAAGCCGGTTTTATTGACCATTTTTTGCTAAATATATCAGCGCTGATGGGAAAAGATCTTTTCTTTTAGGCATGAAAACCGTGGAACAGTGAGCCCTGTCTTTGCTTTGGCCGTGCACTGAACCTGGAGTTATGTTCTTGTATTTAAATGCAGCATGGCCCCTCCACGCACATGCAAAGTCCCTGGGGCAGGTGGAAAGGACTATGAAGCGCTTTTAGAGTTAGAGATTTTTCGTGTGTTTGATTTTTTATTTCAAAGCTCAATAATGTCTCAGGCTTCAGGTCTGCCGCATCCCAGAATGGCATCAATGGCTGAGTGTCTGGTGCGTATTTTCCATGGGCAGCATGGCTAGGCCAGGGGCATATCTGGCTCTGGGTAGCTGGAAATGATGGCTCATGGCACTGTAGCCCTAGATGGGGGCAGGTTCTGACTGAGTGAAAGCCCAAAAGGAGCAGGAGGAAGCTGCTGGATCAAAGAAAATATCGGTAGTAGTGCCCTTTAAGCCAATAATTCATCAGAAAGCAGAATTTTGTTCTGTTGAAAGCTGTGCCCACAGATTGCTAATTCTGCCAATCTCTCAGGGTGTTCCCCTTCCCCTGCAAACGAGCAGAGATGGGCCAGATCCTCAGAACCACTGCAATCCATTAGATTCTGGTGAGATCAGAAGAACCAGCATGGATGTTGAGATTCTTGTGAGGAGGATCATGGTTCCTGATGCATGAATCTCCAATTTTGGCTCACACATCCAAAAAAAGAGTCCAAATGAGGGCTGCTGAGAGCCATGGAATAGTCAAGATGCACTTTTGCTTTGACATGAAAGTTTCATGCAGACGGTTTGCCTGCTCCCCACAGAGAACCCGCAGTCTGCGTTCTGTGATACGTTTGCTGCACGGCACCCGTTTTCACCATCTTTTGATGGTCAGCACTGGCCTGTATTTCATGGCAGACGCACAGAGCCTGTACTGTGGCACTTTCTCCTAACAGGTTCATAGCAGATGGCGATAAGGACATTGTCCTTTGTTTCTATCCCAGATCTTTCTGAAAATATATATATTCTTTTATTTATAACTTTAAGGTAACAAGATAAAAATACAAAACAGTTGTTCTTTGTGCTAATCTACTGTAAAGCAATACAGTGAAGAATTATCACATACACATATCAAATAAAATCCATATAGCAAATAGAATAAAATGGCTGACATCCAAGAGTACAGGCTGTTGACCGTAAACTATTACATCAGAGAATAAACTATACAATTCTGTTCCTTACAAGTGGTTTTGTCGTTATTTCCCAATTCTCCTAACCCCTCCCCTCAACCCTCTCCCAAATCCCCCCCCTCAACTAAATTGCCTAAGTATCAACCATTACCGCTAATTAAGTAGCTGTTGTCGTTGTTGCCAAAATGTCCATGGTTGCCATCGGGCGTCAGATTTGGACAGTTGATTGTTCCGCCCTGCAGTTGGCTTGTTTAAGTAACACGCCTTGATCGATCTCTTTTGTACATGGGTTAGCAGTCTCGGCCCTAGCTGCCATAATTATTTGCTGAATAAGAGATATAGATGCGGGTATGATACTGAAAATATGCACGGGGGCCAGCAAAGGACAAGCAATCTTCCAAATCTGAAAAGCATCTTAAACCGGGATATCGTCATGACCACTGGTCTCTGAAACCCCCGAGTCCCAATATCATCATCTCCATCGTGCACTGACCCAAGTCGGCTCTACTGGTCCGGCCTGCTGCCTCTCGGCACGCTAGGATTTCTCTGTATCTGATGCTGGATTTCATGTCGCCAAACCGATCGGCGTGAAGCTGAAGGTAAGCAGACTGGGTCACGTGACCACCCCGGTCCCCTACGGGTACATTTTTAGTCGGGCTCTTGCTAGACTAAGGGCCTGATTTACTGAGGCTTTCCCCTCGTTTTGTGTCTATGGAGAAAATGCTTAGCGAGCGAGGCCCAGAGTTACGCGCGCGCTCTGTAACCCGCATGAAGCAAACTGGCCTTCATGCACAAAGAGCTGGCACGGTTTCTCTCTGAAGACCGGGTCGGCAGGTGGATAAAAAGTGCCTTAGGTTGCTGCACGTCACAGTGTAGAGTGCCCGTGTTAGTGAGGTTCAGACGTTCATGAAGATTAAGCGCGCGCGCCTGGTTTTTCTCCCTGATCCCGGAATCCCCTTTAAGGCGGCTGAGAATCTGCTTAGCCAGATTTAGCCATTCTACCTCTGAAACCTTCTTCTTTTCCCCCCTTTACATCCCGACCAAGCCTGTGCAGAAATGTAACCCCTAACGTCTCTGCAGTCAGACTGATCTTGCATCGACTCCTCCGGGCACTTGTTCCAGGCTTCTAACCACTCTACCTTGATTTTCCATGCCTGGCGCCGTGCAAGCTGCTAGGACTGCAAAGCCCGGGAGTGTGAACTGACCAGAACCGGGCGTGGGATGGAGGATTGCAGAATTCCCCATCCAATGCCTCTGAAAGCAGGAAGAGCTGGTAGAAAAGTGCTTTCCCCGTATTTTCCCTGCCTTTGCCTCAAACCTCTGGATCTTATTATTATTATTTTGACTACCCAAGCGTACATCAGTAACTTGGGAGCTTGGAAACGCCGGGATTTTGATTTCCAAATATTGAAACATGGCTGAAGCCCCACAGCTGCTTCTCTCGGCCGAGAAGGATGTTCAGGTCAGGGACGCGAGAGCTTTCTCAGGACTTCAAAAGGGCCGGCCTCCAGATGATGAGTGACAGCGCTGAGGAAGTCCTAGCAGGAGTCCCAGCTCGGACACCCTGAGAAGCAAACTAATCTGCGGAAAGGTTGCTCACCTCAGAGGCCGGCAGAGGAGGGAGCCAGCCAGTAAGTGCAAGGAGATTAGCAGACGGGAAATATAAAATAAAAGGCCACACAGGCAGAATTATCAGGAAAACAACAAAGGAAGGCCCAGCAGGTGTCCAGGGACAGGAGAAGGAGCTGAAGGAAGTTTGGGTCATATAGGACGGCATCAGTAGGTGCTGCAAATCCGAACGTCAACGGCCAAGGTCTCCATCCTGAAATGCGAACAGGAGGAACGAGTGAGAAATCCCCCAGCAAAAGACCAAAGGGCCGGTCCAGCAAAATAAGGAGAAACAAGCAAGGAAGGCACCACCTGCAGTGGTGAATACCCAGAGCTGCTTCAGCGAGCAGACACAGATCAATCCCGACCCAAGAGTGAATTTAAACCTAACGATAAGAGACGGATAACTGCAGTTCTACGGGCAAGATGGTTCACGGGCAGCGCGGAGGAAAACCTGGTGACACGAACGCACACAGATTCCATAAAACAGACCTGGGAACGGTTACCCCCCTCACCGTTACTGGCCGTGCTGTGCCCGCGTCCGAAGGCCTGAATAAAACAGACCTGGGAACGGTTACCGAAGGAGAAACAAGCAAGGAAGGCACCACCTGCAGTGGTGAATACCCAGAGCTGCTTCAGCGAGCAGACACAGATCAATCCCGACCCAAGAGTGAATTTAAACCTAACGATAAGAGACGGATAACTGCAGTTCTACGGGCAAGATGGTTCACGGGCAGCGCGGAGGAAAACCTGGTGACACGAACGCACACAGATTCCATAAAACAGACCTGGGAACGGTTACCCCCTCACCGTTACTGGCCGTGCTGTGCCCGCGTCCGAAGGCCTGAATAAAACAGACCTGGGAACGGTTACCCCCTCACCGTTACTGGCCGTGCTGTGCCCGCGTCCGAAGGCCTGAATAAAACAGACCTGGGAACGGTTACCCCCTCACCGTTACTGGCCATGGTGTGCCCGCATCCGAAGGCCTGAATAAAACAGACCTGGGAACGGTTACCCCCTCACCGTTACTGGCCGTGATGTGCCCGCGTCCGAAGGCCTGAATAAAACAGACCTGGGAACGGTTACCCCCTCACCGTTACTGGCCGTGGTGTGCCCGCGTCCGAAGGCCTGAATAAAACAGACCTGGGAACGGTTACCCCCTCACCGTTACTGGCCGTGATGTGCCCGCGTCCGAAGGCCTGAATAAAACAGACCTGGGAATGGTTACCCCTCACCGTTACTGGCCGTGGTGTGCCCGCGTCCGAAGGCCTGAATAAAACAGACCTGGGAACGGTTACCCCCCTCACCGTTACTGGCCGTGATGTGCCCGCGTCCGAAGGCCTGAATAAAACAGACCTGGGAATGGTTACCCCTCACCGTTACTGGCCGTGATGTGCCCGCGTCCGAAGGCCTGAATAAAACAGACCTGGGAACGGTTACCCCCTCATCGTTACTGGCCGTGGTGTGCCCGCATCCGAAGGCCTGAATAAAACAGACCTGGGAACGATTACCCCTCACCGTTACTGGCCGTGATGTGCCCGCGTCCGAAGGCCTGCGTAAAACAGACCTGGGAACGGTTACCCCCTCACCGTTACTGGCCGTGGTGTGCCCGCGTCCGAAGGCCTGCGTAAAACAGACCTGGGAACGGTTACCCCTCACCGTTACTGGCCGTGATGTGCCCGCGTCCGAAGGCCTGAATAAAACAGACCTGGGAACGGTTACCCCCTCACCGTTACTGGCCGTGCTGTGCCCGCAACCGAAGGCCTAAATAAAACAGACCTGGGAACGGTTACCCCTCACCGTTACTGGCCGTGATGTGCCCGCATCCGAAGGCCTGAATAAAACAGACCTGGGAACGGTTACCCCCTCACCGTTACTGGCCGTGCTGTGCCCGCATCCGAAGGCCTGAATAAAACAGACCTGGGAACGGTTACCCCCTCAACGTTACTGGCCGTGGTGTGCCCGCGTCCGAAGGCCTGCGTAAAACAGACCTGGGAACGGTTACCCCCTCACTGTTACTGGCCGTGCTGTGCCCGCGTCAGAAGGCCTGCGTAAAACAGCCCTGGGAATGGTTACCCCCTCACCGTTACTGGCCGTGGTGTGCCCGCGTCCGAAGGCCTGAGTAAAACAGACCTGGGAACGGTTACTCCTCACCGTTACTAGCCGTGATGTGCCCGCGTCCGAAGGCCTGAATAAAACAGACCTGGGAACGGTTACCCCCTCACCGTTACTGGCCGAGATGTGCCCGCGTCCGAAGGCCTGAATAAAACAGACCTGGGAACGGTTACCCCCTCACCGTTACTGGCCGTGATGTGCCCGCGTCCGAAGGCCTGAATAAAACAGACCTGGGAACGGTTACCCCCTCACCGTTACTGGCCGTGATGTGCACGCGTCCGAAGGCCTGAATAAAACAGACCTGGGAACGGTTACCCCTCACCGTTACTGGCCCTGATGTGCCCGCGTCCGAAGGCCTGAATAAAACAGACCGGGGAACGGTTACCCCCTCACCGTTACTGGCCGTGATGTGCCCGCGTCCGAAGGCCTGAATAAAACAGACCTGGGAACGGTTACCCCCCTCACCGTTACTGGCCGTGATGTGCCCGCGTCCGAAGGCCTGAATAAAACAGACCTGGGAACGGTTACCCCTCACCGTTACTGGCCGTGATGTGCCCGCGTCCGAAGGCCTGAATAAAACAGACCTGGGAACGGTTACCCCCTCACCGTTACTGGCCGTGGTGTGCCCGCGTCCGAAGGCCTGCGTAAAACAGACCTGGGAACGGTTACCCCTCACCGTTACTGGCCGTGATGTGCCCGCGTCCGAAGGCCTGCGTAAAACAGGGGGCTCACAGTTTCAGGCAGGACCAGAGGTATTCCCCCGTCCCCAGAGGACTCACAGTTACAGGCAGGACCGGAGGTATTCCCCCGTCCCCAGAGGGCTCACAGTTACAGGCAGTACCGGAGGTATTCCCCCGTCCCCAGAGGACTCACAGTTACAGGCAGTACCAGAGCTATTCCCCCCATCCCCAGAGGGCTCACAGTTACAGGCAGTACCGGAGGTATTCCCCCGTCCCCAGAGGGCTCACAGTTACAGGCAGGACCGGAGGTATTCCCCCGTCCCCAGAGGGCTCACAGTTACAGGCAGGACCGGAGGTATTCCCCCGTCCCCAGAGGGCTCACAGTTACAGGCAGTACCGGAGGTATTCCCCCGTCCCCAGAGGACTCACAGTTACAGGCAGTACCGGAGGTATTCCCCCCATCCCCAGAGGGCTCACAGTTACAGGCAGTATCGGAGGTATTCCCCCGTCCCCAGAGGGCTCACAGTTACAGGCAGTACCGGAGGTATTCCCCCGTCCCCAGAGGGCTCACAGTTACAGGCAGGACCGGAGGTATTCCCCCGTCCCCAGAGGGCTCACAGTTACAGGCAGTACCGGAGGTATTCCCCCGTCCCCAGAGGGCTCACAGTTACAGGCAGGACCGGAGGTATTCCCCCGTCCCCAGGGGGCTCACAGTTACAGGCAGTACCGGAGGTATTCCCCCGTCCCCAGAGGGCTCACAGTTACAGGCAGGACCGGAGGTATTCCCCCGTCCCCAGGGGGCTCACAGTTACAGGCAGTACCGGAGGTATTCCCCCCATCCCCAGGGGGCTCACAGTTACAGGCAGTACCGGAGGTATTCCCCCGTCCCCAGAGGGCTCACAGTTACAGGCAGTACCGGAGGTATTCCCCCGTCCCCAGAGGGCTCACAGTTACAGGCAGGACCGGAGGTATTCCCCCGTCCCCAGAGGGCTCACAGTTACAGGCAGGACCGGAGGTATTCCCCCGTCCCCAGAGGGCTCACAGTTACAGGCAGTACCGGAGGTATTCCCCCGTCCCCAGAGGGCTCACAGTTACAGGCAGTACCGGAGGTATTCCCCCGTCCCCAGAGGGCTCACAGTTACAGGCAGTACCGGAGGTATTCTCCCGTCCCCAGAGGGCTCACAGTTACAGGCAGGACCGGAGGTATTCCCCCGTCCCCAGAGGGCTCACAGTTACAGGCAGTACCGGAGGTATTCCCCCGTCCCCAGAGGGCTCACAGTTACAGGCAGGACCGGAGGTATTCCCCCGTCCCCAGAGGACTCACAGTTACAGGCAGTACCGGAGGTATTCCCCCGTCCCCAGAGGGCTCACAGTTACAGGCAGTACCGGAGGTATTCCCCCGTCCCCAGAGGGCTCACAGTTACAGGCAGTACCGGAGGTATTCCCCTCTCCCCAGAGGGCTCACAGTTACAGGCAGTACCGGAGGTATTCCCCCGTCCCCAGAGGGCTCACAGTTACAGGCAGTACCGGAGGTATTCCCCCGTCCCCAGAGGACTCACAGTTACAGGCAGTACCGGAGGTATTGCCCCCTCCCCAGAGGACTCACAGTTACAGGCAGTACCGGAGGTATTCCCCCGTCCCCAGAGAGCTCACAGTTACAGGCAGGACCGGAGGTATTCCCCCGTCCCCAGAGGGCTCACAGTTACAGGCAGTACCGGAGGTATTCCCCCCGTCCCCAGAGGGCTCACAGTTACAGGCAGTACCGGAGGTATTCCCCCGTCCCCAGAGGACTCACAGTTACAGGCAGTACCGGAGGTATTCCCCCGTCCCCAGAGAGCTCACAGTTACAGGCAGGACAGGAGGTATTCCCCCGTCCCCAGAGAGCTCACAGTTACCGGCAGGACCGGAGGTATTCCCCCGTCCCCAGAGGACTCACAGTTACAGGCAGTACCGGAGGTATTCCCCCGTCCCCAGAGGACTCACAGTTACAGGCAGTACCGGAGGTATTCCCCCGTCCCCAGAGGGCTCACAGTTACAGGCAGTACCGGAGGTATTCCCCCGTCCCCAGAGGACTCACAGTTACAGGCAGTACCGGAGGTATTCCCCCCGTCCCCAGAGGGCTCACAGTTACAGGCAGGTCCGGAGGTATTCCCCCGTCCCCAGGGGGCTCACAGTTACAGGCAGTACCGGAGGTATTCCCCCGTCCCCAGAGGGCTCACAGTTACAGGCAGGACCGGAGGTATTCCCCCGTCCCCAGAGGGCTCACAGTTACAGGCAGGACCGGAGGTATTCCCCCGTCCCCAGAGGGCTCACAGTTACAGGCAGTACCGGAGGTATTCCCCCGTCCCCAGAGGGCTCACAGTTACAGGCAGTACCGGAGGTATTCCCCCGTCCCCAGAGGACTCACAGTTACAGGCAGTACCGGAGGTATTCCCCCGTCCCCAGAGGACTCACAGTTACTGGCAGTACCGGAGGTATTCCCCCGTCCCCAGAGGACTCACAGTTACAGGCAGGACCGGAGGTATTCCCCCGTCCCCAGAGGGCTCACAGTTACAGGCAGTACCGGAGGTATTCCCCCGTCCCCAGAGGGCTCACAGTTACAGGCAGGACCGGAGGTATTCCCCCGTCCCCAGAGGGCTCACAGTTACAGGCAGGTCCGGAGGTATTCCCCCGTCCCCAGGGGGCTCACAGTTACAGGCAGTACCGGAGGTATTCCCCCGTCCCCAGAGGGCTCACAGTTACAGGCAGGACCGGAGGTATTCCCCCGTCCCCAGAGGGCTCACAGTTACAGGCAGGACCGGAGGTATTCCCCCGTCCCCAGAGGGCTCACAGTTACAGGCAGTACCGGAGGTATTCCCCCGTCCCCAGAGGGCTCACAGTTACAGGCATTACCGCAGGTATTCCCCCGTCCCCAGAGGACTCACAGTTACAGGCAGTACCGGAGGTATTCCCCCGTCCCCAGAGGGCTCACAGTTACAGGCAGTACCGGAGGTATTCCCCTATTCCCCAGAGGGCTCACAGTTACAGGCAGTACCGGAGGTATTCCCCCGTCCCCAGAGGGCTCACAGTTACAGGCAGTACCGGAGGTATTCCCCCGTCCCCAGAGGGCTCACAGTTACAGGCAGTACCGGAGGTATTCCCCCGTCCCCAGAGGGCTCACAGTTACAGGCAGTACCGGAGGTATTCCCCCGTCCCCAGAGGACTCACAGTTACAGGCAGTACCGGAGGTATTCCCCCGTCCCCAGAGGACTCACAGTTACAGGCAGTACCGGAGGTATTCCCCCGTCCCCAGAGGGCTCACAGTTACAGGCAGTACCGGAGGTATTCCCCCCTCCCCAGAGGGCTCACAGTTACAGGTAGGACCGGAGGTATTCCCCCGTCCCCAGAGGACTCACAGTTACAGGCAGTACCGGAGGTATTCCCCCGTCCCCAGAGGACTCACAGTTACAGGCAGGACCGGAGGTATTCCCCCGTCCCCAGAGGGCTCACAGTTTCAGGCAGGACCGGAGGTATTCCCCCCATCCCCAGAGGGCTCACAGTTACAGGCAGTACCGGAGGTATTCCCCCCTCCCCAGAGGGCTCACAGTTACAGGCAGTACCGGAGGTATTCCCCCGTCCCCAGAGGGCTCACAGTTACAGGCAGGACCGGAGGTATTCCCCCGTCCCCAGAGGGCTCACAGTTACAGGCAGTACCGGAGGTATTCCCCCGTCCCCAGAGGGCTCACAGTTACAGGCAGGACCGGAGGTATTCCCCCGTCCCCAGAGGGCTCACAGTTACAGGCAGTACCGGAGGTATTCCCCCGTCCCCAGAGAGCTCACAGTTACAGGCAGGACCGGAGGTATTCCCCCGTCCCCAGAGGGCTCACAGTTACAGGCAGTACCGGAGGTATTCCCCCGTCCCCAGAGAGCTCACAGTTACAGGCAGGACAGGAGGTATTCCCCCGTCCCCAGAGAGCTCACAGTTACCGGCAGGACCGGAGGTATTCCCCCGTCCCCAGAGGACTCACAGTTACAGGCAAGTACCGGAGGTATTCCCCCGTCCCCAGAGGACTCACAGTTACAGGCAGTACCGGAGGTATTCCCCCGTCCCCAGAGGGCTCACAGTTACAGGCAGTACCGGAGGTATTCCCCCGTCCCCAGAGGACTCACAGTTACAGGCAGTACCGGAGGTATTCCCCCGTCCCCAGAGGGCTCACAGTTACAGGCAGTACCGGAGGTATTCCCCCGTCCCCAGAGGACTCACAGTTACAGGCAGTACCGGAGGTATTCCCCCGTCCCCAGAGGACTCACAGTTACAGGCAGTACCGGAGGTATTCCCCCGTCCCCAGAGGGCTCACAGTTACAGGCAGTACCGGAGGTATTCCCCCCTCCCCAGAGAGCTCACAGTTACAGGCAGTACCGGAGGTATTCCCCCGTCCCCAGAGAGCTCACAGTTACAGGCAGTACCGGAGGTATTCCCCCGTCCCCAGAGAGCTCACAGTTACAGGCAGGACCGGAGGTATTCCCCCGTCCCCAGAGGACTCACAGTTACAGGCAGTACCGGAGGTATTCCCCCGTCCCCAGAGGGCTCACAGTTACAGGCAGGACCGGAGGTATTCCCCCGTCCCCAGAGGACTCACAGTTACAGGCAGGACCGGAGGTATTCCCCCGTCCCCAGAGGACTCACAGTTACAGGCAGGACCGGAGGTATTCCCCCATCCCCAGAGGACTCACAGTTACAGGCAGTACCGGAGGTATTCCCCCATCCCCAGAGGACTCACAGTTACAGGCAGGACCGGAGGTATTCCCCCGTCCCCAGACGGCTCACAGTTACAGGCAGGAGCGGAGGTATTCCCCCGACCCCAGAGGACTCACAGTCTTAGGTTTGCACCTGAGGCAATGGGGACTGAGCAGGCACGTGGCCCAGGTCAGAAGGAGCAGCATAGGGAGAAGTGGGGATTTGAACCCCTGGCAGCCCTGGTTTTCCTCCTCAGCACTGGGCCCCTCCTCCACCCTGCTGTAATACCCCAGTAACACCTCCGACTTTGAATTTTTAGGGGGGGGAAAGGTCCTGCAGGGGGAAGGTGAAGTACAGGCCTGAGCCTTTTCCGTGCAGGCCTCACTCCCCCCCCCCCCCCCTCCCCGACTGTTCAGAGCGGGAGAGAGACAGGCTGGAGTGCTTTCCCTGGGATCTTTGAGAGGATAATAGCCAATTATTTGTTTATAACACTGGTTAAATTTTCATTAGGCAGATTAATGGAGCCTCATGCATTGTCAACACTGGACAGAGGGGGGTGGCTGGAAAGAGATAAACGAGAGACAAACAGCCCAGAAGCTCTCCAGCAGTAAATTACTTTCTCTGTCTGTGTGTGCGCTTTCTGGTTTTTGTTTTTTTTTTTTCTTTCCTGATTTTCATATGAAAATTGCCAGGACGGACAGAGAGCTGCATATTAAACCGGAGCTCAGGAGAAGGAGCTGAATGTAATGCAGAGTCTCTGCCTGCTCATACATAAATACATTAACAGGCTCCAGCCTGGTCCCTCTCATCTGCGCCTCCGCAGCCGCGCCGGGCCGGCTTCCAAGGAAAAAAGCAGGCTATCAGCGAAAAACGGACTCAGCATTCTCACCTTCCTGGTGCCCGATTTGCCACTGTGTGGCTCGCCCGGCCCTGCGGCACGCGGCTCTTTCTTCAGTAATGGGAGAAGGAAGGTAACGTTTAAGTCCCCGTCTTCCCGCTGTCGCACGCTACTGTGCTCAACGATCAACCTGGGACCTGTGGATAAAGGTGAACCGGTAGACGTAGTGGATTTGGATTTTCAGAAGGCGTTTGACAAAGTCCCTCATGAGAGGCTCCTACGAAAACTAAAAAGTCATGGGATAGGAGGTGATGTCCTTTCATGGATTACAAACTGGTTAAAAGAAGGAACCAGAGAGTAGGATTAAATGGGCAATTTTCTCAGTGGAAAAGGGTAAACAGTGGAGTGCCTCAGGGATCTGTACTTGGACCGGTGCTTTTCAATATATTTTTATTTATTTATTTTTATTTAAAAGTGTTTGTATACCGTCTTTACAAACAGTGTTTAATCAAAACGGTTTACATAACTAAATAAAAAACAAATGTAAATAAAGATTTAAATTTAAAAGAACATAAAGATTATCAAATTATAAAAGCTCAAAATTACAAAAATATATAATAAAATGATCTGGAAAGGAATACGACGAGTGAGGTTATCAAATTTGCGGATGATACAAAATTATTCAGAGTAGTTAAATCACAAGTGGATTGTGATACATTACAGGAGGACCTTGCAAGACTGGAAGATTGGGCATCCAAATGGCAGATGAAATTTAATGTGGATAAGTGCAAGGTGATGCATATAGGGAAAAATAACCCATGCTATAGTTACACGATGTTAGGTTCCATATTAGGTGCTACCACCCAGGAAAAAGATCTAGGCATCATAGTGGATAATACTTTAAAATCGTCGGTTCAGTGTGCTGCAGCAGTCAAAAAAGCAAACAATGTTAGGAATTATTAGGAAGGGAATGGTTAATAGAACGGAAAATGTCATAATGCCTCTGTATTGCTCCATAGTGAGACCACACCTTGAATACTGTGTACAATTCTGGTCACCGCATCTCAAAAAAGATATAGTTGCAATGGAGAAGGTACAGAGAAGGGCAACCAAAATGATAAAGGGGATGGAAGCAGGGATACAGAGCCTGTCACCTTTAGGACTGGAGGGATCAGGGGATGGGTGCAGGGATACAGAGCCTATCACCTCTAGGACTGGAGGGATCAGGGGATGGGAACAGGGATACAGAGCCTGTCACCTCTAGGACTGGAGGGATCAGGGGATGGGAGCAGGGATACAGAGCCTGTCACCTCTAGGACTGGAGGACTCGGGGGATGGATACAGGGATACAGAGCCTGTCACCTGTAGGACTGGAGGGATCAGGGGATGGGGGCAGGGATACAGAGCCTGTCACCTCTAGGACTGGAGGGATCAGGGGATGGGAACAGGGATACAGAGCCTGTCACCTCTAGGACTGGAGGGATCAGGGGATGGGTGCAGGGATACAGAGCCTGTCGCCTCTAGGACTGGAGGGATCAGGGGATGAGCGCAGGGATCAGGGGATGGGTGCATGGATACAGAGCCTGTCACCTCTAGGACTGGAGGGATCAGGGGATGGGTGCAGGGATACAGAGCCTGTCGCCTCTAGGACTGGAGGGATCAGGGGATGGGTGCAGGGATACAGAGCCTGTCGCCTCTAGGACTGGAGGGATCAGGGGATGAGCGCAGGGATCAGGGGATGGGTGCATGGATACAGAGCCTGTCACCTCTGGGACTGGAGGGATCAGGGGATGGGGGCAGGGATACAGAGCCTGTCACCTCTAGGACTGGAGGGATCAGGGGATGGGTGCAGGGATACAGAGCCTGTCATCTCTAGGACTGGAGGGATCAGGGGACAGGTGCAGGGATACAGAGCCTGTCACCTCTAGGACTGGAGGGATCAGGGGATGGGAGCAGGGATACAGAGCCTGTCACCTCTAGGACTGGAGGGATCAGGGGATGGGCGCAGGGATACAGAGCCTGTCACCTCTAGGACTGGAGGGATCAGGGGATGGGCGCAGGGATACAGAGCCTGTCACCTCTAGGACTGGAGGGATCAGGGGATGGGCGCAGGGATACAGAGCCTGTCACCTCTAGGACTGGAGGGATCAGGGGATTGGCGCAGGGATACAGAGCCTGTCTCCTCTAGGACTGGAGGGCGCAGGGATACAGAGCCTGTGACCTCTAGGACTGGAGGGATCAGGGGATGGGAGCAGGGATACAGAGCCTGTCACCTCTAGGACTGGAGGGATCAGGGGATGGGAGCAGGGATACAGAGCCTGTCACCTCTAGGACTGGAGGGATCAGGGGATGGGAGCAGGGATACAGAGCCTGTCACCTCTAGGACTGGAGGGCTCAGGGGATGGGAGCAGGGATACAGAGCCTGTCATCTCTAGGACTGGAGGGCTCAGGGGATGGGAGCAGGGATACAGAGCCTGTCACCTCTAGGACTGGAGGGAGCAGAGGATGGGTGCAGGGATACAGAGCCTGTCACCTCTAGGACTGGAGGGCTCTGGGGATGGGAGCAGGGATACAGAGCCTGTCACTTCTAGGACTGGAGGGATCAGGGGATGGGAGCAGGGATACAGAGCCTGTCACCTCTAGGACTGGAGGGCTCAGGGGATGGGAGCAGGGATACAGAGCCTGTCACCTCTAGGACTGGAGGGATCAGGGGATGGGTGCAGGGATACAGAGCCTGTCACCTCTAGGACTGGAGGGATCAGGGGATGGGCGCAGGGATACAGAGCCTGTCACCTCTAGGACTGGAGGGATCAGGGGATGGGAGCAGGGATACAGAGCCTGTCACCTCTAGGACTGGAGGGATCATGGGATGGGAGCAGGGATACAGAGCCTGTCACCTCTAGGACTGGAGGGATCATGGGATGGGAGCAGGGATACAGAGCCTGTCACCTCTAGGTCTGGAGGGCTCAGGGGATGGGAGCAGGGATACAGAGCCAATGGTGTACGATGCGGGGGGATGTGGGGCCAAGGCCCCCAGGCACCAGGCTGTAGGGGTTGCCCATGGGTTTTATTTATTTATTTATTTTCAGCGGGCAGGAGCTCTCCTGAAAGCTCTGTGCTGTGGTACAGAAGCAGGCGCAGATAAGAATGTCACTTATCTGGGCCCTTTGCAGAAGAAACATGAGCATTGTATTGGAAAGAGTGTTTAGGATGGCAGAGCAGGGGTATCCTTAGCCCTGTGTGCACGTGGCCTCTACTGGCTTCTGAGCCGTGAAAAAGGAAAGTCCCATTGAGGCCGCCACGTAGCCCATTAAGATTAGGTGAAGAAGAGATCTGTTGATCTGCTGGCAGACCCCGGCACATAAGCATTCAAAATCAAGATGCCGCAGTCCATGCAGCGCACCTCAAGCTGTCGACTGCTGAAATCAATGAGAAGCCATGTAGCGGCATGAGTGAGGAAGAAACCATGGTTTCAGGTGACCCTCCCTCCCCTTCCTCCTCAAATACTATTAGAGAGAGAGCCCTGGGTTAGAGGGAATGTGAGTGTGAGTGTTTGAGAGAGAGGGAGCTTGTGTGTATGTGAGTGACAGCATGTGTGTATACAAAAACCTGTATATGAGAGAGAGGAAGCTTGTAAGTGTGTGTGTGAAAGCTTGTGTGTGCATGAGAGTGGAAGGGTTTGTGTGTATGTGTACATAAGTGAGATGGAGTATGTGTGTACTTGAGAGGGAGCGTGCAAGTGTGTGTGAGCCTGTGCATATGAGAGAGGAGCGTGCCTGTGTGTGAGAACCCATGCATTTGAAAGAGAGGGAGCAATCGTGCGAGTCTGTGCGTATGAGAGAGAAGGAGCACGTGTGTGAGCCTCAGTCCCGGCGTGACCAGGTGTGCAAACATAATTGAGATGGCTCAAAGAAAACATATCTAGCATTATTGAATTTCATAACACATTTACAGGGATATCGAATAATTATCTGCTGAGCCTCCTGACACATTGCTAAGAACTTTTTCCTAGAACATAAGAAGCTGCCATGCTGGGTCAGACCAAGGGTCCATCAAGCCCAGCATCCTGTTTCCAACAGTGGTCAATCCAAGCCATAAGTACCTGGCAAGTACCCAAACACTAAGTCCGTTGTTGAGTGGACCTGATAATATCGGGATATAGCCATATCTTTTGACCATATTAACATTTGTCTCTGTTTCGTAGGAATGACCTTAATATTGAGTCACGATCAGTGGAAAAAACAAAACTGAAAAGTAGAGTCCCATGAATTCCACATGGTCTTCCCAGAGGTTACTAGAAAAGCTGAAAGATCGCTGGTTCCCGGGGCCTGTGACAGATCCAGGAGTTGTATTTTTTTTCTTCTCAGTGGAAGAGAAATAAGTCTTAGAAATTGGGGGAATAGCATCAGGAGAGAATTGCAGAACTTCCTGAAGATACTTTTTAAATTTATCACGCCGAGATATTACGTTTATATGAGGGAAATTTAGTACTCTCAGATTTAAATTTTCCATATTCTCCATTCTTTTAGCGTTAGCAAGTTCTCCCTGCACCAAACTGCATGCTTTCTATGGATTTCTTCAACATACTTCTAAAAGCAATGATTTGGATTATCGGGTAAATCAGCTGCAGTCCACTCAAAGTAGTTTGGTGCAGGGAGAACCATCAGTCGTTGCCATAGTTAAAGAAGAAAGCGATGAGTCTAATAAGATCAAAGCCTTCCAAACAGACTCTAAAGTAATAGTTGGAGGTTGAACCAAGTTTGACTTGAAGGTAGCGCCAACCACACTATCTCGACAGGGATCTGCAGCTCTTTGGTAGAGTCCTGCCGGTTCCTCTCGACCAACAGGGGTAGAAGCCAGGACTCGACGGCCTGGGATGATCCAATTCTGCCGCTGTAACTTGCTGCTCCAATGGCGGCGCCAAAGCGTCTGCAATGCCTCCGGATGCAGGCTAAGGGATCCGCCCCCAGCAGCCACCGACACATCCAACGCCTTCCATCATGGCCTCGGACCCGAAGTCGAGTCGTGTGTAGGAGGAGAGGGAGTTACGGGAGCTCCAGGACTAAGTGATGTCTGCATGTCCAGCAGTGCCAACGTGCGCTCCTCGCCGGCTCTGACAACGCACCTACCGCTCAGAGCAAATCGATCCGTTGGGGTGAAGAAGCCCTCTATGTGCGGCTGAGTTAAAGGAGATAAGGGGGGAGCCGAGGAGACCTTTCCTCTTATTATGAGGCATAAAGGCAATTCTCAAGGAGATTGTAAGCAGGGAAAATGGAGCTCCTTACACCACGTCCTCCCCTCAGGGCACCCATCTTGGTTCTCCAGTTAGGCTGTTTTATAATGTGCGCATATGTGCGTGGATGTGATAAAATGGCCACATCCCTGGGCGCGGGTCGACGGATGCGCAAACGTGCGCCCACTCACCTTTTTAAAAAGTTACTGTCTTAATCCTGAGCAAGACACATCTGGCAATGTAAATGTAAGATAGCAATTTGGAGACCGATGTTGTCCGCTTGAGGCTTATCTTTGCCTTGTGCTTAATCTGTCAGCAAGAGAAATCCAGTACACCAGGGACAGGAGGACACCCGTTCAGAAACAGCAACATTGGCTCCTGTGACGCTGGGAGCAGTCTTTGGCTTGGCAGAGGACAGATTCAGTCTGGACTCTGATTAAACTTTTGCAATTTTTATAATTATAATAAAAAATTAGCAAAGCACAAGCCTGCTGCTTACCTCAGCAGTGCTGGATAAAGAAATGCAGCAGTTTAACATACCTAGGTCGTTTAGCAAAATTCCTGCTTTCTGCTCCTCTTGCCTGGGGCTCTCTCTCCTCTCTGGGGCCTGCCTTCTTAACCCTTTCCTCAGGGGAGACGCCCTGCAACCAGGGCTTCCCTCCTGCTCTGTCTCAAGGTCCTGGACTTTTAAGGCGAGCCTAAGACGCGCTCCCGGTACATTTTTTGCCTTCAGTTTAAGGTTCTTTGCTTGGTGTGGGCTGACCTGGGAGGTGGGCTGCGGCCCCGTTGTCCTGGCTGAAGGCTGCAATCCCTGCAGAGCGCTTTGCCTGGGTACTGCTCTTACCTAAGGAGAGCTGACCAAATGCCCCTCATCGCACCTGGACCATGCAATAAATGACCACTGGAAATCAGGGCCACCGAAGGTGATCTCTCTTTCCATAAACTGTTAGAAGCATTCTGTTTTCAATTAGCCTTTAATTAATGACTGCGGCTGGAGGCCTAATCAATCTTTCTGATGTATATTTGGGTTTTATTGATGCTGTAGGGTCAGTGGTTGCACTTGATGGAATCTTAATGGGCGTCTCCTGATTAGAGTCCATTCAGCGTGTTTAGCTTTTTCAGTGTTTTATGATGTTTGTAATTAAACCTGATGGGTGTTATGACGCTGCCTCGGAACGCCCTGGGCTTTCTGGGTGCCGATTCCTTGGAACGGTTTTCTGTAATTGCACTTGCTGGCTTGTAAATGTGGTAATTGCTGGTCCTGGCTTGGTGTGCCAATGGAAACCAGGCAAGTAATGAGTCCAAAGAGAGAAATATTTCCTGTAAAAATGCTTCTCATTTACGGATTACACGGTGCACTTTCTGAAATGATTTGACAAGTATTTGGACGGGTGCACTGGCTCGCCTTGCCATGCATACTTTATTTTGAAACCCCCCCCCCCCCCAAAACAATTTGGGAGAATAGTCAGAATCTGGTAATCATGCGTTAATTTGCAGCCCCCCTCGTGCCCGCCCTCAAAAATAAAAATAAAGAATTTGGGGTGTGGATGTTGAAACGTTATGGAGGTGGAGGCCTAAACATCCCCAGCCAGGAACCAGGCCTGGTGAGGGGGGTCATCTCCCATGACCTCAAGGTGGATAAGGAGGTATCAGCAGGAGAAAGAGAAAAGTAATATTAGCTCTAGTGAGAGCCCCCCTCCCCTCCCCCCCACCTCGAGGGCAGTATTCAGCTGAGGAGAGGACATGGACAGAGGCAGAGGCAGGAAAGTGGCGCGTGGCCTGCACGGTGAGGCCGAGGGCTTCCCGCCACGTGACTCGGCTCGCACGTTTGCTTTACAGACAGGACCCACTCAGCGTGGCTCACAGCAGGCCAGCACCCTCCTTACCCCAAGGAATAGGCCCATCCGCCCTGCCCGGCCAGCAGGTCCACTCACTCACCGGCACCAGAGCCCAGCACGACTGCATTATTTTAATTCTTCTTTAATGTCCTGGTTCCGGTTCCATGTCCGAATGTCCTGTTTCATGTGCATCGCTTTGAGCGATCTAAGGCGATTCTTAGGTTTTCCTAAACCAATATCATGTACATCAAAAATAGAATAGTATATTCCTAAAAAACCCAATAGAAATACATCCAAATACAATAAAATATTCATGAAAAATACAGGCAAAGCAATAACCATCCACCCCCTACAAGGGGCAGGGAGCACTAGACTAGGCCCAAAGCAACTCCCAAAACGGGCTCCCTCTTCCAGACCACGGTGCAAATTCAGCACTCTCTGGGTATTTATTAATTACAGGGCTGCCAAGGCACCCATTTTCGGTGCAGAGCGTTTAGTCCAGCTCCTTATCTTTTAACTTACATCCCAGTGCATGGTGGGATTTGTAGTCTCTGCCCGCTCTCTTTCCCCATTTGAGCCGGACAAACGGGAGCAACCCCGAAGCCCCCCCGCCAGGGTTACGGTATCCCTTTCCCTCCTTCCTATTGATGTCCTTCTGCGGCTTATCAGTGCATGCCTGGCAGTGCCCCCTCCCCCCCTCCCCCCCTCCCCCCTTCCCCCTCACCTTTCTCCCAAGCCTCTGAGCTTGAATGTACATCTTTGGACAGCTGCGTCACAACTCTGTGACTCTTGTTCAGGCCTTCTTTTTTTTCTGTGTCCCCTGCGGGATGCAGGGCACAGTTGTTTGTCTCTATCTTTCATTGGGAGAGTGGGTTGGTGCCCCTCTCCCGGGCAACTTTCGTACGGTCTGAAATAGGCCCATTTGAGCCGGAGCTGCAGGTCCCGGTCAGAAACCCAGGGCCGCCCTAAATGTCTCCCTGCAGGAACCGGGTCCCCTGGCAATGCTTGTGAGATTACGGCCCCTGCTTCATTAACGGCCCCGCGCCAGTTCAGTGCGATAGCAGCGGGGGGAGGGGGGGGGGCGTTGTATTCAGGACGCGAGCGCGCTACAGAGGGGGGGGGGCGTTGTATTCAGGACGCGAGCGCGCTACAGAGGAGGCGCCTTTCTCTCTCACCTTTCCAGTTACGCCCAGCTGCTTGCTTCCTAACTCTCAGCCCCGCGGAGGGCACCTGCAGCTGACGGGGCCTGGCATTGGCTTCAGGGGCCCCCAGTGCCAGCCTGGGCGGGACCGAGCCCCCAAGCTGCCTCTAGGAAGCTGGAAGACGGTGCCCCTGCTCAGCCGTGCCAGGGGATGCAGGCCCTTCCCCCCCATCTCCGGCGGGGATCTATCTTTCACCCCCCCCCCCCCCCCCATAATAAATGGTGGGAATGGGAACTCCGGCTGTCACCCCAGCCCCCTCTCCAAATCCTGATGACAGCCGGGTGCTCTCCCCTCTGCAGTTCTGAAAATATCAGCTCCCATGCATTCTTCTCCTCACCCTGTCACTCTAATTCTTAGTCTCCTTTTTAAGACATCTTTTCTCCCTTTACTTGTGGTTAGACAGTGTGCAGCTGTTATACAAACATCCCATTCAAAAAATATTATTCTGAGGTGTCCTGTGCTCTGTTCATACTGTGACTGTCTCAGGATGCTGCCTTCTCCTCCCCTGAGGTCTCTCATCAGCTGTTTATGCTGTATTCATACTGTGACTGTCTCAGGATGCTGCCTTCTCCTCCCCTGAGGTCTCTCATCAGCTGTTTATGCTGTATTCATACTGTGACTGTCTCAGGATGCTGCCTTCTCCTCCCCTGAGGTCTCTCATCAGCTGTTTATGCTGTATTCATACTGTGACTGTCTCAGGATGCTGCCTTCTCCTCCCCTGAGGTCTCTCATCAGCTGTTTATGCTGTATTCATACTGTGGCTGTCTCAGGATGCTGCCTTCTCCTCCCCTGAGGTCTCTCATCAGCTGTTTATGCTGTATTCATACTGTGACTGTCTCAGGATGCTGCCTTCTCCTCCCCTGAGGTCTCTCATCAGCTGTTTATGCTGTATTCATACTGTGACTGTCTCAGGATGCTGCCTTCTCCTCCCCTGAGGTCTCTCCTCAGCTGTTATGCTGTATTCATACTGTGGCTGTCTCAGGATTTTGCAGTCTCTTCCCCTGAGGTCTCTCTTCAGCTGTTTATGTTGTATTCATAAGGTAACTGTTTCAGTATGCTGCCATCTCCTCTCCTGAGGTTTCTTTTCAGCTATTTATGCTGTATTCATACTGTGGCTGTCTCGGGATGCTGCCGTCCCCTCCCCTAAGGTCTCTCTTCAACTATTTATGCTGTATTCATATCGCGGCTGTCTCAGGATGCTGCCATCCCCTCCCCTGAGGTCTCTCTTCAGCTATTTATGCTGTATTCATACTGTGGCTGTCTCAGTATGCTGCCATCCCCTCCCCTGAGGTCTCTCTTCAGCTATTTATGCTGTATTCTTACTGTGGCTGTCTCAGGAAGCTGCCATCCCCTCCCCTGAGGTCTCTCTTTAGCTGTGGCTGTCTCAGGATGCTGTATTCGATTGTCGCATGGAACGTGTAGATATCTTGTGCTCTTCTTGCAGTTGGGTTTCTACCTCTCCTCTTTGCTGGTGGCTGTGTGCTGAGCCAGGTTCTTGCATTCACATGTGCTGGTGCTGGAATGGGTCCATGTTGGTAGATTCTGGCCAAAACGTGAGCAGGAGATACGTCCCATCACAGGGAAATGTCGGACTTTAACACCCGAATTGTGCCTTTTGGGTCACTGGGGCCAACTCTGCCTTGAGAGAGGATTTCACAATTTGTCCGTGCTGCCAGTTTCTCCATGTGTTTCTACATTAATTAATCACTTTACTATGAGTAATCAAAGCGATATGCAATAAAATGTAAAACAGCAAAAGAGAGCCGAATGTGCAATCTCAGACACAACAATGATAGTCGCGGTGAGAGACAGCTAATAAAGAGCAAGTACCAGTCCCAGCAGAACAGTAATGAAAGGGTGTCAGGAAGTGGGCACATTATTACACCCCAGCCAGATCCATTATTACACCTCAGCCAGATCCATTATTACACCTCAGCCAGATCCATTATTACACCTCAGCGAGATCCATTATTACACCTCACCCAGATCTATATGCACACCTGGCAACCTTTCTTTTCCACTCATCCTAAGGGGCCGAGCGCACTGTATAACCTGCACACTGACACGGGTTAAATAGGCGCTAATCCACCCCCTAATGCAATAGGGGGATTAGCGCTTACTTAACCCGCGTCAGACGCAGAGAGAATGCAATAGCGCCCATCACATGCAAATGCAAATTACTCATTCACTCCGCATGCAAAAAAAAAAGTGTGCGTCTGAGTCGCACATTTAGCTCTCAGATATTAACGCCTGCCTGGAGCAGGCGATAATATCTGAGCGCAGGTAAAAGAAGTACAGAAAAGCAGAAAAAAACTGCTTTTCTGTACTTCTTTTTTTTACTTTAAAAAACAAAACAAAACATGAAGACGGACGCCGGTAAACTTGGCGTCGTTTTTCATAATCGGCAGCCACTGCAACCCTCTAATTTGGGTATAGCATG
The DNA here is from genome assembly GCF_901001135.1 of Rhinatrema bivittatum. Lineage (NCBI taxonomy): Eukaryota > Metazoa > Chordata > Amphibia > Gymnophiona > Rhinatrematidae > Rhinatrema > Rhinatrema bivittatum. The sequence goes on along the minus strand of NC_042621.1, from coordinate 302,836,367 downwards.
GCTCCACCTTGCGGGCTCCATGCATGCATTAGGAAAGCGGGCGCTGACTTTTCAGCGCCTGCTTTCTGTGCTTTTTATTGCATTGGCCCCTAAGGTTGTTGTGGATTGGGGGGGTGGGGTAACAGGGCAACAGCAATAGCATTCACACAAACTTTCACACACACACACACACACACACACACTCACATATTCACTTTCATATTCTTTCACACAAACTTTCTCCTCTCATTCTTCCACACATACAGTGTGTGTGTGTTTTTCTCTCTCTCTCTCACACACACACACATTCTCTCCTTCTTCCACATACACTTGGCAGATGAAATTTAATGTGGACAAGTGCAAGGTGATGCACATAGGGAAAAATAACCCTTGCTGTAGTTACACGATGTTAGGTTCCATATTAGGTGCTACAACCCAAGAAAGAGATCTAGGCATCATAGTGGATAACACATTGAAATCGTCGGTTCAGTGTGCTGCGGCAGTCAAAAAAGCAAACAGAATGTTAGGAATTATTAGGAGGGGAATGGTTAATAGAACGGAAAATGTCATAATGCCTCTGTATCGCTCCATGGTGAGACCGCACCTTGAATACTGTGAACAATTCTGGTCGCCGCATCTCAAAAAAGATATAATTGCGATGGAGAAGGTACAGAGAAGGGCAACCAAAATGATAAAGGAGATGGAACAACTCCCCTGTGAGGAAAGGCTGAAGAGGTTAGGGCTGTTCAGCTTGGAGAAGAGACAGCTGAGGGGGGATATGATAGAGGTGTTTAAAATCATGAGAGGTCTAGAATGGGTAAATGTGAATCAGTTATTTACTCTCTCAGATAATAGAAGGACTAGGGGGCATTCCATGAAGTTAGCAAGTAGCTCATTTAAAACAAATTGAAGAAAATTATTTTTCTCTCAGCGCATAGTTAAGCTCTGGAATTCATTGTCAGAGGATGTGGTTAAGGCAGTTAGTGTAACTGGGTTTAAAAAAGGTTTGGATAAGTTCCTAGAGGAAAAATCCATAAACTGCTTATTAATTACTAAGCAATATTAGCTTGAGATTTATTTAAGTTTGGGTATTTGCCAGGTTCTTATGGCCTGGATTGGCCTCTGTTGGAAACAGGATGCTGGGCTTGATGGACCCTTGCTCTGACCCAGTATGGCCTGTTCTTATGTACACTTGAACACTCACACACACACTTCTCACCCTGTTCCACCTACTCATGAACACCCAATCTCTCTTTTTACCCTGAACCAGGTAGTGACAACAGTTGCCTCCAGGCCTGCAGGATCTGTTCCTCCTTTTTTCTGCTGAGCTGGGCCAGGGATCTCCTCCTGCATCTTCTGCCCCACGGAGCTGACCAATCTCCTTAATGTTCCTTCCCCAACGTGGGGCCCACACAGCCCATTTCCTTTTCAGCCGGTGCCCAATGCTCCTCCTCCTGCTCCCCCTCCCCTCCCCCAAACCCTCATGCATGCACCCATGGCGCAGGCAACTTTGTTTCTGGGGCCTGCTTCTGCAATATCTCCTGGAGTTTTTGGATGTTGGCCCAGAGACCCGGCAATTCCTTCATAATTCTGGAAACTCTCAGCCAAATTCAGAGAGTTCCCTAGGATGCCCATACGGGTCACGACGGACCTTATAGGATGGATGATAGAGAGGACTGGGTGGTCCGTCGTGACCCGTATGGGTCTCGCTGAGGTGTGGTAATGTTCCCGGCTGGATGAAACCCTTTCATTTCCCTAGCAGTGGGAATGGTGCCCGTTCTTTGATATTGTGACTATCAATAAAAAATTAAAACATACATAATAAAACCATAAATAAGTAAACACACAATCAAACCAAAAACTAATAAACACATAAACCTTCAATAAAAAAAAAAGTCATATGTTGGAAGAGATCCCCAAAATGAGCACCTTACCGTTCCATGACAGAGTTTGAGGGCTGTGCTGGGAGAGGGGCAATCTTTCTGGGACCCCAGCCTAAGACTGTTACGGTACCAGAACATCTGGTATCTTGTGTCTGTGACCCATTCTGCACACATCTTCTATGGGTTACCGAGGACAATTTTCAAAGACATTTAGCTGGGCAAAGAGACCCTTCTGGACGCGGCCGTCCATCATTAAGCCAGCGAAAAGCTTTGTGTGGGCTTTGGCAGACTGCGAGGCGCTGTTTCTTGGGGGAGACCATGCGCGCCCCTGTTTTGCTGCCCGTGGACAGAGCCGGTGGAAGGTCTCCAGGGGGGGAACTCCCTTTGAAACTGCTACAGGGGTCGCGGGTACAGAGCTCCTGCGTGCAGCCGGCTCAGAGGGGCCCCCCTCGGGCGTGCTTGGGCTGGAGAACAATGCGTTGGTAGATTCTGACTTCTGCTGGGGTTTTAGGAAAAAAAAAATAAATAAAAAGTTAAAACAGAAATCAGCCATTAGGGGCCCAGATGACTACAGGTTTTCTCTCCCGTTCTTGTGTCTATGGGAAACAGGCTTAGTGCATCGGGCCCTGATTAGTCAGTCCGAAAGCCGGTAGCTGTAATGCAAACCAGCCTCGGAGCCGTAGACGCATCCAAAGCAAATATGAAAAGGCGAAATAGCTGGGAAAAAAAAATGTGGCAGGGATGTTTAATCATGATACAGTATAGAGCTCATAAAAACGTCTCATAATTAATACTCTGACCAAGAAAAACACAAATTAAAGACATGTTTGGAACCCTCAAAGGCAGCACATGTCCCGGTGCCAGGGCCTTGCAGAGCTATTAATAGTCCTGCAACATGAATGTGGCGTTAATGGGAACCCTATGAGAGTCCCGCAGCTGGGGGCGAGGAGGAATTCATCAGACAAAGAACCGCGCCGGAGCGATAACGCTGGGCCGGACGGGCGGAATGCGGCTCTGTACCCTAGACTGCAGGGTACCAAGAGGCAATTCGAACCATGTGAATTTTGAAGCAATGCGTATCAACCCAGCCCCCAGATACACAGAGCAGAGTCAAGCTTGGGGGAAAAAAAAAGTATATATTTATAGCTGAATGCACTGACGCAGCAGCTCTTTCCTGCCCCTGTCAGCTTCCAACTGGGGCTACAGTGGTATTTACCTTCATGCCATAGGCGGAGGGGCGGGGGTTTTTTACCCTATTTTTACCCCTTCCATATGCTGCATCCCAGTCACTGCAGCATCAGCCCTTTGACCGAGAGGCAGGAACTGCAGTTCCCTCAGTCACCAATAGATGAGTATTCAGAGCCAGCCAGGAGGTGTCGCTGTTGTACAACGGCTGTGACCCCCCTATCCACCCCTATCCCCTTCCAGCAGTAGCTGAGCTCGGGCAATGAACCAAATCTCTCAAGCAAGGGCACGCAGCTCTGCTGCTGAGCCATCGGTCCGGCCTAGCGTTAATCTTGTAAGCCATTCCTCAGAAGCTCCAGCTCACCAATGTGAATCTAATTCTGGAGCAGTGCAGCAAGGAAGTCCTTCTCATCTGAGCTCTGTATGGAAGGCCTGTAAAATGGCTTCTTTAGATTCAGTGATTATGGATTTTGAGTGGTTTGTGAAATGTGCAGGGATTCAGGCTCTAACTGGTACCATACTGGTGGACTGGATGTGGCCCCAGTGCCATCCTGCAGGGATGTGAGGTGATCAGAAAAAGCAATTATTTATTTAGGAAACGAAAGTCAATTATTGCATGCATGAGATAAATTTGCATACCATGGAGACTCAGTATATGCAAATGTATCTCATGCATATTCAGTGCAGATATCCTGAAAATCTGACTGGCTGTGGGGTCCCCAGGACAGGTTTGGGGAGCCCTGCGTTCACTGTTACCCCCAATGCAGAGAGGTGCGTTGGCCCAACTCAGGTTTTCCTTGCACTGGCCATTTTACTCTGAGTCAGAGGCAGAGTAAAGTTTCCTGCGCTTGTGTCATTTCAATGGACAGAAGCTGAAGTTTTCACACCGGGACCTGTAGTCGGGATTTAGATGCAGAAAGCGTACTTTGCATACACAAAGCATATCTTAGATGCACCAAAAATGTTTTCTGTGCTGAAATGATTTTTGTGTACCTAAATCCAGGGGTCCATATTCAGGCACAGTCCAGATAGCAAAGTTTAGCCAGCTAACCTTGGAGGCATAAGTGCAGGCGTATTAGTGAACATGGCCGGCTAACTTTAGGACAGCTCTGTGACCCGACCAGAACTCCACCAGGTTACACCCCCAGACCACCATTAACTTATCCTGCCAAATTCTAGCCGCTTAACTTATTAGGCAGCTAGAATTTAGCCGGGGATGTGTCCAAATATTTTGTGTCCACATTTTGAACATGGATTCCCATATGCATACATAAAAGTCTTTTCTGTACACAAAACCTGGCTGAGAGACTGCTCCACTCCCTGGAGTATAAGACGTACATTCAGCCTGTGCTGTGACTCAGCTCTTTGCGTACAGTTTCCGCTCTGCGCACTTTTTAACTCCCGATGCATTTGCACACCTTCAGCTTACCGCATCGCCAGTTAAACAATTTTTACCCTGTACGTTAAGGAACTGTGCGCTGAATTCCAGTGCTGGGTTTTAACCCACACGGTTTTGCATCGGCCCCTATTGTGGCAGTGAAACAATTCGTTTTTATTTATTTATTTACGTGATTTCTTTCATTCTGCAATCTTACCACACTTGTGTTCAAAGCAGTTTCCAACATCTATCTTACGTACGCAAATAACTATCACAGCATCTTAAAAACCAAATTGTTAAACATCATTTAAAAACGTTTTTAAAAAAGAAAGATTTCAAACTTTCCCTAAAACAGCTGGAGTCTGCTATTACGCGCGTTTCTAAAGGCAACTTATTCCAGAACACGGCAGCTAAGCTGTGATAACGCACGATTCGAGGTCAGTCTGAGCCGTGTATCTTTTGCACCTGGAACTATTAGCAGCTCTTGATTTTCTGAGCATGGATTACGTCAAGAACAATATTCTTGTGCTAAATCTGACAAATAGAAGGTCATTTTTTTTGCGCGCACCGTCCGCGCCCGGCCCACGCATGGGTCTGCTCGCCTCGCTGGTGCCTCTGCAAGTCACAGGTCAGCCTCCCCAGCGGCAGCCGCCGCGAGCTCCTCCAGGTCTCGGCGTCCTGCGGCGGCGGTCACCAGGCCTTCCACTGCGCACCAGGCCTCACGCGGGAGTTCGACGTCCCCAGTGGCGTTGGCCACGCCCCCGCGCGCGCATTGCCCGGCCTCTTTTATAGGGGCCAGGGGCGGGTCCTAGCTCCGCGGCGCGTCCTGATTGAACGTACGATATAAGGAAGTCCCTGCTTGCTCTTCCTTGCCATGGCAACCGGCCTGGCCCTGTATGTGTACTAGTTTGCCTCTGCGCTCACATTCTTGTTCCAGCGTCCTACTGTTCCAGCGTCTGTCTGTCCTGTCTCCCCAGGGAGTACCCTCAGACTGTCTCTCTGGTACTGACCTCGGTCTGCTCCTTGACCATTCTGTCGCTGCCTGGATCCTGACCTCTGCCTGCCTTGTGACCTCGTCTGACCTCTGGAACCTGACCCCTGCTTCGTTGACTACTCCTCGGACTGATCCTCAGATTCTGACCCCGGCTGCCACTGAGCACGTCTCTGGATTCTGGCTTTGACCCTTGCCTTGTCATCGCCTGCGCTGTTCTGGCCTTCCTTGCTTCTCCAGACCTACAGCCTAGTGACCGACCGTGCTCCCTTACTGATCGTGGGCACTCCTCTCTACTACCTGTCCGGGAGGCCCTGCGAGGCCCACCTAAGTCCACGCAGCCCGGGTCCCCACGGGCTCCTCCCGGCGGGACCGCGGGCTTCCAGTGGTGAAGCTCATCCTAGCCTCTGTCTCCTCCTGTGCTCCGCCCCCTGGGGGCGGTCACTTCCTGGTTCCTACCAGGGAGCCGTTCTCCACTGCACCAGGACAAGGGTCCACCCCTGAGGGCAACACATTTCCCATGTACAATCCGATGCATCATCGTTAAAATGCTAAATTGGACTCGGGATTTGACTGGGAGCCAGTGTAGCTTTTCAAGCATTGGAGTTAAGTGAGCAGATAATGTACAACTTGTGATCACCTGTGCCACAGCGTTCGTTAACAACTGTAGTGCTTTCACAAGGTCCACGTAAAGTGCCTTGCAGCAGTCAGCGTGTGATCATACAAATGCCAGCATTACATTTCTAAAATCATTCTTATTTAAAATATATTTTAATCGGCTAATTTTTCTCAGTTTCTCAAATGCGAAAAGAACACCTGGGCCCCTGCTGCCACGAAAGCCAGAAACGCGTTCTTGTGGTAGGATGTGGAAGTAACTCACGAGGAGATGATTTACTCAGGGTGCCAGAGATCTGCTGCCCTTCCTGTGGCACCTCAGTATCATTCGCCTACTTCCTGATCCCCACACGGCTCCTTCTGATGAGGCTGGGAAGAATGTGTTACAGGTCAGAAGAAGGTTACCAGGCCACTCCATGTTCCTGAGGTCTGAGGACAGGCTGAGCCAGGCCTGGGTTTTGCCCCGCTGCATGCAGGGAGATGTAGTCTCTCTTTGCTTGGGGCAAATCAGAACTAGAAATCCATGCTTGCCAAACAGGAAAAACCAGGACTGGATCGGCCTGTTCCTTTGGACACGGAACGATCCGGTCAGCGGTCAGCCCGGTAGCCCACAGAAATGCGACTTGGTGGCAGGAGTAATTTATCCTGGCAGCTCCAGGAGACGCACACGCCTGCTGACCGGGACGTGCTTCGGCAATACCTTATTTTATGCCACTTGGTGTTTTGATGAGTGAAAGAAATGTTGATGAATGGCGTAACCGAATATCAGATTGCATTGTTGTACTGGCAGTGAGTTTGTATTGTGCAGGCCGGGCTTTTCTCCAAAGCTCTGTCTCGTGGCTTGAAGAGGATCTCAAAAGAGACTTCTTTAATCTACTTAAAGTGTTTCTACTGGGGGAATACCCGGAAGTGCCAGATTCGACTGCCTCCCTTGGCATCCACCCGTAACCTTAGCATGGGAAACGCATCCTGGGATCTAGAGAGGACACCTCCAAGGCATAACCTCAGGTCAGCATCTTGCCTGCAAGCACATTCTCCCCGATATCACGTGACGGCACTGGGTCAGCACCGGATCCGAAATAAAAGGACCACACCCCTCCCCTCCATGGCACCACCAAGAGCAGCCACCATTCTTCAGCGCCATCCCATCGCCCTGCTGGCCGGGCTCAGGGCTGCTCGGATGCTTCTGAGGGGAGTCCAGGGTGGGATCGTTGTGCCAGGCCTGTTTGCTTGGCATCTGTACCAGCGCTTGGATGCTCGAGTCGGTTTGACGCCACTTAAGGACGAGAAGCAAAGTCATAATGAGCAATCAGCTCGATGCGACATCGGCTCGCCTAAAACGGGTGCTCATGGTTGGGCGCCTGCTCTCCCACCGTGCGCCCAGCCACCTCTCCTGAGCGCGCGATGCGATATTGAAATGGGAGGTGGCGCTAAAAGGGAGGTGCTAGGGAGCGCTGTGCGTCTCTAGCGCCTCCTCGGCACCGGGCGCACAGGAGAGGTGGCTGTCGGTGCGGGCTGGGAAAATGGATGCTCACCCTGCCGCCGGCACAAGAGACACGGCCTGGAACGTCTATCTACCAAGTGCAGGAATCCCAGAAAGCCGGAAGTTTTCGTTTTCCAGCGAGCCCCCGAGTGTGGCATCCCCTTTACGGCAGCCCCGGGCACACTGGCTGCGCGGGAAATGTTTTGAATTGCGGGGATTAGCTAATAGCCTCATCTACGTGGAATTTACATGTGACGCGTGCTATTAGTTACACGCTCCATTGGACATGCTAATTCCAGTATTGCACGGGGGGTCAGGGACGCGCGTCCAAAACACACGTCCAGTCGCAGGTTAAGCTGTGCGCTGGCTGCAGCGCTCGGTATTGCATCGACCTGATTGTGTGAGAGAAATGGGATTTCGACGCTGGCTTCCCTGCTCTAACCATGAGGCCGCCCCTCCGCTCCGGGAGGTATGCACAGGGCTGGATTCCTGCAGCACCAGAATTCAAAAGCAGTTTGGGATTAACTTTGCGTGTAAGGCATCTCTAGAAACGCAAATCGGTTTTGTTATTCCACCTTTTTGCAAAACTTTTGTAGCTTGTATAAGAGATTATGGGAGCAGGGCGCAGAGGAGCTGCAACAAGAAGGAAGCTTTGTGTATCAAAAAAAACCCAGCCCTTAAGATCCTTCTGTGCCTGTTCCGCTCTGACTGACTCACGGAGTGGCACGAGATAAAGACGGCGTTTCCACGTCCTGCAAGAGCAATGCTGTGGAAAAGAAGGAACTGAGGTGCAGGGACAGCAGCCGGGAGGAAATCAAGGTATGAGGGGTGCAGGGAGTCCCTTCCCCTCCTCTCTTATGGCAGGGGTAGGCAACTGCGGTCCTGCAGTGCCAGAAACAAAGCTGCTGACCAGAAGCTCGAGTACATAAAATGACGGGGAAGGGGTCATTATTTAGGTCATGGAGATGGTGTAGAGACAGTTGGGGTGACAGTGCACCACAGCAGCTTTTCTCTGAGCGGACGGGGACAGCACCCTGATCTCCCCTCCATGCCACCCTGTAATGCTGACCCACATGACCTACCATAAACCCCATTCTCCAGATGCCAACTGTAAGCCTACCAAGGGTCACTAACCTGCCCCCACAGGTTCTAACACTTTCCGGATGGTTCCTGCTGTCCAGGGTTCAGCCAATGTCTGGGGAGGTCTGTGTGAGGTGCAGGCATCCTCTGTAAGGAAGGAAGGGTACTGAGGGGGATGAGATGGAGGAGGTGCTGCTCGGAGGAGAGAAAGATGCATGGAGAAGAGGAGGTACATGCCCTCCACAGGGAATGAGTCGGGGAGAAGTTATTTAAGGTGCTGTGAGAGGCATCTTAGGGAAGCGTGAAGGAGCGCCCTGGGGTGTAAGGGCTCCTGAGCTGTAAGACTTCTGAAGGTCCTGAAAATTAGTAAAGGTTCCTGATGGTCCTGCAGAGGGAGGAAGTCCTAAAGGAAAGGGTGGGATTCCTGCTGGAGAAGCTCCAGGAAACGAGTAGAGCGTCGGTGAACTGCTGCCCCGAAGGTCTTGGGGCTGAGATTTATTCTAAAGAAAGAGTGAAAGTCATGCTGCCTTCATTTGATTTTGCAGAACCGTTAAGCTACTGCTATCGTTTGAAGAAGCAAGTTCTCTGAAACTCTGCCTTTTCTTCTGTAGAATTACAAAAGAAATTCTTCTGATTTGGGCGGTGGACTTTGTGCTTTTGGTGCATCTTCCCTTGGGCCTTCCAGAGATGGTCTGGTCCCCAGTTGGTGATCCCTGCTGGCCTCTATCTGTTCCCGGGGCTGCAGCTCTGAAGGTGATCCCAGAGGAAAGGGGGTGTTACACAACTCTTAAACCTTATTTCTGGCTTCACCCAGACACTTTTATCTCTGGGTAAAACACTGTCCATACCGAGTGCTCAGAATCCATGGGGTTCCACAGTCAATAGGATATTTTTTCAACCATTAATATATGCTACTGCCTATGGCGTAGAGTATAGACCCTCAATCTTCACGTGAAAATCGTTTCCATCTCTGAACCAGTTCTCCTGGAACATAAATTTTGCATTCCTCATTGACTTTTTTACATAGCTTTTCCCATTGCATACTCCCCATTTCTCCATGTACCATAAGAACATGCCATACTGAGTAGACCAAGGGCCCATCAAGCCCAGAATCCTGTTTCCAACAGTGGCCAATCCAAGTCACAAGTAACAGATGGTAGAAGACGACCAAAAGGTCCATCCAGTCTGTCCAGAAAGCTGTACGTGGCAGCAACTGCCACTCCATGCAGACCACCCCCAAGCCCTCTGTCAAGGGCAGCAACTTCCGCACTGTGCAGGTCATCCCCAAGTCTTATGTTAAGGGCAGTAACCCCAAGCACATACTCCAGGGGCTCCCATCCACTCTCGCAGTATCAACAGACTTCCAAGGAATAAGGTGTACTCTCTGTAATATTACGCATGACTTATTAAGTATTCCAGGGGTCTCCTATAATTTACCCTATCAAAATTCACATCCAAAAGGGATATTGCAAGTCCCAAGCTCCTCATGACTTCTTGGTCACCCAAACTCCCATTGGCTTTCCAAACCTCTCCATTCCCATAGTGTGCAGGCCTCCTGGGGCAATCGTCCTTTCAGAATCACCCCCACCTCTTGGCCAAGTCCTTCTTCATTCCCGATTTCCGGTTGTTTCCTCAGAAGGAGGAAAGCCTCTCTATGCCACAGCCTCAGGCCTCTCCCCTGCCCCTGCGGGGCCCCTCTCCCAGAACGGGAGCATTCTCTGATGCACCAGCCAGCAGACTGGCCACTCCAGGCCACTTCATCCTGGGGGTCTCCTCCTCTGCCAACTCCACCCTAGAAAGGGCAGGATCAGAAGGTGCAAGCGCCCGCCAGATCCTTCCCCTTTTATGCCTCCCACTGAATCATACAACCACACCCCCTGGGCCCTTAAGGGGACCCACTCACCACTCAAGCCAGGCCCCATTAACACATTGCCATGAAGAGCTCACTTTCCAAGAATGCCATCCAGTGGTCATTTCCTAGTACTGCAATTGCAAACAGTCAAAACATCTCCCAAGTAGATCAACCCTAATGAAGCACAGGCCTCTCTCTACTCAGAATACCTTGTGCAAATAGAAACCAAAGACCTGAGGATCTCTCCACAAATATGTATGAAGTGTGTTTGCATGCCCTGCCTCCCTTGTATGTGAATATATCTCATTGTGGATAAACTGGAGTACTCCAGGACCCCGGCCTTACAGCCTGTCTCCGCTTGTGTCCCTCTTGGGTTAATCTGAGAGCCTGGCGCCTGTTGACAAGATGCTGAAGATGCCGGGCATGTGGTGTCGGAAAGAGCAGGCATCTGAATGTTGAATAATTTTACGATGCATTTATTTATTTATTTACTGTATTTGTATTCCACCCTTCTGGTATAATTCAAAGCAAAGAATATCAACAGAACCGTCAAACATATAAGACATTATTATCAAAATTAAACAAATAAACAAGATGCTAGCACGTGGTGTCCAACTCCAGTCCTCAAGAGCCACAAACAGGCCCGGTCTTTAGGATATCCGTAATGAATATTAATGAGACTGATTTGCATACAACGGGGGCGGTGCATGCAGACCTTCTCCTGCATATTCATTGTGGCTGTCCTGAAAACCTGGCCCGTTTTGGGGCTCTTGAGGACTGTAGTTGGCCACCCTTGTGCAACTATGACAATAAATATTTTAAAAATAGCATCACACACCATAATCATCACATTTTGTTTATCTAAGTTAAAATTGATCAAATAGACATAAAGTCTGAATGGTAATATACATAGAAAATGCCTAAAAAGGTAAAAACAGGCCAGAGTTACAGTGATGCACAGCACACAAAAATACAAACAATTGCTAGCCATCGTATAAGACTTTAAGGTCTGTGAGACCAGAACCCAAGAACAGTGCAAAATAATCAGAAAAGCCTTTTTCACACAACCAAAGACCAGAGGCTATTATTTTCTGAGCTGGTGGGGCTAACTCTCACGCCAGCTGTGGACGCTCCCCTGCCTCCGGATATCAGGGATTGGCTGGAGCTCAGTGCAGCAATCCGATGGATGATTTGCCCTCTTGCTACCAGATTTGCTACATGCTGAACCCTGAGTCATTGGTCGGGGGATGAGTGGGTGTAGGTGGTGATGTTTTGGGGGGATGTTGGGCTGTATTTGGTGTGTGTGTGTGTGTGTGGTGGGGGGGGACGGGGGACAGGGAAGTATACATCCTGGGAGTGGATATGTGGGGTGTATGTGTGTTGGATGAATGGAAGGGCTTGTGTGTGTATATATGGGGGTTGTGGGGAGTTTTGTAGGGGATATGGCGTTATTTATTTTCCCTGTCTCTGTGGGAGGTGTAAGTGTGGTGTGCTGGGAGCAGGTATGTGTATATGATGTGTGTGTGTGGGGGGGAGGTGTAGGAATGTATGGCATGTGTGTGTGTGTGGGTGTGCAGTGGAATGTGTGTGTGGGAATGTGTCAGGGGAGGTGTAGGAATGCATAGTGTGTGTGTGTGTGAGATGTGTGGGTTTATTTATGTGGAGGGTGGAGTGTGGAGTTGAGTGTGTGTGTGTGAGTGTGCAGTGGAATGTGTGTGTGGGAATGTGTCAGGGGAGGTGTAGGAATGCATGGCATGTGTGTTTGAGTATGAGATGTGTGGGTGTATTTATGTGGAGTGTGGGACTGTGGAGTTGAGTGTGTGTGTGTGTGTGTGTGAAGGGGAGTATGTATGTGTTATGCATATGGTGGGTGCATGTGGCTGTATGTATGCGGGATATGGATGCGTGAGAATGGTGGATGGACATGCAAGGCGTGTAGGCTATGTCTGCTGGGGTGTATGAGTGTGGGCTGAGTTTGAGAGGTGTGTGGGTGTATTTATGTGGAGGGTGGGAGTGTGGAGTTGAGTGTGTGTGGGAATGTCTGTGTGTGTGTGTGTGTGAGGGGGAGTATGTATGTGTTATGCATATGGTGGGTGCTTGTGGCTGTATGTATGCGGGATATGGATGCGTGAGAATGGGGGATGGACGTGCAAGGCGTGTAGGCTGGGGTGTATGAGTGGGGGCTGAGTTTGAGAGGTGTGTGGGTGTGGGGGGTACTTTGGAAGTGTCTTTTTGCTCCATTCTTTGCCAGGTGCTTCAGTTATCTTCTCTCTCTCTCTCTCTGCCTGTGTAACCCTCTAGCAAAGTGCGGTTAGGGTGAGAGGAGCTCTGGTCAGCAGTCTGATAGTTTCCCATAGAAAGCAATGGAGATTTGTTTTTCGGCGGCTCGGTTCTCTGAACATTCTGATCTGTTGTTTCTGGCGTTCAAACTCCTCCAAGACATTCAAATTTCTTTCCGCATGCCAAATTAGGTGAATTCCCATCCCTTACGCGGAGAGCTATTGCCTACAGACAGACGGACATCAATCCCTTTGACATAATTCTTTCCGACGTTTTGTATGTCGGAAACCATAAAAAACAAGCGAGACAGCTCCGTGCAGGCAATCGGGCGAGATCAGGGCTGGATCCTCCTGTCCCAGGTGACCCCCTCCCCCCCCCCACCAGCGTACACTGGAGGTCAGGCTTCCCAGCAGGGTGGCTGCTGCCTGCCACATGAATGAATAAACATAATCACAGATCAGACTGCACCGGGGAAAGCTCAGCGCAGAAGGCAGGAAGCCTTTCATAACCGAAGATGAGACCAATATGGAAGAGTTTGCCACAGGTCGTTGTAATCGATGCCGCACTGCTGACTTCCAAAGAGAAGATTAAACTGTACACGTTCCCTGGGGTTTGCTGACAAGGACAGGCGTCCGCTCTAGCATCCAGAACGGTCCCGGGGGACATCAGCATCCTTCGCGGGCTGGGACATTTCCTGCTGCATCAGCATCAGATGCAAGTGAGCTTTAGGGGCCACCCTGGCATTTGAAGAAAAAAAAATCTGTGTGGTCTAGAACCGTGGTTCTCAGCTTGGTCCCCGGGACCCGCCTGGCCAGAGATTCAGGATTTACAAACGGAGAAACATGGATGTCGGTGGGAAAGAGCCATTTGGTCCGCTCGGTTTGTCCATGTGTACTGTGCTATCACAATACACACGTTATATTGTATGTTCTATCACGTTATATTGCATGTTCTATTACGTTATATGGACGTTCTATTACATGTTCTATCACTTTATATTGCATGTTCTATTAAGTTAAATTGCACGTTCTATTACGTTCTATTGCATGTTCTACTAACTTTGTTATAAGCACCTCACCTCTTACACTAGTTAACTCCATACCACTTGTATCATATGAACTAACCCATTTCCACAAGTTAACCACATTAGCTATGCAAAATCGTTAATCATGTTAACCAAATGAAAAAATTGTAAACCGTTGTGATGACAAAACCGAACGACGGCATATAAAACTCTATAAATAAATAAATAAATCAATAGATCCCAGGCCTGACTCAGTCTGTGCTGATCTGCCTGACTCTGCCACTAAGGTCCCTCGGTGCCTGTCGCGTGCCTGGTTCCTCTAACCCTGCTGGAAGTCAATTCAGGTGAACACCCCCCCCCCCCTCTCTCTCTCACATTTCCCAGCTTCCCTCCCTTCAGGTTCCTGTATCCACACCTCGTCCTTGCTGGACAGTTGAATGTTTGAGTCCTGTCCCTTCTTTACCTTCCTTTTTCCCCCCCAGAGAACATCTCTAGCTCCCTCAGTATCTCTCTCTCTCTCTCTATGGCTTATAACGCAGGATTTGGAGAGAGAATATGCATGAGATATTTGCATCGATCTTCAGTATGGATATGCGGATGGGCTGGGCAGGGTCCGAGAAGTTCATGAGCAGCAGCATCTTTGCATGGTTAATACACTGCCTGGATAAAAGGTATCCTGGCCCACCAAGACTCAAGCCGCACGTCCGGCCTCCATTTCCCGGCCCTGGACAGCTGAGGTCCTCTGCTTCTTCTGGGAGACTCCCAGGCTTTTTCCCCCTGCCCTCCCCGGTTGACCTGAGACCCAAACACTGGAGACAGATGTGCCAGACCAGAAGGCCGTTTTTCCTCTTCTCTGTGGTGCCTCCTAATTGATCTCCGCTAAAAGCAGCAGCGGTGAGGGGTGAGGGGGGGCCTGCTGCCTGTCCGCCATGTGCTCTCCCTGCGGCCAGGAAGAGGGTCCCGTCTCCTCTCGCTGCCGCCCCCCTGCTGCTGGCTCCTGCCGCAGGTTAAGGGACGGCGGAGTGCGAGGCGACGAACGGGAGAGACCGGGAGGGGGGGAAGGTGAGGAAGGCTCGCCGAACCTGGGGGGGGCGGCCAGGAAGGTTTCTCCCGTCCCCATCCGTGGCTTCCGTCCACCCTGAAGCGACGGACGCGGACGCGTAGAGGAAAGGGAGGCCGTGGGATTGCTTTTCCCCATTTGTCCGGGAAGGGCTGAAGGACGCCCAGCTCAGGAGACCCGCGTAAGGAGGTTATTTGTTAAGGAAAGGGTCGCCCGTGCCCGTTACACGGGTGACACAAGCGCGGAGTAAAGGAATCAGAGAGCCTTCCAGAAAAACGCGCGGTTCCCCGTAGGTGCGGAGTGAAAACCTCCACCTCTCGCCTGGCCCTATAAATTGAAAAACGAAAATCGAAAGATGAATAAAGCGTCTCACTCCCCGCAGGTTTTATTTACGTTAAGAGCTATTTTGTAGGCCGTACTATGCTGTGATCTAGGCGGCTTTACAACCAAACATTTGTAAAGAAGGACCCTTCACGATACAATTAAGAAGTTATACGGATGTGCACGGAGCTACCTTCGTCTCGGGGTCTTTGCGAGAGGCCACGGGTTGGCAACCGGCTCAAACATTGGTTGCCCGGGCCACCTCGGTTTTGGACGCGCCTCGGAGGAGCCACGTCAAGGCCAGTCCGCCGTGGCTTGAATGACTCGAGCTGGACCGAAGGGGGCTCGGCCTTCCCCGGTCCGGGTGCCGAGGTTAGTGCTCTGCCTCGGCTTCTGAGGGCCGGGCCCGGGCAAACAGCAAAGCAAAAGCACTCGTGGGCCGAGGTGAGCGGCCCTGCCAAGCACCGACTGCTCGGCAGATGACTCTGCTGAAATGCGAAATCCCCAGCCCAGTCTGGGCGGCTTGGAAATGCTGAAAGCCCGCTCAGAGACGGTGCAGCCTCATCTGTTAATCATCTGAGGGGGGGGGCGTCCTGAGACCCCCCAGAGTACAAACTCGTCCCACCCCTCCATCACCAGGCTTTCTGAGGAGGACCGGCGGAGGATGAAAGGGAGCAGGGCGAGATCCGCAGGCAAGAACAGAAGAAACACGGGACACGAGGACCGCAGGCGCCGATTTCTCTGCTCTTACGAATGCTGCAGGGCTCAGCCTCCACCTCCTCACAGGCGGGGATCCCGGGTGCTAATCCCGGGGCCTCTGGGATCCCATCACTGCTCGGCCGGTGCACGCATCCACCCGGAAATACTCGCTGCCCTTCCTGAACCCGACCCGCCTCGCGCCTCCTGTCGGGAGTAACACTGGACACTATTTCTTCATGGGAGGGGTGGCGGACGCAGGGAAGGGCTTTCCCGAGGGGGGGGGGGGTGCAGGCCCGAACATCCTAGTGCAGGAGTCATGAGGGAGGAAGCCACCCAGGAAGTGACTGGAGCTGGTAAATGAATGGTTGCAAGTTTGTAGGGTAGGCCCTGTCCCCCGGAGGGCTTGCAGTTAAAACTGGTAGCAGAGGTGGAAGTGACCGGCATGAGGTCACAAGGAGAGGCTGCAGGATTTGAAGGCAGGCTTTCTGGTTTGTAGGCCGCCGCTCTCACCACTGGAGCACGGCACGCATGCGTGGGCCGCCATGCCAGCTACAAAGAGTCTGCTGCGCGGCCAATGGGTGCGCAGATCCTGCCTTCAGGGCGCTGAACTGTTGTCGCCTTCTGATCACCTTTTGCAATCTGCTGAAGCCTCGGTGAGGTCAGAGCACTTTGCGATGACGTCATCGGGCACTTTTGAAGCCGCCCTGCTATTGGCCTGCGCATCGGCCGCATTCGAAAGAATTCCGAGGCGGCGGATGGTGAAAGGATGGAGCTGTGGGAGTGGGGGAAGAGACGTGCCGGGGGGGGGGCCCTTCCAGCCGTTACATGTGTCTGTTTGTTTGCTTTAACGTGCGAGGAAGTGAGAGAGGTCAGGGAAGGGAATCAGCGCCAGGATGTGCACCCTACATGGCACTTATACCTGACTGGCCCAGGGTCAGCGTTTTACGTTCAAACGGCTTTTACTGCTAATAGTCCTAACGTTCCCTTTCAATCATTGATGAATGCTCTGTCCCGGAGAACTATCTTGTTCTTCTATCTATGTATTGTTTTTTGTTTTTTTTTTAAAGCTGAGGAGGTCGATTCTTTTCTTTACTTTCCATCTGTCTACTAATATAACAACCTCAAGCTACCATTTCCTGCACTGGATGATGTACCCCATGAAAATAGGTATTACCTAGTAAACAGAAGCACGAGGTAACCTGCACGGAGCGGCAGTTACTACCCTTAATATAAACATGGGGGTAACCTGCACGGAGCGGCAGTTACTGCCCTTAATATAAACATGGGGTAACCTGCACGGAGCGGCAGTTACTGCCCTTAATATAAAACATGGGGGTAACCTGCACGGAGCGGCAGTTACTACCCTTAACAGAAACACGGGGGTAACCTGCACGGAGCGGCAGTTACTGCCCTTAATATAAACACGGGGGTAACCTGCACGGAGCGGCAGTTACTGCCCCTTAATATAAACACGGGGGTAACCTGCACGGAGCGGCAGTTACTGCCCTTAATATAAACACGGGGGTAACCTGCACGGAGCGGCAGTTACTGCCCTTAATATAAACACGGGGGTAACCTGCACGGAGCGGCAGTTACTGCCCTTAATATAAACACGGGGGTAACCTGCACGGAGCGGCAGTTACTGCCCTTAATATAAACACGGGGGTAACCTGCACGGAGCGGCAGTTACTGCCCTTAATATAAACACGGGGGTAACCTGCACGGAGCGGCAGTTACTGCCCTTAATAGAAACACGGGGGTAACCTGCACGGAGCGGCAGTTACTGCCCTTAATATAAACACGGGGGTAACCTGCACGGAGCGGCAGTTACTGCCCTTAATATAAACACGGGGGTAACCTGCACGGAGCGGCAGTTACTACCCTTAATATAAACACGGGGGTAACCTGCACGGAGCGGCAGTTACTGCCCTTAACAGAAACACGGGGGTAACCTGCACGGAGCGGCAGTTACTACCCTTAACAGAAACATGGGGGTAACCTGCACGGAGCGGCAGTTACTACCCTTAACAGAAACATGGGGGGTAACCTGCACAGAGCAGCAGTTACTTCCTTTAACAGAAACATGGGGGTAACCTGTTCGGAGCGGCAGTTACTACCCTTAACAGAAACATGGGGGTAACCTGCACGGAGCGGCAGTTACTACCCTTAACAGAAACATGGGGGTAACCTGCACAGAGCAGCAGTTACTTCCTTTAACAGAAACATGGGGGTAACCTGTTCGGAGCGGCAGTTACTACCCTTAGCAGAAACATGGGGGTAACCTGCACGGAGCGGCAGTTACTACCCTTAACAGAAACATGGGGTAACCTGCACGGAGCGGCATTTACTACCCTTAACAGAAACATGGGGGGTATCCTGCACGGAGCGGCAGTTACTACCCTTCTGACTCTAACAAATGACCTTTAGTGCAACTTTCTATCCATTTACTGGAGTGAATTAACTGGGCTGAAATCTGCTTCCACAGTGACAGTGTGCACACTTAGCTTTCCCGGGATGGGGAGAGGGCAGGGTAGCGAAACAAACCGCGCAGAGTTGATCTTGGCAACCTCTGCCTGCTATTTTCAAGCAATTATTTGTCAGGTGTAAAGGCCGCAGGTATTTTTTAAACCCAGGAGCCTTGCAGGCAATATTTAAAGGGAAAATATCTGCCTAGGTTCCTTCAGAACATCAGGTACAAGGCCGTACTCGCTGAGGCTATTTTTTAAATTGCCCCCGTAGTGGAGTAATGTTGATAATTCAGAAGATGAATATTTCTCAAGTCCCTCTCACAGGAGAGCCTCCTTCAGAAGCAGCGGCTCAGAGTTTAATTATTGTAAAGTATCGAGAGTTGCAGAATCCCCACCAGTCAGAGGCTCGGGAGGCTGATGGCAATGCACTTCCAGGCTGACACAGATAGCAGACACAGAATGGGTAGAGTCTTTCTTGTACTGCTGTAGATAGATGGTGAAAGCAGGAAGGTAAGGCACTGATCCACGAAGCGCCAGTACGCTCAACAGGCTCAGAAGTATGGTCTCACCCAGATGTTCACGATAGGCGGGAGCTCGCAGTGCGGGTAACGCCGCGGCTGGTGGGTGGAGTTGGAGCGCCGGATCGTAGAGGTACTCACAGAGTGAAGGCGTCTTCCTGGTGGCAGAATGGTGGGACTGAAGGTCCATGGTGCAGGATATGAAGGTGGATAGGCCCTCGAGGAGCGAGTACCCAATGGTCCAATATCCTGAAAGTAAATAGACAGAGACTCCCGAGGAGCGGTTGTCTTAGTTAGTGAGGAAGCCCGAAGGGAAGTTGGACGCGAGAGACCCCCGAGGAGCGGGTGTCTAGAGCTTCTACTGGAGCGAGGCCCTTAGCGTGAAAGCGGCGCCTAAGCGTGCAGCTTAGAGCAGGCAGAGTAGCCAAGCGAAGTCCTTGCTAACTCAAAGTGGTAGCGGAGGCGGAGGCTAGATATACCCGGAGGTGCTGATGTCATGCAGTGGGGCCGCCCCCGAGGTTCCCGCCATGACGCGTATTTGAGTGTCAGAGATGTGCGCGTTCGCGCCCTAGGAGGCTACGGGAGTGAGCATGGCGGATGGGGACGCCCATGCTGGTCTGGAAACGCTGAGGCCCTTGGCACTCGGCACCAGAGGCAGCCATCTTGCCCAAAGAGAGTGAAAAGGGAGAAAAAGACTTTCAATGCATATCCAAGCAGCTCTCTGCTTCAATGGCAGGGGGGAACGAAGAAAAGAGGATTTATATTCAAACAACTAACAAGGACTAAATCTCACAGGCTGGAAAAACAAATAAACGTGGTAGTAGCTTGCTTGTTGCGGTGGTTACTACCCTGAACCAATCAAGCCTGATACTTCACTTTGAATACATATACAGCACAGCTCACTGCTTCAACGGCAGGTGGGAATAAAGGAAAGAGGATTTATATTCAGACAACAACCAACAAGAACTAAATTGCACAGGCTGGGTAAACAAGCGTGGGAGTAGCTTGCTTTTTGCGGCGGTTTCTACCCCTAACCATTTAGGCTTGATACTTCACTTAATGCAGCTCTAGCACTGCTATCTACCTCAGTGGCAGGGGTGGAAGGAAATTAGAACCAAAAAGTTACCAATAAGGGCCCTGACCTCAGCGGTCAGAGTAACAGATAAGTATGAGAAAGATAAGTATGAAAGCTTGCTGGGCAGACTGGATGGGCCATTTGGTCTTCTTCTGCCGTCATTTCTATGTTTCTATGTAAGATTCCTAAATCATTGCTGAAATTTCACAGTGGTTTCCGCTGCTGAGGAACACTGCAACATGAAGAGGGCATGAGAGGGAGTGGAGCCTCGACCTGCAGGAGGGGAACATTTCTGGTTGGTGTTGGAGGCTAAATTTAAAAAAAGCAGAATCTCATTGCAGAGCCTGGGGGCTTGATCTTGCAATCCTGAGAAAAATATGTGTCTGAAAACCTGCGCGATCGATTAATTCTTCTAAAACAACTCTGGTTCTCCAGGGCCAGAAACCGGTCAAGTTTTCAGGACATCCCCAAGGAGTGTGTGGGAGATACGTTTGCAAACATACATTTGCGTATTCATTAGGCTTATCCTAAAAACCAGACCGGTCTGTGGCCCTCAAGGCCTGGAATTAGCCACCTCTGCTCCAAAAGGTCCCACAGCCGCACCACCTGGTGACTCCCCTCCCCCATATCCTCCTCGTCATGCTTCACTGGAGGGAAGGAGGAGCTCTGGTGCTCAAGGGTTTTCCCGGTAAGTAAAGTACAGAAATGACCCTGGTTCTTAGGCCAGATTCATACAGCCGAGTGCCAGGGCCAGCCTTGACCCATTGGCTTCCTGGCTGGGAGACGAGAGTTGAACTGGATGCAGGGAGCAGTGACCGAGCTTTTGAGGAACAGGATTGGATCCTGATGCCTGAGGAACTGGATCTCAGTTTTTTGGGGATGTTGAGTCGTGCAGGAAAGTATTGTTGTCTGTTGAAGCAAGGGAACTGATCCCCTGGAGATTCTGACCCGGACCCTGACCCGTGTGAGCGTACAGTGCTTGTCTGCTTGGAACTCAATCACCTGTTGTCGGAAAGCAATTGGACCAGGGTTTTTGTTGGTACCTGGCACCTGCCGTTCCAAGCGAGGTCAAGCTTGAGCCCGGCAGTCGCGCGGATTGCATGAGCCTAGGCTCAGAGCCCGACGCTGTGTCTGATGAGGTTTCACCTCTGGATGTGTTGTAGGCCGGGGTTCTGCGTGAGCTACGAGGATCCGTACATTTTGGAGGCGTTTCCTGTTATTTTGGGGGGCTTAGGTGAGCTCGGCACCACCATGGGGATTCCGGGTAAGACGCGGGCTGGGAATGTGGGTGATGGGGAGCGCCACCCTGGTCTGGCCCACTTCAGGTAGAACAAGGTGGAGGAATGGAGCCGCTCCAGGTCAGAGAGCTGATCGGCCTCCTAAATCTGTTTCCCTTGGCAGCATCCTGCACACTGACTAATGACAGTAAGGAGGAGACCTTCTATCTTAAATCACTCAGCCTAGTAAAATTATCACCCCCTACCCTGTAGCACTCTCTTGGTTTCCTTTAAACCAATTACTTTTTTTTTTTTTGTGGGGCTAGCAGAGTTCTCAGTCCCTTTCTACTGCCTGGGCTGAGGAGATTAACCTCGGTAGCTCTGGGCTTCCTGGGAAAGCAGTAATTGGGTGCATTTCTCTTCTCTCCAGCTCAGCACGCGAGCTCCCCCCCCATCACTTTTCAGATAGAAAGCCGAGCACACGAACATCACACACACACACACAGAGCAGGTAACACCTACAGAAAACCAAGCTTGAATCTGAACAAGTCTGACCCTCGGGAGCTGTGGCACCAGTCCTCGAGACTTCGGCTACAGCTACTGTCCATCCGTGCATCTTTCATAAACATTCAGGATTCAACAGTGTTTCATGCCAAAACTATCCTCCTGTTCCACAATAAATAAATAAATAAATAAATAAATATATATATACCTACATTGTGTGTGTGTGTAAATATGCCAGCTGCACAGATGATTCAAACATTTTAGCCATCTGTAAGCAGTAATACATCAGGGCATATATTAAAAGATTTTGATGCAAGCTGACCCAGAATTGTGCTGGAATCCTTTGAAGTAAGCCCTGCAATGTGGTATTGCACTTATAAAAAGGGTCTGAGTGCCATAAAACGCCACATGGCTTAGTTTAACAGTAAACTACATTAACTTCTAATTCTCTTTTTGAAATGCTGCGTTAAACGGTCTTGGCTGAAGCCTGTGTGGCTGCGGTGCCCTGTGATGTCATCCAGCGAGGTCTAAAGCCGCGTTGCCATTGGCTGGTACCTCTGTGATGCAGTTTGGCGTGGAAGGCGCAGGGAACCAGGGGCAAAAAAAATCCCGATGCTCGATTTTTCTCAAGTGTTGTAGAAAGCTGGAGATGCCGACGCACAAAATACATTTGAATATCTTCTGGACCAAAAAATTGCGTGAGGGCCAGGCGGCGGAAGGATCACATTGTCCGCAAAACTGTGCCTAGAAATGAGCCTTGTGCGTCTCATCACCGAGCACAAGAACCGATTCTTCTGGGCTGGGTGGAAATAAAGGTCAACCGAGAAACCAAAAATGAACTTAAGGCGATGCCTTTTTTTTTTTTTTAATTGGACTAAGGTAAAACCTTTCTGGACGAGGTTTAGGGAGTGGACACTTCTGCCTCCATCAGTTGCAGAGCAGGATGGGTACCCGGGGAAGTGCAGGGCACTTTCCTCTCTGCCCAAATCCCCGAAACTCATTAGGAGTCCACGAAGAGTGCCGAGGGGGGGGGGGGAGGTTATCGTTCATTAACTCTCTCTCACTCGGGCCGCGGCGCGGGCTGCAGGATATGAGGGCCATTTAATTAAGGCCCAGCAGCACTCGAGTGTGAAAAGGCTCTCCAAAGCTTTGATTTCCCGCTGCTCTGCAGTAGGAAGTTGTTGGCGATAATTGAGACAGGATTTCCTTGTTAAGCAGCAGCAGACAGGGCTGGATTAAAGCGACAGCGATCTCTCCACAAGAAAGTGAAAGGAGATAAGAAGGAGGGGGGGGGGGGGGGGAGAGCAGGTTTTATTTTGCACTCGAGGACGAGCAAACAGCGGCGGAGGGGAGGGCGCCCCCCACTTATCAGGCCTCGTTCAGCTTGGCTGATGAGAGATTGACTTCCGCTTCGGGAAATAGCAGGGGGGGGGTGGGGGGCTCTGCCGCTTTATTAAGCCGCGGGGGCTTTGCGCGTTATCGCAGGGCCTCCGAGGCCGCCCGGCAGAACCGGGAGAGGATTATCGGGTCCCCCCATCGAAAGGGATTAGAAAAGCAGCGCAGGCCCAGCTGTGCTCGCGCGCCGCCCTCCTCCTCCTCGCCAAACCGGTGGCCCGGGGGCCGTGGCGCCAGGGAGCGGGGCTTCTCTGCCCCTCCCCCCCCTCCCCGAGCTGCAGTAAGGCTGCGGGCGGGCGGGCTTGCACTGTGCAGCCCTTGGGGGTTCCCTTTCCCCCCTTCTAGGACCAGGAATCCCACCTTCCTCCCCATGTGGCGTTCGTACAGCGCCGGGGACCCCCACGGCTCGCCTGCGGCCCGCTGCCTGCCAATAATTACAGCGAGTGCAATGTTATTAAATGACTCCTCATTCTGGCCACGTCTCAAGCTCTGTCATGTGCTTTCATGCCACCGGATAGCCACAGTGATTCTGTACAATTGCAGAGATCTCCATTTTGCTTTGATATTAATCTATTCACTGTTCTGTCAAATTCCATAGCACATACTGTGCTAGATGGTAGATAAAGGCATGCAGTATAAGGGCCGCGATGTCTGCTGCTTTACAGGATTACTGAGCCGAACCTGATGTTACAGATGTAATGACTTTATCTCTGTAATACAGCTAGGAGCACATTGCTCTAATGTTACATCATAAGGATATTATGTAAAGGGGGGATGCTGAGAAAAGTCTGCAAGTCTCTGGAACTGCAATGTGAGGCCTGTCCTGGCCAATAGAACCCACACCCTGCCCTTACATCACTAGAATAATAAGTGACATCCCTTAAGGTTTTTATGACATCATCTCTGAACCACAGGACATGCCGAGAAGTGAACTTTTTAGGCTGCATAAGGCTGGGCGCCATCTGGAGGCTGCTGTGAAGATATGTCAGGGTACACTAATGCATGTAAAGCATGAATACAGCATGGACAGCTGAAGAGCAGATCTTCATCAGAGCCCCATGCATGCATCACACTGATATATGAAAAGCATGAATACAGCATGGACAGGTCAAGAATGAATCTTCATCAAATCCCCCTGCAGGTGTCGCACTAATGCATGTATACAGCATAGACAGCTGAAGAGCAGATCTTCATCAGAGCCCCATGCAGGCGTCACACTGATAACACTTAGAGCATGAATACAGCATGGACAGCTGAAAAGCAGATCATCATCAGAGCCCCTTGCAGGCGTCACACTGATACACATAAAGCATGAATACAACACAGGCAGCTGAAGGGTGGATCTTCATCAGAGCTCCTTGGAAGTGTCACACTAATACACGTAAAGCATGGATACAGCACAGACAGCTGAAGGGTTGATTTTCATCAGAGCCCTATGTAGACATCACTCTGATACACGTAGAGCATGAACTCAGCATGGACAGCTGAAGCATGGATATTCATCAGAGCCCCTTGCAGGCGTCACACCGATACATGTAGAGCATGAACACAGCATGGACAGCTGAAGCATGGATATTCATCAGAGCCCCTTGCAGGCGTCACACCGATACACGTAGAGCATGAACACAGCATGGACAGCTGAAGCATGGATATTCATTAGAGTCCCATGCAGGCATCACATGTAAAGCAGGAATAGAGCACGGACAGCTGAGGAGCGGATCTTCATCAGATTCCCCTGCAGGCTTCACACCGATACACGTAGAACACGAATACAGCACGGACAGCCGAGGAGCGGATCTTCATCCGATTCCCCTGCAGGCTTCACACCGATACACGTAGAGCATGAATACAGCACGGAAATCCCAGAAAGAAGGGAAGGTGGGTTGGTGTTGAATTCCGTGGCAGAGACATTTTGGGGGAGAACTCTGTGCGCAGGCCACGTTGGCACGTGGGTCTCCTTCCCATTCAGGACCAACGCGTTGGCTCCAGTTCTCTTAGCTTTAAGGAGATCTGTGGCCTGGAAGAGCAGCGCCAGTCTGAAGAGCATGGGGGGGGGGGGGGGCCTTCGCTCCTTCATGGCGACCGGACAAGGGGGACGGTCGATCCAAAAAAAGGCTCACGTTTGACCAGCTTCTGTTTCGCCTTTTCTTGCAAATATCTGCGATTCACTGCCGGACCAGAAAAAAAACAATAAGCTGAGAGCAGGCAGGCATTTATTTATTTAATTTTTTGGGATTGACGGTTTCTTTCTAGGGTTCCGAGTCGTACAAAGCGCCGATAAAACGTTCCGCAACCGCTGGGATGAAGAAACCGCTGCATCGCGTGCTGGAAAGTGATGAGGAGCAGCGCGACGTCAGCCGCGCACTGAGCTGCGGATAAATCCGCCGGGCGGGACTTGCTCGCTCTCGCCTCCTGCCGGGTGAAGGGAGCACGGGGGCGATGTTTCTTTCAGCAAAGATTGCTTATTGGGGTTTTTTTTTTTTAACTTGCCGATAGGGGTTCGGTCTTTCGGGGCTGGGAGCGGCAGATAGTACTATATACGCGGGATTTATGAAGTTAAGAAGTTGCCGGGCTGAAAACACGGTCTGTGTCACGCGCTGCTCCGAGTCAGGTGGGCCAGACCGGTTTGGAGAGAAAGGCGAAGGGGTCTGCAGGTCTGGGAAGCCCCCCTCCCCCGATCGCCCTGCGGTCAGTGCAGGAACACGGACGCATCCAGGCGCCTCTGGTCCGCAGTGCATGCGAGCCGAAGCTGCAACCCCGGGCTCACAGGCCCCCGGTGGGAGGAGAGCCGGTGAATGATGGGGGATTGTGGTGCTCGGACACAGATATTAGGAAGGGCGCGGTACGCCGCGCTTGCCGTGGCTCTCTTTGGCGCCCTCCCAAGGCAGCGCAGTGACAAAGGAAACGCGCTAAGAGGGCTTTCCTGTCGTGGAACGGCTGAGACCGTGGGGCAGCTTTGGGTACCAGGACGGTGTGGAAGAGCCTGTGCTGGAGCTCGCCTGCTTTTGCTACGCCGTTTGCCGTAATGTTTGCTGATTCGGAGCAGCGCGTGCACATCGGTAGCCGGGAAAGACTAGGAGGCCTGTGGCTGGGAAGGTGGGGAGGAGAGGTGCTTCCCATGCTCCAGCCCGGGCCAGATAGGGGCCGGCTCCAAGAGAGAGAGGGAGAGCTGGAGCAGGAGAGGAAGGGGCCCCAGCACTATCCGGAGCGCTCCGCCGCCGGTGGGGAGGAGGTAAAGTCAGGACCCTGGGATGTACCCTGTCTCTTCTCTAGTGGGAGGGACCGCATGCTGCTCACTGAATTCACAAGTGAGGGCCACAGAGCAGAGCGGTGCTAGTCCCTAGGAGAGAGAACTGCTGGCACGGTGCCATGAAGGGTCCTCTTCAGAGCTGCAGAGTGCAGATAGCCCTGCAGTGCACCCTGCTCTTACGCGGAGTCTAGTGCTTGCTTTTGCGCCCCTGCAGTGCACCCTGCTCTTCGCGGAGTCTAGCGCTTGCTTTTGCACCCCTGCAGTGCACCCTGCTCTTACGCGGGGTCTAGCGCTTGCTTTTGCACCCCTGCAGTGCACCCTGCTCTTACGCGGGGTCTAGCGCTTGCTTTTGCACCCCTGCAGTGCACCCTGCTCTTACGCGGAGTCTAGCGCTTGCTTTTGCACCCCTGCAGTGCACCCTGCTCTTCGCGGAGTCTAGCGCTTGCTTTTGCACCCCTGCAGTGCACCCTGCTCTTACGCGGGGTCTAGCGCTTGCTTTTGCACCCCTGCAGTGCACCCTGCTCTTACGCGGGGTCTAGCGCTTGCTTTTGCACCCCTGCAGTGCACCCTGCTCTTGCGCGGAGTCTAGTGCTTGCTTTAGCACCCCTGCAGTGCACCCTGTTCTTGCGCGGAGTCTAGTGCTTACTTTTGCACCCCTGCAGTGCACCCTGCTCTTAACGTGGAGTCTAGTGCTTGCTTTTGCACCCCTGCAGTGCACCCTGCTCTTACGCAGAGTCTAGTGCTTGCTTTTGCACCCCTGCAGTGCACCCTGCTCTTGCGCGGAGTCTAGTGCTTGCTTTAGCACCCCTGCAGTGCACCCTGCTCTTAACGTGGAGTCTAGTGCTTGCTTTTGCACCCCTGCAGTGCACCCTGCTCTTACACGGGGTCTAGCGCTTGCTATTGCATCCCTGCAGTGCACCCTGCTCTTACGCGGGGTCTAGCGCTTGCTTTTGCACTCCTGCAGTGCACCCTGCTCTTGTGCGGAGTCTAGTGCTTCCTTTTGTGCCCCTGCAGTGCACCCTGCTCTTACGCGGAGTCTAGCGCTTCCTTTTGCGCCCCTGCAGTGCACCCTGCTCTTGCGCGGAGTCTAGTGCTTGCTTTTGCGCCCCTGCAGTGCACCCTGCTCTTGCGCGGAGTCTAGCGCTTCCTTTTGCGCCCCTGCAGTGCACCCTGCTCTTACGCGGAGTCTAGTGCTTGCTTTTGCACCCCTGCAGTGTAGTCTGCTCTTACTCGGAGTTAGTGCTTCCTTTTGCGCCCCTGCAGTGCACCCTGCTCTTAAGCGGAGTCTAGTGCTTGCTTTTGCACCCCTGCAGTGCACCCTGCTCTTACGCGGAGTCTAGCGCTTGCTTTTGCGCCCCTGCAGTGCACCCTGCTCTTACGCGGAGTCTAGTGCTTGCTTTTGCACCCCTGCAGTGCACCCTGCTCTTACGTGGAGTCTAGTGCTTGCTTTTGCGCCCCTGCAGTGCACCCTGCTCTTACGCGGAGTCTAGTGCTTGCTTTTGCACCCCTGCAGTGTAGTCTGCTCTTACTCGGAGTTAGTGCTTCCTTTTGCGCCCCTGCAGTGCACCCTGCTCTTACGCGGAGTCTAGTGCTTGCTTTTGCACCCCTGCAGTGCACCCTGCTCTTACGCGGAGTCTAGCGCTTGCTTTTGCACCCCTGCAGTGCACCCTGCTCTTACGCGGAGTCTAGTGCTTGCTTTTGCACCCCTGCAGTGCACCCTGCTCTTACGTGGAGTCTAGCGCTTGCTTTTGCACCCCTGCAGTGCACCCTGCTCTTACGCGGAGTCTAGTGCTTGCTTTTGCGCCCCTGCAGTGCACCCTGCTCTTACGTGGAGTCTAGCGCTTGCTTTTGCACCCCTGCAGTGCACCCTGCTCTTACGCGGAGTCTAGTGCTTGCTTTTGCACCCCTGCAGTGCACCCTACTCTTGCGCGGAGTCTAGCGCTTGCTTTTGCACCCCTGCAGTGCACCCTGCTCTTACGCGGAGTCTAGTGCTTGCTTTTGCGCCCCTGCAGTGCACCCTGCTCTTACGCGGAGTCTAGTGCTTGCTTTTGCACTCAGCCACAGGGTTTGTCCACGCCTAGAGTTTGGAAGAGTTCCCCGCCCGGGTAGCAGCCGGTTAATGAACCCATGCCACAAGCAGCAGCACCCCGTGCCCTGCTGGCCAAAGAAGGGGCCTGGCGGAGGCTGAAGAGCGAGATGAGACGAGGATCATCCGATTATAAACTGTTTTACTCAGTGAAGCATTTTGGCACGTGTGGGTCATGTAATTAAGTTTTCATCCTTGTGGTTTCTTTTATGGAACCTGTTGTTCTCTGTTTGCTTTGTAATCTGCCCAGCGTGGCACAGTCTCTATAGGCGGAATCGAAATATTTTAAATAAATAAAAAAATAAATCTCACTGACCCTGGGCTGTGCTCGCTGAATGGCTAGGACGTCCCTGCTGGCATCGGCCGCACAATTATCACTTTGTGCGTGGCTCCGATCAGGCGTTCTCCGTGCACAGAAACCTTTCAGGTGCACACAGGGCAAGACGTTTGGCGCTTAATCCCTTTTAGCTAACCAATCAGAGTTGGGCTTGGCACAGGCAGACCCTGGGGGATGTGGTTTACCTTCATCTGCACTGTGCCTTCGGGAGAGGGGTTTCAGGCAGGGGGGAGGGGTGAATTGCCCTGTGGGTAAGTGCAATTCATGGGGGTTGAGCGGGGCAATGGAAGAGTTCACCATTTGCCCAGCCTTCCTTACAATATTTCTGCTGTGTTAATGCTGGAAAATAATAAGATTTAAAGTAAAGAACCTTGAACTGAATAAAGTGCTAGGCTCCCCAGTATGAGACTCTGTGATTACAGAGAGAATCACTGCGGTGAGAAACAGCAGCCGGAGCCCTGTCCCATGGCCTGATTGCAGAGGGCTTGCATCCCAATGGATTCTGGTATTTGTAGTCCTGACTCTTTCAATGAACTCAGCACTGCACGCCCCAAAGGTAAGAGAGTGTCCTAAAGCCAGGACTGTCCCGTGGGTTCCCTGCGGGAGCGCTGCCGTTGCTCACACTGTGGCCCCTATCACAGCGGCTATTCTGGGCTCTAGGTCAGGGATGGCGAGCTCCAGTCCTCGAGGGCCACTAACAGGCCAGGTGTTCAGGATATCCACCATGAATATGCAGGAGATAGATGCGTGCACAGTGGAGGCAATGCATGCAGATCTCTCTCGTGCATATTCATGGTGGATATCCTGAAAACCTGGCCTGTTAGTGGCCCTCGAGGACTGGGATCCTGAGTCGCCCTTGTGTTCTCTCTCTAAGCATACACTACTCCTAATCATGTCTATAGCATTACTCGATATGAGCTACAAATGCACATAAGAGACGGTCCCTTCTGCAGGGAGCTTACGGTCTAATCAAGACAAAGGTACAGCACGAAGGAGACTTTGGGAATTTCATTCATTCAATACGGGTTGGTTTGTTAAATAATGGTTTGTGCAAACGTCTAGGAGCCATATTGGTCTTGGACAACCCTGGATCCTCTGCAGGCTGTGATACCTTTTAATGCTTTTTGAACATTTTAAGATTTGAATTACACTTAATATTTTAATTGCATGAAAAAAGCAAACCATAATGAAAGTGAGCTGCAGCCTGGTGTACGATTAGATCTCGGGTGACACTGCCTCTGGATACATAGGCTGTTCACACCCGTTTATGAGACCAGTTCATTGCAGCTGGAAGTGCCCGTTATTCCATATCTTTTATCGTGCCTGGGTAAGAATTATTGAAAGCTGTTCATGTCGATGAATCTTCATGCACAGGCCTGTTCTTTCCTTGCTTTGGAGTCCATGGCTTCATCACTTGACAGTGGGTAAACCATTCTTGACAGTGACCATCTGAACTCCAGGATATGCAGCCGGCAGACTTTGAATTGCTATCAGATATTGATTCATTTCCTTGGGTGAATGCCCTACCACGGATCTGCAATCCCCCCTGCACTCTGTGGTCCTCCAAGCAGGGATTGTTAGGTTTTCCGTCCGCTAAACAGAGACCTGTGAGCCGCTCCAGAGCTCTGGAACACCTTTCCGGAAGTTTTGCAGCTGATGGACTGTTCCAAAACACTTCAAACCTTGTTAAAAACCCTTCCTCTTCAGACGGGCATGGCTAGGAAGTTTAGCAGAGCACTGAGGAAACGGCAGGCCGGCCAGGGGAAAAAGAAGGAAAAAATTGGAGGGGGAGGGGTGGGGGGTGGCGGCTTAAAATATAAAAGCCACCGGGGGGGGGGGGGGGGGGGGGGGGGGGGTGACGGCTAACCAGAAAAGTCCACGTGCAGAAGAGCCAAAAGCGGCGTGCCATGCACACTGCCCAGGCAAGCCACGTGCGCCCATAGCGAGGGCAGCTGGGAATTATTGAAAGCCTCCTATCCCTATTCTGCTTTCATATCTCCCAATCAGCCAGGGGTCCAGAGTATTTTAGGAAACCCAGGACAAGCCTGAGCTGCCATTCCCGAACAGGAAATCTCAGTGCACATAAAGCTCCGATTTTGCCACACTTACTTACCTGTCTCTGATGCTGACTTAGCTGGCTGTGTCCTTGCTTCTGGTTCTGACCCAGTTCACGCTGCCTTGGTTCTGATTGTCAGAGAGCGCTTTGCTGATGACGCTGGCGGGGGTGTGCATTCTGTCTGCAGGCTGCCACTCTTGCCCTGGCTGTATAATTTTACCTGAGGTTTGTAGTAAAGTTTAAGAGGTTCTCGTATGTATCATTAATCCGTGACAACCCCCCTGTTAAATCACATGCGTGTGCATGTGCGGGAGAGCCTCTTGAAGTAATCCGAAGGGGCTGCCACAAAGAATACAGAAAGCATCTGATTGGCAGATACCCTTCATCACAACCTGTCGTCTGTCGGTTGGCTCTGCAAACGAAGTCTCTTATGACATAAGAGATTTCGGAAATGAAATGCATTAGCCCCTAGGTAGCGAGAGCTGCCAGCAGGGATGCAGTGCACCCTCTCTTCCAGTTCCAGCCCAAGCAGTTATGTAACTGTGCCACCGGTGCAAGGTGGAATTTCTGGTGCCGTAGGTGGCGCAGCTCACGGGGAAATCGTGGCTTAGTGGTTAGAGCGTTCAAGGTTCAATCCGCACTTCTCCTGCTGACACAGTCACCAAGAGGCCCGATGTTCTCAGTGCAAGTCTATCTCGCGGGTTCTAACGCATACAGTAATTCGGCTGTGTGCTTCATAGACACCTACATTTCTTACAGTTTTACACTTGGGAAATTGTATGAAAATTGAGAGTTAAAGAGTCACTGTGATGCAGAATTACTCAAAGCAGCTTATTAACTTCTCTCAAAGTATTTATGTAGGGCCTGATATTCAGCTGGCAGATAGCCAGATAAGTATGATTTATCCGGCTATCTAGCGGCTGCTGATTCTACAGGTAAGTCACTAATCTGGATATCTCTTAGAACTTATCTGGCTAAGTAGCAATATTTAGACTTAGGTGGATAAGTTGTCCTTCTAAGTTAAACTTGCAAATAACAGGCCTAAACTTAGAAAGTACAACTTATCTGGCTATGTAGTGACTTCTACGGGATATTCAGTGGCATAGCCGTCCCGCTGAATATCCATGTAACTTAGCCTGACAAGTTATATCAGGCTAAGTTACTTGGCCGTTTAAATGTGCTACTTGTTAACTTCACTGAGTGCCCCCCAGTCCTTCTATTATTTGAAAGAGTAAATGTGAATCGGTTATTTACACTTTCGGATAATAGAAGGATTAGGGGGCACTCCATGAAGTTAGCATGTAGCACATTTAAAACAAACTGGAAAAAAACCTTTTTCACTCAATGCACAATTAAGCTCTGGAATTCATTGCCAAATGATGTGGTTAGGGACGTTACTGTAGCTGGGTTTAAAAAACGTTTGGATAAGTTCCTGGAGGAGAAGTCCAAAACTGCTATTAATCAAGTTGACTTAGTATATATATTTCAATATATACATGCTTCCTCTCACCACTCTGCTCACTAACCTGCACATCAAGTATTTCATTTATGCTGACGATGTGCAACTCATCTTCCCATTTTCTGACTCCCTCCAAACTGCCCTACATAACTGAGAATCCTGCCTTTCCTCCATCACCCAACTTCTTAATGACATGCACCTCGCTCTAAATCCCAACAAGACTGAACTTTTAATCATATCTAACAAGCAACCACTTCCAGACATTCCACTTACACACTCATCCTCCTCTTTCCCCACACACGTTCGCAATTTAGGTGTACTCATTGATAATCACCTCACTTTTAAATCATTCATTAACTCTATCATTAAGGAATGTTATTATAAGCTACAAATGATAAAAAAAACTCAGACCTCTTCTTCATTTCACGGATTTCCGCACTGTACTTCAGTCTATTATTCTATCCAAAATAGACTACTGTAACACCCTCCTCCTTGGCATCCCAGCCTCACACACCAAGCCTCTACAACTTTTACAAAATGCCGCTGCTCGTATACTGTCAAACTCCAAAAAGAAGGACCATATCACTCCCATACTCATCAATCTCCACTGGCTCCCAATACACTCCCGAATTCTTTATAAGGCACTCTCCATCATCCACAAAAGTCTGCTAAACTCCAACCTCAATTGGATCAACCCCCCACTCATCCCTCGGACCTCCAACAGACCCACCCTTACAGCTCTACAAGGAACTCTACGTTCCCAATCCATCAAAGCTTTCAAACTCTCCACCACCATAAGCAGAGGTTTCTCTCTAGCCGGCCCCACTATTTGGAACTCCTTGCCTCATGATATCCGTATGGAGACATATACACCCACTTTCAAAAAAAAACTAAAAACCTGGCTCTTCCAGCAAGCCTACCCCACGTCACCCCCCATTACATAAACTTCATCTGAATTGGATAACTCCAATCCACAAATTTGAACTCGGCCTGAATACGGATTACGATATGTCTCTGAGTTTGGTACATTGAATCTGTCGGAATTTTATGTTTATAGTTATTTATATATATATATATATATATATATATATATATATATAGTTTATAGTCTGTAAATCAATGATATTTCTTTCATGACCCTACCCTACCCCTCCCAGTGTATTGTTTCCCTGGTTTTGTTAAGGGCTACGCCCCAAAGTTAACTGTATATATCTGTTCTTTGTAAGGGCTCCGCCCAAAAGTTCTTGTTTTTTGTGAACCGATGCGATGTGTGAACGGACATCGGTATAGAAGAGACGTTAAATAAATAAATAAATAATTAGCCACTGCTATTGCTGGTATTAAGACTTGCCATAAATGCCATACTGAGTCAAATCAAGGCTCCATCAAGTTCAGTATCCTGTTTCCAATAGTGGCCAATCCAGGTCTCAAATACGTGGCAGGATCTCAAGCAGTAGATATATTCCAAGCTGCTTATCCCAAGAACAAGCAGTGGATTTCTGCAACTCCACCTTAATAATGGTTAATGGACTTTTCCTCCAGGAACTTATCCAAGCAATTTTTAAATGCAGCTACACTAACATCTTTCACCGCATCCTCTGGCAATGGATTCCAGATCTTAATTTATGTGTTGAAAGCAAAAAATATTTTCTCTTATTAGATTTAACCGTTTTACCTATTAACTTCATTGTGTGTCCCCTGCTCTTTGTATTTTTTGAAAGAGTAAACAACTGATTAACGTTTTCTCGTTCCACTTCACTCATTATTATTATTATTTTTTTTAAACCTTTATTTATCCATTTAAACATATATAAGGAGCAAAAAGCACATAACAAATGTAACAACACCAAACAGCCATCAGTGCCAAGTGTGCCTGTACAATATTATAACAGAACGCAATTAGTATCCCCCCACCCCCCCTTGTGTCCCCTCTGATCAAGACTGTATGTGAAAACATAGTGAGTCAGCAAAGTCCTTCAGGAACGTCAGCAGCAGTGCTGTTATCATCAGAGCCGTTATCGCAGAGCCAATAGATTGTTCCTTGCAGTGGCATTGAGCGATGTCAGGTATGGTCTCCAGACTGACATACCATGAGCATAGGCCTTAGAGGATGTACGGTGGGCTGTTAATATTTCGAAAGTTACCATACGGTGAAGACGAATTCTCCAATACGTGATGGTTGGGACCTCCACTGCCGTCCAGTGTTCCAGTATGGATTTTATCGCTATCAGAAACGTCTTTTGCAACAATAACCATTGGTCATCAGAAATATGTTGTGGTAAGCTGTCTCTCTGCGCGAACAGGCAAAGGAACGGGTCCATTGGAATTACAATATTTAGCCACTTAGCTACAGTACTTAGAACATCACCCCAAAAACCAGATATCTTATCACAGTCCCAAAATAGGTGTGTTAACGTACCAGGTTTGTCATTGCACTTAATACATTTGTCAGAAGGTAATAACTTTACTCATTATTTTTTAGACCTCTATCATATCTCCCCTCAGCTGTCTCTTCTTCAACTTGAAGAATCCTAACCTCATTCCTCATAGAGGAATTGTTCCATTCCCCTTTATCATTTTGGTTGCCCTTCTCTGTACCTTTTCTAATTCTGCTATATCTTTCTTGAGATGCGGTGACCAGAACTGCACACAATACTAGCTGTACCTCCCCTAGGTATTCCCCCCCTAGGTACAGTCTGTAAAGTTGTTATTGTACATTTTATACGGTCTGCTATTGCTTATATAATAAAGTTATCACAACCTATACCTCCCCCCAGGTACTGTTCCTATCTCGCCTTCCTCCTACTGCTCTCCTTTTCTGCTGCCGCTTTTTTCTCCTCTCTTCTCGCCTGCTCCCCTCCCCCCTCCCTGTTTTTTGTATTTTCCATCCTGTCAGTTATTTTGTAAACCGGCGTGATGTTCTCATGAATGTCTGTATAAAAAAGTTAATAAATAAATAAAAAGTAAATAAATAAAATAAATAAATGAGGTCGCACCATGGAGTGATACAGAGGCATTAGGATATTCTCTGTTTTATTCTCCATTCCTTTCCTAATAATCCCCAGCATTTTATTTGCTTTCTTGGCTGCTGCTGCACAGTGAGCAGAGGATTTCAACGTATTATCAATGATGACCCCTAGATCCTTTTCCTGAGTGGTGATTCCTAATGTGGAACCTTGCATCGTGTCGCTATGTTTTGGGTTTCTCTTCCCTAACTGCATCACTTTGCACTTGTCCACATTAAATTTCATTTGCCATTTGCATGCCCAGTCTCCCGGTTTTGCAAGGTCCTCTTGCAATTTCTCACAATCCTCTTGTGATTTAACAACTCTGAATAATTTTGTGTCATCAGCAAATTTGACCACCTCACTCATTGTTCCCATTCCCAGGTCATTTATAAATATATTAAAAAGCAGTGGTCCCAGAACAGATCCCTGGGTGACTGCACTATTCACCTTTTCCCATTGGGAAAATTTACGATTTAGCCCCGCTGTCTGTTTCCTATCTTTTAACCAGTTAGCAATCCACAATAGGACACTGCCCCTATCCCAGGACTTTTTAATATCCTAAGAAGTCTCTCATGAGGGACTTTGTCAAATGCTTTCTGGAAATCCAGGTACACTATATCAGCTGGCTCACCTTTATCCACAGGTTTATTTATGCCCTCAAGAAATGTAACAGATTGGTAAGGCAAGTCTTCCCTTAGATAAATCCATGTTGGCTTTGTCCCATTAAACTATGCTTATCTATATGTTCAGAAATTTTGTTCTTTATGATAGTTTCTACCATTTTGCCTGGCACAGATGTCAGACTCACTGGTCTGTAATTTCCTGGATCACCCTTGATCCTTTTTTAAAAATTGGTGTCACATTGGCAACCTTCCAGTCTTCAGGTATCATAAATATTGATAGTTTACAAGTTTCCAATAGCAGGTCCGCAATTTCATTTCTCAGTTCTTTCAGCACTCTGGGATGTATATCATCTGGTCCAGGTGATTTGCTACTATTTAGTTTGTCAATTTGCCTTAGTACATCTTCCAGGTTCTCTAAGTTTTGATTCAGTTCCTCTGAAGCATCACCTCCTCTGACTCATCACCTTTGAATATCATTTCTGGCATGGGTATATCTCTCAACCACAAAGGCAAAACACCTCTCTAATATGATTCAAAAATAGAACAAAGAGAGGGAAAAGGATCAAAGTCCAGTGGATACCATCAAACCTAAATAATGACAAATGACAATATCATAAAATATTCGCTTTGGAATTTCAATCTGCAGCCTCTCGCCTCGCAATGGGCCGCAAGCTTCAATCAGCTTACAAAGCAAAAATGTGAAATTCAATCATTTATTGTCATTTGTGCATCCCAGTTAGTAACTTTATTTGAATATCTAATCTGCTTATCAAAAAAATTTTTCAGATCACCCTGAAAAAGGTGTATCCATCATTATAGAACACAAACTCATAATGCTTCTCACCACATTAAAAACTTGTAACAACAAATGTTGGAAAGAGGAATACTTAGCCAGTTCAATATGAAGTCTAGATTAAAATACTCCCGACATGACTCATGTTTCGATTGCAGAGAACAATCTTCATCAGGGGAAATTTCTCAAAATTAGTTAATCAGAACGGCCACTATTCTTCAATACCCGGACAAACACTGTCTCACCCAACACTTTCAAATATGGCGCCATATTTGAAAGTGTTGGGTGAGACAGTCATTTTTTTCCTGACCATTTTCCTCATTTTATCAAAGTTAAATGCTGTTGCATAAACTACCTTGAGCTAATCTTGGAAAGGTGGTCTAGAAATACAAAGTATTTAGAATCCAAGAGGGCATTGGCTCGGCACATCGTCCCCTCTGCTGCTCCTCTTTCTTTGTTGGGGGAGTGCTCTGTTTTCATGATGAGATGTGGATGGCAGGAGAGATGTAAGCCAGTACAGTATGAGGAACATTTCTCAAGCGTTACAAGGGGTACCCAGCACTGTACAGACAAGTAAGAGTTTGAGGTGAGTTAGGGATGTTAAACTCATTTCAGTGATAATCCAAATTTGATAAAAATGCACTTAAAGTGGTCCGTAAATCCACCCCCCGGCCCATGATGTTACGGCAAACCAGATTTGATTGGTTCGCCATCTTCTGCTGCTCAGTAATGAATTATGTGGAAAATCGCTAGCCACACAGTTTATAGTTCAGAAAAAGATGATGGGCTTTGGAGGTCTGCTTTATGATGCAGTTACTATAGTTAATCCACACATCTGCACATTGCACACGCATACACACACACATCTGCACATACACACACATCTGCACATGCATGTACATCTACCCACATGCACACACATCTACAAATGCAGAGCCATGTGTGCATATATCTATGTGCACACATTCTACACATCTGCCCACATCTACACATGTGCACACAGACACATCTACACATGTGCACACAGACACATATTCACATGCAAATACATATATGCATGTGCACACACCTACACATATACACATGTGCACACATGCATGCATATACCTATGTGCACACACATCTACCCATGTGCACACATTCATATACACGGGTACACATGCACACCTCCACACACATACATAAACACATTTGCTTTTTGTTTAGCATTATATCTTAGGTGCTCCACCTTAGATCATTCCTCATGCTGCAGTAGATCCCTCCTCATGTTTTCCTCAGCATCCTGGCTGTCCACTGTTACAGATTACTGATCATATCATTTAGGATGCAAAACCCAAAAGGAAAGGTGCAGTATTGGAGGTGAAATTCTTCTAAGCACAAAGGAAGAGTGGGATATAGGAGTGATCGTATTTGATGATCTTAAGGTGGCCAAACAGGTAGATAAAGCAACAGTAAAAGCCAGAAAGCTGCTTGGCTGCACAGGGAGGGGAATTGTCAGCAGAAAAAGGGAGGTGATATTGCCCCTGTATAGGTCCCTGGTGAGACCTCACTAGGAATACTGGAGACCGCACCTTCAAAGGATAGAAACAGGATGGAGTCAGTCCAGAGGGGGCTACTAAAATGGTCAGTGGTCTTCCTTCTAAAGCATAGGGGGATAGACTTAAAGATCTAAACATGCACACCCTAGAGGAAAGGCGAGATGGGGAGATACGATAGAGACATTCACATATCTCAAAGGTTTCCATGCACAGGAGGTGAGACTTTTTCAATGGAACGGAGGCTCCAGAATGAGGGGTCATGAGGTGAGGGAGAAAGAGGGTAGACTCAGGAGTAATCGTGGGAAAAATTCACTACCGTTAGACTTTAGACTAGAGACTAACCCTCACTCATTCCAAAAAAAATTGAAGACCTGGCTTTATGAACAGGCATTTGCTCAGCCCTAAAGTCTTTATACTATTATTATTTTAGTTGACCTTTTTTATGGTATTATTTTATTTTATCCCTTTATTTTTATCTGATTGTACGTTTATAGTGATTTCGGTTTGTGATGTATCTGAGTTATATAATGAGTTACTTTTCTTTTTAGATTAATTGTTTTAAGAATTTTATTTTGCCTAACGTTTTACTTAAGATTTGTTCAACTCTTT
This sequence comes from Rhinatrema bivittatum, assembly GCF_901001135.1. Lineage (NCBI taxonomy): Eukaryota > Metazoa > Chordata > Amphibia > Gymnophiona > Rhinatrematidae > Rhinatrema > Rhinatrema bivittatum. Next base: position 302,797,601 of record NC_042621.1, on the reverse strand, counting down.
TATATTGTATTTCTACCAATGACCTGGTCTGTATTTGTTTTGTCCTGTAAAGCGACACGAAGTTAGCACGAATGTCGGTATATAAAAGTGAACAAACAAATACATAAATTTACAGTGAGGGTGGTGGGATGCATGGAACGGCCTCCCGGTGAAAGTGGTGGAGACAGAAACGGTGTCTGAATTCAGGAAAGCACGGGACAAGCACAGGGGATGTCTGGGGAAGTGATGCTAAATTAATTGGATGGAGGAGCAGACTGGACGGACCATACAGTCTTTTTCTGCCATCATGCTTCTGTATGTGTCCTCACACACACACACACCTACACATGCAACAAAAAAAGTAAAAACATTGCTTCTTTCTAAATACAGATTTATTTCTGGGCTCAGCAGTTTCTTCCTGCACCTTCGTACTTTCAGCTCAGTCGGAGCCAGGCCTGGGATCTGGCACCAGGAGCCTTCATTCACAACTACCCGATGAATTTTCCCCCTGACTTATAGCCCCTCCCCCCACCCCGTACCTTGCCTGGTCATCGCAGTGACCTCCCTGGACAGGGCCATGCGCCAGGGCTCCTCCTGGAACCCCACAGTCAGCGACCCCCCCCCCCCCCCCCCGAATCTGGCCAGCAAGTGTCGCCCTTGAGCGCTGACTGCAACTCCCTTCCCCCAAGGGCTGCGAGCGCTGCCTCCGCAGCAACCCGGGCCCAACCCGACTCGGTGGATGGGCCGGAGGGCCGGGCCAGTGGCTTCCTAACTATCTGACGGTAAAGCGCGTGTGCAGGTGGGAGGGGGGGTCCCGGAACACGGGCCCGATCCGAACAATCTCCTCGGCGACCTCGCACGCCGCCGCAGCCGCTGGAAGGCGCCGTCCGCATCTTTTCTCCGCCCTTATTTCTATTTTCTTGGGTTGGGAAACGTCTTCTCCAGGCTTCCAAAAAAACATGAGAGACAAGAGGGTATCAGCTGCATCCAATTAAATGTGAGACACAATTACACTTTGACAGTTTAATTGCTTTCCTTCAGAGCGCTGCCTTCCAGAGACGCGGTCGGGGCCGAGTACCGCTCGCCGCTCTGGGTTGTTTTGTAATTAAGAAACATCCCAAAAACATGATAAAATGAGTGACTGGGAAAAGTGGGGACAAACGGGGAGGAAGCCGCAGCGATGCTGGCTTAAAAGTTGCAGCTCACAGCTTTCAGTACTGAAAGGAGCTCTTCTGTCCCGGAAATCCTTTTGCTCGTGACAGGAGGCTAAAAGTTAGGAGAATTTCTGTTGGGGGCCTGTGAGTTCCAACCCTAGCACTGTCCCAGCTCTGTATCCGCTTGGGGAGTGTCACGTTATCTCCCTGTGCCTCGCTTCCAATCCCTGCTCCCTCAGTGACTCAGTGCGTAACCTTGGCGTGAGTTACTTTGTCACCCCGTGACTCTCAGTCCTAATCCCCGCTCTGTCACTGACTCTGTATATGACCATGGACATGTCACTGCATCTCCCTGTGCCTCAGTACTAATCCCTGCAATGTCTCTGACTTTTTATGTGACAGGGTGAGTCACTTTATCTCCCTGTGACTGGGTTCTAATCCTAGCTCGGTCACTGACTTTCTGTGTGTGAGACCTTAGACAAGTCTTTGAATCACCCTGTCCCTCAAATCTAATCCCAGCTCTGTCATGATTGTCTGTGTGTGACCTTGGACAAGTCTTTGTATCTCCCTGTGTCTTAGTACTAATCCCTGAACTATCTCTGATTCTGTGCGTGACTTCAGGGTGAGTCACTTTATCTCCCTGTGACTGAGTTCTAATCCCAGCTCTGTCTCCTATTCTCTCTGTGACCCTGAGCAGGTCACTTTATCTCCCTGTGCCTCAGCTCTAATCCCAGCTCTGTCACTGCCTCTCTGTGTGACCCTGGGTGAGTCACTTTATCTCCCTGTGCCTCAGTTCTAATCCCAGCTCTGCCACTGACTCTCTGTGTGACCCTGGGTGAGTCACTTTATCTCCCTGTGCCTCAGTTCTAATCCCAGCTCTGTCATTGCCTCTCTGTGTGACCCTGGGTGAGTCACCTTATCTCCTTGTGACTCAGTTCTAATCCCAGCTCTGTCACTGACTCTCTGTGTGACCCTGGGGTGAGTCACTTTATCTCCCTGTGCCTCAGTTCTAATCCCAGCTCTGTCACTGCCTCTCTGTGTGACCCTGGGTGAGTCACTTTATCTCCCTGTGCCTCAGTTCTAATCCCAGCTCTGTCACTGACTCTCTGTGTGACCCTGGGGTGAGTCACTTTATCTCCCTGTGCCTCATTTCTAATCCCAGCTATGTCACTGCCTCTCTGTGTGACCTCAGGATGAGCCATTTTATCGCCCTGTGACTGAGTTCTAATCCCAGCTCAGTCACTGACTCTCTCTATGACCATGGACAAGTCTTTTTGTATACATGTCTTTATTAAATTTTAACAGAATAAAAGGACGTGTTATACAATGGCAGATCCTAATAGCCAGTAACAACCCTAGCTTCCCAACCCCACCCTAATAAACCCCATCCGTCTTCCTATACATCCAGGAGCCACAGAAATTAACACAAAAGCAGTACTCTCGGGAGTGCAGAACAACAGTCAATCAATTAACAATTGAAATGGAGGTATCCACTGACCAATTGTGTGTGTATCTTCCCTGCCACGCAATTGGGAGTTGTTTAATAAAAGGATCCCAAATCTTAGGAAAGGCTGATTGCCTACTCCTCTTCGTTATTGTCCATATCCGATAATCTAATTGTAGAAGATCCAACATTTCCGCAAACCAAAAGTCAAACGTCGGTGCGCCACTCTGAATCCATTTATGTAAGATAACATTTCCCTTGATCAGGAGGTGTGGTCCTGCAATTTACTTTGTCTGTAATAATTCCCAAGAGTCCAACAGAGGCACGCATAGGGACCAGACGTCCCATCAATGTGGAAAACTACTTCAGTACAGATTCCCAAAAGCTATAAATTGGAGGACATTCCCAAAGCCCATGACTTAAAGAGGCATGGGCTTCAAGACATCTAAGACACTACGGGGAAGAATGCGTTTCATTTGGTAAGCCCTGTTAGGAGAGAGAATTATCCTGTGTTGCCTTCGTAAATACTGCTCCCGCATTCCAACTGAAGGGATGGCTTTATAAAAATCAGCAAGGCCATCCAATAAATCCTCATCCTCAAGCTCCAATGCCAAGACCAGGTTCCATAGCTCAGCCAGTACCCTAAACATTTTAAGAGAGGCAAGAGAGTGCAAAAATATATACAAGCTGGCCAATGACTGCTTCCATTCCCAAAATAGAGACAGAAGCCTGGCGAGGCCCATATTTTTAGAGATAAAGCTTGCAATTTGGAAATAGTAAAAGACTTGACTGGGTTCAAGGCTGAAGAGCTCTTGGCATTTTGAAAATGGATGAACTTGCAACATTGAAAGTCCAGAAAATCATGGAATGTAGGATGTCCCACAAGGGCCAACCATGCAAAAAGTCTACTGACTTGTTCAGGCAAAAACCAAGAATTACCACACAAGGGTAACCAAGGACAAATCTTCCATGACAGTGGAGAAATTACTTACCTGATAATTTTGTTTTCCTTAGTGTAGACAGATGGTCTCAGGATCAATGGGTATAGTGTACTCCTGCTAGCAGTTGGAGACGGATCAGATTTCAATCTGACGTCAGCCCTAGTACATAAACCCCTGCAGGAAGTGCAGCTCTTCAGTATTCTCCTCGAAAAGCATTGTGGATATATGTATGACTGAATAATTTGATTAACTTGGTTGACGTTGTTTAACTTGAATAACTTGAGAAATGTGATCAACTTGAACTGGTTGATGTGGACTATAGCTGGAGACCGCCAGTGCCCTCAACCGAGAAACGCCAACACCCGGAAACTATGGGTGTCCTAGTTGAAGGGAAGCGTGGCTTACCCATGTTTGTCCTGCTCTCGGGAATTGACACCTGAGGTTTTCGTGCATAGCGGCAGCTGTGGGCAGGATACTGAATCCATCTGTCTGCACTAAGGAAAACAAAATTATCAGGTAAGCAATTTCTCCATTTCCTAGCGTGTAGCAGATGGATTCAGGACCAATGGGATGTACAAAAGCTACTCCCGAACCGGGTGGGAGGCTGCCCGTGGCCCACTTAGTACTGCCCTTGCGAATGCTGTGTCCTCCCGAGCTTGAACATCCAGGCGGTAGAACCTGGCGAAGGTGTAAATGGAGGACCATGTTGCTGCCCGACAGATCTCGGTGGGTGACAGCATCTTTGTTTCCACCCAGGACACTGCGTGGGCTCCAGTGGAATGGGCCTTGACCTGTAAAGGCAGTGGCTTGCCTGCTTCTACGTAAGCCACCTTGATTACTTCTTTGATCCAGCGGGCTATGGTTGCCCGCGAAGCCGCTTCCCCTTGTTTCTTCCCGCTGTGAAGGACGAATAGGTGGTCCGTCTTTCGTACGGGTTCCGACCTTTCTAGGTATCGGACTAGGAGTCTGCCGACGTTAAGATGGCGAAGATGGCGAGATTCTTCTGAATCCTTATGCTTGTCTGGAAATGGCAGCAAGATAGTTTGATTTAGATGGAAGTGAGAAACCACTTTTGGGAGGAAGGAAGGGACTGTGCATAGCTGTATGGATCCCGGTGTGAACCTGAGGAATAGTTCTCGACCAGATAGTGCTTGAAGTTCGGAGATGCGACGGGCCAAACATATTGCCACTAGGAATGCCGTCTTCAAGGTTAGGAGTCGTAGAAGCAGACCTCGGATAGGTTGAATCTTCTTGACCCCTCTCAGGAAGCGGGAGACGTCCGGATGAGATGCTAGGCTGGTGCCTTCCACTTTGGCTCCGAAGCAGGCCAGAGCGGCCACCTGAACCTTGATGGAGTTGAGAGACAACCCCTTCTGTAATCCATCCTGCAGAAATTCCAGGATCATGGGAATTTTGACTGTTCATGGAAGGATGTCGCGGTCTTCGCACCAAGCTTCGAATATTCTCCATATTTGTATGTAGGTCAGTGATGTGGAGAACGTCCTTGCTCGGAGCAAGGTGTTGATCACCACCTCGAGTATCCGCTCTTCTTCAGGTGTGTCCTCTCAATGGCCAGATCGTAAGAGAGAGATTTGAGTTGGGTTTTCGTGGAGGATTGGGCCTTGCTGGAGCAGATCCCTGTGTGGAGGTAGAGGGAGAGGTTTCCCCATGGTGCTCTATCTTGCGGATGATCCCACCCAGTAGTGGCCATGGGGGGGGGGGGGGGGGGGAAGGCGTATAGCAGGTCTTCCTGTGGCCAGGTCTGGACTAGGGCATCAATCCCTTGGGATTGTGGTTCTCATCTGCGACTGAAGAAGTTGGGAACTTGGGAGTTGGACCGGGTTGTCAGGAGATCCATGGCTGGGGTTCCCCAGCGGTTTACTAACAACTGGAAGGCTGTGATTGACAGCTTCCATTCCCCTGGGTCTAGACTTTCTCTGCTGAGGTAGTCCGCAGTGACGTTTTTCCCATGATGTGGGCGGCTGAGATCCCTTGTAGGTTTGCTTCCGCCCACACCATTAGAGGATCTATTTCCAGGGACACCTGTTGGCTTCTGGTTCCTCCCTGGTGGTTGATGTAGGCAACTGTCATGGCATTGTCTGACATGACTCTGACAGATTTGCCCCGGAGTCTGTGACTGAACTGTATGCAGGCTAGTCTGACTGCCCGGGCTTACGGTCAGTTGATGTTCCATCCCGACTCTTCCTTGTCCCATTGCCCCTGGGCTGTCAGATCCTGGCAGTGGGTTCCCCACCCTCGTAGGCTCACGTCCGTAGTGAGCAAGATCCAGGTCGGTGGGGATTATTTATTTTATTTATTTAACAGTTTTTTATACCGACCTTCATAGTAAATAACCATATCGGATCGGTTTACATTTAACAGGGGGTATAACTGAAGGAAACAATTCAGGTAAACAATAGATAACAATAGATATGAATAAGTCAAAGTTACAATCAACTGGAATCGAGAATTTGGAAGCTTATAATAAGCTGGAAGGAAGATGAAGGTAAGTAATAATAATAAATGAATATGATAGTGAGAGCGGGTTAAAGCTTGAAGGTGCTTTAACCTGGAGGAGCCAGAGTCCATAGTTCATGGAGATAAGTGTCTAAAGGCCGGGAGAAAGTGGAAGGCCATTAGTAGAGATGTGAATCGTGTCCTCGATCGTCTTAACGATCGATTTCGGCTGGGAGGGGGAGGGAATCGTATTGTTGCCGTTTGGGGGGGTAAAATATCGTGAAAAATCGTGAAAAATCGAAAAAACGTAAAATCGCAAAACCGGCACATTAAAACCCCCTAAAACCCACCCCCGACCCTTTAAATTAAATCCCCCACCCTCCCGAACCCCCCCAAATGACTTAAATAACCTGCGGGTCCAGTGGCGGTCCGGAACGGCAGCGGTCCGGAACGGGCTCCTGCTACTGAATCTTGTTGTCTTCAGCCGGCGCCATTTTCCAAAATGGCGCCGAAAAATGGCGGCGGCCATAGACGAACACGATTGGACGGCAGGAGGTCCTTCCGGACCCCCGCTGGACTTTTGGCAAGTCTTGTGGGGGTCAGGAGGCCCCCCCCAAGCTGGCCAAAAGTTCCTGGAGGTCCAGCGGGGGTCAGGGAGCGATTTCCCGCCGCGAATCGTTTTCGTACGGAAAATGGCGCCGGCAGGAGATCGACTGCAGGAGGTCGTTCAGCGAGGGTTCCGGCGCCTCGCTGAACGACCTCCTGCAGTCGATCTCCTGCCGGCGCCATTTTCCGTACGAAAACGATTCGCGGCGGGAAATCGCTCCCTGACCCCCGCTGGACCTCCAGGAACTTTTGGCCAGCTTGGGGGGGGCTCCTGACCCCCACAAGACTTGCCAAAAGTCCAGCGGGGGTCCGGAAGGACCTCCTGCCGTCCAATCGTGTTCGTCTATGGCCGCCGCCATTTTTCGGCGCCATTTTGGAAAATGGCGCCGGCTGAAGACAACAAGATTCAGTAGCAGGAGCCCGTTCCGGACCGCTGCCGTTCCGGACCGCCGCTGGACCCGCAGGTTATTTAAGTCATTTGGGGGGGGGTTCGGGAGGGTGGGGGATTTAATTTAAAGGGTCGGGGGTGGGTTTTAGGGGGTTTTAGTGTGCCGGCTCACGATTCTAACGATTTATAACGATAAATCGTTAGAATCTCTATTGTATTGTGTTCCATAACGGTTTAAGACGATATTAAAATTATCGGACGATAATTTTAATCGTCCTAAAACGATTCACATCCCTAGCCATTAGTGATTGTCTGGTGGATCAGAGAAGGCTTGGTGGAAGAGCCACGTCTTGAGTCTTTTTCTGAAAGTTAAGAGGCAGGGTTCCAATCTGAGGTTTGAAGGGATGTTATTCCAAATTGATGGGCCTGCTATCGAAAAAGCTCTGTCTTTGGTCGTAGAGAGGCGTGTGGCTTTAGTAGGAGGAAATTGTAGAGTGCCTTTGTGAACATCTCTCGTTGGTCTATTAGAGGAGTGGAGTTTGAATGGGACTTCCAGGTCGAGTTGAAGTTGATGATGGATGGTTTTGTGTATTAGGGTGATTGATTTGTATAGGATTCTAAAATTTACTGGTAACCAATGTAGGTTTCTGAGGATGGGTGAGATGTGTTCACCGCGGCTGGTGCTGGTCAGCAGTCTCGCTGCCGCATTTTGTATCATCTGCAGTGGTTTGGTAGTAGATTTGGGGAGGCCTAGGTAGAGTGCACTGCAGTAGTCTATTTTGGCGAACAGTAGCGCTTGGAGGACTGTCCTGAAATCATGGAAAAATAGGAGTGGTTTAAGTCGTTTTAGGACCTGTAGTCTGTAGAAGCAGTCTTTGGAGGTTGTGTTGACCATTTTTTTTAAGTTTAATCGATTGTCTAGTATTGCCCCAAGGTCTCTAACATGTTTGCAAGTAATGTGGGAATTGTGTGGTGATGGTGGCAGAAAATTGTTTTCGTTTGAGGAGATGAGGAGTAGCTCTGTCTTTGAGGCATTGAGAACCAGGTTTAAGCTGTTAAGTAGATTGGTGATAGAAAGGAGGCAGTTATTCCAATGGATGAGAGCTTTTGAGATAGATTCTGTTATAGGGATTAGTATCTGCACGTCGTCTGCGTATAGATAATGAATTAGGTTGAGATCAGTTAACAGTTGGCAGAGGGGGAGGAGGTAAATGTTAAAGAGGGTTGGAGATAAGGAGGATCCTTGTGGTACACCCAGGGTTGAATTTGTTAGGGGAGACTCTTTATTATTGATTTTGACTTTGAAAGTTCTATTGCTGAGGAAGGACTTGAACCAGTTGTGGGCTGATCCAGAGATGCCGATATCTGCAAGGCGATCCAGAAGGATGGAGTGGTTGACGGTATCAAATGCCGCCGAGATGTCTAACAAGACTAATAGAAAGGAACGTCCTTTGTCTAACCCCATTATGATATGGTCTGTAAGTGAGATGAGGAGGGATTCCGTGTTGCGTGATTTGCGGAAACCATATTGCGAAGGGTATAGGATATTGTGGTCCTCTAGATATTCAGAGAGCTGTGTGTTTACCAGTTTCTCCGTAAGTTTGGCAACGAATGGGAGATTAGAAATGGGTCTGAAATTCGCCAGAACATTGGGGTCTAAGTTGTGTTTCTTGAGGAGGGGCTTGAGAGAAGCGTTTTTTAGACTATCTGGGTAGCTTCCTTGAGTTAGTAGGCCGTTTATGATACTTGTCAGAGGACCTGATATCGTGTTCGGGATGAGAAGCAGGAGTTTCGACGGGATATTATCAGCCGGATGGCTAGAAGGTTTCTGTTTTTTCAGGAGTGATTCGATCTCTTTGGTGGAGATAGATTCGAAACTGTTGAACTTGGGTCTATTAAGGGAATTGGAATTCTCTCCTGACTTGAGAGGTGTAGTATTTGGCGGGAGGAGGGCGAGGGTATTTAGAATCTTCTGTTGAAAAAATGAAGCGAGCTCATTAGCCTTGGATAGAGCTTGTTCATCTGGAATAGATGGAGGGGTTGATTTCGTGATTTGTGTTACGTAAGCAAATAGGACCTGTGCGTCGTACTGGAAGTGGTGTATTTTGTTGGCGTAGTATTCCTTTTTTTTTTGTAGAATAGAAGTCCTGTAGTGATGTAAGAATCCCTTGAATGTTGACAGTGTGGATGTGTTGGGTGTTTTGCACCATCTATTTTCTTTATGGCGTAATTCCTGTTTCATCTGTTTTAGTTCAGTGCTGAACCAGGGTTGATTTCCCTTTTTTGTTGGATTGATTGTTTTGGAGACTAATGGGCACCATTTGTTTGCCACTGCTTCTGTAATCTTGTGCCAGGATGATAGGGCTGAGTCAGGATTAGAGTGGTCTAAGTTAGAGAGTTCTTTGGAGAGCTGCTCGCTAAGAATATCCAATGGACATGCTTTCCTGAATTGAATGGTAGAGAGGTGCGGAGAGGAGAGTGTCTGTTTGTATGTGGAGAAGGAAGATTCGATCAGGAAATGGTCGGACCAAGGGATAGGGGTACATGTGGGTTCTCTTGTGCAGGTGAAATTAGAGTTGATGAATATTAGATCCAGAGTGTGTCTGGCTTTGTGTGTGGGGCTGTTGATAGTCTGGGTGAATCCCATTGCACTGAGGGTGGTGAGGAGGGCTTCGCAGTTCGCAGAGCGGGGTATAGCGTCTGTATGGAGGTTGAAATCACCCATGATCATTGTTGGTAGGTCTCCGTTAATATGTTTCACAATTGATTCTATGAGGGGTGAGGGGTCCGTTTCTAGAATTCCTGGGGGAGCGTAGACTAACAGTATTTGTAGGTGTTTTGACTTGACTAAACCCAGTTCCAATTTGGACTCAGTCTTGATTGTATGTGCGGTCAGTCTGAGTTCTTTCTTGGTGGCTAGAAGAAGTCCGCCTCCTCTTTTTTTGTGTCTGTGGAATGTGAAAATGTCATATGTCTGGATAGGTAGTTGGTTGGTTAAGGCAATGTCTGAATTTTTTAACCAGGTTTCTGTGATGGCACAGATGTCTGGGTTGGAATCCAGGAGGTAATCATTGAGGATGTGTGTCTTTTTAGTTAAGGATTGTGCATTGAAGAGGGTTACTGAGAGTTGCGTGAGGCCTAGCAGCTGGTTCAAAGGTGAAGTCATGATTGGAATAATTCTTTTTTGTATGACGTTGGCGTAGTTGGTTACGGGGATTCTCCTTTGGTTGTGGATGATTGGGATGTTGTAAGTGTACATAATGGGTGGAGTTCTGGAGGAGGTTTAGGCTGAGAAGCGCTTGATTGAGTTTGGTGGCCAAACTGGTGAAAGTCAGTAGGGAAAATAGAAGAGATGTCTGAGGAAGGATGGAGGAAGGTGTTCGTCTGAATGAGGAGAGGTTTGGATGATTGCTGAGGGAGTCTGTATGCTTGTTGGTTTGACTGGAAGAGTGCTCTGTCCTCCATAAGCGTGAATGGGGTTGTATGACCGATTGCTGGGAATGAATTCTAACCTGGGCGGTCACTACAATTAAACAGGGAACTGTATTGTTGTTGTTTCCGGGATTCCGAGGCTGGATTAAGAAAGCTATATAGTTAAAGGTGAGTGGAGGAGGCTTTCAGTTGTATATGGGTTGGTAGCGAGGGTGTTATGAAAGCTCATTATAGCCCTTAGGTTCGTGTAGGCTTTCCACCTAACATAGTAGGGTTGATGGCGTGAATTGATTGATGGCGTGGGATAGCAGGATGAGTGCTGAAAGTGGCTGGATGAATGCAGAGATGTTTAGATGAGTGTTTAGGATCCTAGATGAAATGTTGAGGGTGGCTGGATGAATGCCGGGAGTCCTGGATGAATGCTGAGAGTCCTGGATGAAATTCTGAGGGAGGTTGAATGAAGTACTGAGAGTGGTTGGAAGAAATGCTGAGAGTCCTGGATGAATGCTGAGAGTGGTTGGATGAATGCTGAGAGTCCTGGAAGAATGCTGAGAGTGGTTGGATGAATGCTGAGAGTCCTGGATGAATGCTGAGAGTCCTGGAAGAATGCTGAGAGTGGTTGGATGAATGCTGAGAGTCCTGGATGAATGCTGAGAGTCCTGGAAGAATGCTGAGAGTGGTTGGATGAATGCAGAGGGTGACTGGATGAATGTTGAGGGTCCTGGATGAATGCTGAGAGTCCTGGATGAATGCAGAGGATGGCTGGATGAATGCTGAGGGTCTAGCTGTGACTGGTGTTACCGATGTTAGAGCCTCTGTTTTTTTTTTTTGTCTGGGGTACTGTACTTCGGGGCTCAACGAAGGGGCGAAACAAAGGGGCCTGCCCCTTTGTCTCGCTCCTTTGTTGCGCGACGCCCGGCGCACGGTGCCTGTGAGTGGTTCCTGAGTTTTTATCCCCCTCTAGTCGCGAGGGGATGATGTCATCGATCGGCGCGCCCTGTGAGGGGGGAGGAAGACTCCCACTTTGGGGAACACTAGTAGTTCTTTGGCTGAGAGTTCCAGTGGATATAGGGCTTCCAGGGCCCGCCCCCCTTTGAAACTGTTCTCCGGGGCATCTCATTCCAAGTTGATCAGCTGATGTACGGCTTGCAGCAAGGGGAAATGGTGGGAGGCCTGACGGAGCCCTTCTAGGAGAGGGTTCGTCTTTGGTTCCTCTGTGGCACTTGTGCCTGGAATGGCGAGCTCCTTCAAGCTGAGAACCATGAGATCTGGTATCTCTTCTTTGGAGAAGAAACGCCTCATAGTTTGGTAAGGTTCCGTTCCTGGAGGTATTTCCCCTTCCTCGAGGTGTCCGTGTCCCCTATGGTGAGGCTTTTGGCCGGGGGGAACACATCACTGGAAGGCCTGGAGGGCCCTGGGAGGCAAGGGTCCTCTGGTGGCGGATGTGTCTGCCATCGGTGGTGGTTGCATGTGGACAAAGGTGCGTAGACCCTTAAAGAATTCTACCCAGGAGAAGGATCCCGGGTCTAGATTAAAGGCCGCTGCGTTCCCCAGGAACCCTGTTTGGGGGAGGGTCGTGCTGGAGATAGAGAGATCCGGGGTACTGGCTGGGGAGGGCCTTGTCCGGGTTCTCCCAGGGCCTCCTCGCACTGTAGACACAGAGCCGTGGCCTCCTCGTGCTGCGCCATTCTTATGTGACAGGCTGGGCAGAGGGCTTGTTACTTGGTTTTCTTGGCCGGTGGTGCCATGGTTTTGTGCGCTTAGGTCATTGAAACCCCAGTCTGTGCGATTAATGTGCGCGCCGGGAGGCTTAGCTATGCGCTCCGGGTGTGCCCAAGATGTGCGTGTAGGCTGGGATGCGAGCTCACTGAGATGTGCGTGCCGTTGTGCGCACGGCCTTAACTTGTGCGCCCGGCATGGTTGTGCACGTAGCTGTGTGTATGGCACCTATGCGCGCGCCGCTGTGCACGCAAGTAATTGGTGCGCCCGGCTCGAGCCTGTGCGCACGGTTCAGTTAGGCGGACAGAACAGTGAAATGGCGTTGGCGACGACACGAGCAAGAGGGCGACCACCCCAGAGGGTCTCCACGTGGGAGGACCCTCGTATCCAATCGGGGTCTAGCCCAGCCTGGGCTGCTCAACCCGATGGTACAGACGCCGGCAGGTGATCTGTGCGGCTATCCGAGTTTCGGAGATCGGAGACTTAGAAAAGGTTTTCTACCTTACCTTGTCTCGGCGTTTCCCGGTTTCGTTCCGGGTGGTCTCCAGCTGCGGGGGGAGAGGGAAGTACCTTCATCGCCGCGCTCGGTATTGCACCCGCTGCCTCTCAGCCACTCCCGTTGCTGGGGGCTAAGTCCACGCCGGGAACCGGCTGCCGGACTGAGGCCTACCTCTGAGGGATCTCGGAAATCACCTCAGGAATTCTTAACTGGGGGAAGGACCTTTAGGTATCACCGCAGGAGAGCGAGGCTCGTCTGAAGAGGTAAGATTTCTTCTTTGTTTGGAATTGTTCTTTCTTCTTTGGTTTGAATACCCTAAGCTGAGCAAGCGTGTATAGAGTCCCGAACTGCTATGGAGACGGAAAATACTGAAGAGCTGCACTTCCTCCAGGGGTATATGTACTAGGGGCTGTCGTCAGATTAAAATCTGATCCGTCTCCAACTGCTATCAGGAGCACACTATACCCATTGGTCCTGAGTCCATCTGCTACACGCTAGGAAATGACATCTTCCGTCTTATGGCCATTCACCCAAACTGCATATATTTCACTAAAATATTCCAAGACAAATGAACCGGAAAGTCTTTAGAACTTGTATGGAGCAGAAACCGTAAATCATAAGGCGAAGCCATCCTCTGTTCCGCCTGTACATCTGCAAAACAATGACTGCCCAGGAGCCAATCACCCAAGGCCTGCAACGCCCAGGCTAAATTATAATACTGCAGATTAGGGGAGCCCCAGCCCCCTCTTGCATCAGGGATCATTAGTTTACTAAGGGACACCCTCGCTTTACGCTCCCCCCCCACAAACCTAGAGCAGACTCGATATAGACCTTTAAGATCCAAAGATGTAAGAATGAGAGGCAGCATTTGCAACACACAAAGTAGTTTAGGGAGGGCCAAACAGGGCAATTGTACCCATAAGTGTTAAAGGCAGTTTCATCCACCCTAAAGTGTGTTTCCGAATGTCTCCCAGTACTGGCGGGATATTGACTTGATACCACCGAGCAGTATCTCTGTGAATATGAACACCCAGATACTTAATCAAATCCCCTACCCAGCGCAAGGGGATGTCCAGCCAGGAGTCATCTAAATGACCCAGAATGTCTAAAACATCGGACTTATCCAGGTTTAATTTAAGGCCCGAGAAGGAGCCAAACACCCGAAAAATATCTAAAATATGCGGGAGAAGGTGTCGTGCTTGAGGGATAAAAAGAAGAATGTCGTCAGTGAATAGAAACATACTCATGGTAGCAAATTTATTAAGCGCTACATATTCCTGAAGAAAATCTGGAAGAGCATGCACCAAGGGTTCAAGCGATAAGATAAATAACAAACGGGCCAATACAGTAAAGCGCGGCCGTGTTTACCCGGTTTTTAACCCGCTTTGACGCACCTTTTGGACACGTAAGGTATACCAGCGATTCAGTATCGGCTTTAAGCATCCTTACTGCTTGCCGAAAAGGACGCATATCCCTTTCCGCCCGCCGCATGATTATGATATGTTAATGATCGGATTAGCTATTCCCCCCGATACAGTAACGCGTGCCCAAATTATCGTGTTTTTAACCAGCTTTTTTACTGCGTCTTTAACCTCAATATTTACCGCCTGCCCTGATCCTCGCGTTAGTGTGGTGTTCAGTCAGCTTCAGACCGGACAGCGTCATGGACAACATGCATATATTGGCTCTGGTGATCTTTTTCATTTGATTGGATGTCCGGCTGCCTTGAGCACCCAGACAGGCGCTCAAGGCAGCGGGGTGTCCGATCATGGACGCCCGGCGGGAACGTCCATGAACGGAAGCCCCGAGCTTGGATGTCCGGACGGGCACTCAAGGCAGCATCCATGGACATTGGAAGGCAGTGTTCCTCTTTTTCCGGGCATCCATGCTCGGAGGCCCCAACCGTCACAGACGCCCAGACGTGGAAGGTTGGGGGTGGCCTCCAAACAAGGGCGTACGGATGCTCAGGGCAGTGGCCCCGGTGTCCATGCGGGGTCTGTAGAAACGAACCATCCACTTACCTGGTGGAATGACATTTGAAATGACAGGTATGGCGCTAGCGCACCCTGGATACTGTCTCCACTCTATACAGTAAAATGCATTGCGAACGCCTACCACTTCATAGGCACGCTTTGGATGCTCATTTGCCACCGCTTGGATTTGCGTCTAATTTGAATACTGAATTGAGCGGCTTGTGAACCAAATTGTGCGCGCGGCAAACGAGCGGGCGCCTGGCACTGCCGCACTTTGTCTTATGCATCCTTACTGTATCGGCCCAAAGGTGAGAAGGGACAGCCCTAACGAGTGCCCCTAGACAAATCGAAAAGAGCTGAAAGTCTGGGGTTAGCAAATGCCTGAATAACCTGAAAAAAGAAACCTGAAAACACAATCTTAGCCAAGACAAATTTTAATAAAAGATCATGAAACCCAGTCAAAAGCTTTCTCGGCATCAAATCAAACCAAGACAGGATCAAGAAAATGATGACGTTTGCAGAGATCCAATAGAAGGGAAATACGACTAATATTGACACTAGAGCAACTCCTCTTCACAAACTCCGCTTGCCCCAGGGAGACCCAAGAGAGAAGGATACTGGTCAAGCAATTAGTCAAAAGGTTAGCATAAATTTTAGTCTACATTTAACAGGGAGATCAATCTATAGGCAGAGGGCTCGGCTGAATCCCTACCAGGTTTAGGAAGCGCAATTATATTGGTCATTTGAAGCGTTTCAGTCATCTCTGACCACCTTTAGCAGCAAACAAGGAACTGCGTACTCTGCAGTGCAACCCGTTCAGCACTTTATGACCTGAAATTCTTAAAGTCCTTAATCACCGCTGCAATTTCCCTAGATGAAATGGCTCATTCAACCTATCTACCTGTTCAGGGGTCAAAACTGGTAAAGAAATTTGTTCCATAAACTGATCCCTAGCAGACAAATCTTCTGCCTCTGCCGTATATAATTGGCGATAATAGGTTTGAAAAATAGCACCAATACCTTCAGCAGAGGTGGCCAATTTCCCATCACTCCCCCGGAGATTAGAAACAAATGTGGGTTTCCTTTCTCCCTTCATTAAATTAGCTAAGAGCTTACCAGATTTATTGCCATGAAGAAAGAGTTTATGTTTCAGTAAAACAAAAAAGATGTCGTTCTCTTACGTAAATTCTCATTCAAGGTTTTCCGCAATAAAAGAAACTGGCGTTGGAGTGCAGTGGACGGATTTAAATTAAGATCCGTCTTACATTGATTAGTGAGTTCTAAAATCTCCCTATCCAATTCCCGTTTACGCCGAATAGAGTACCCATTGATTTCCCCACGAAGCACTACCTTGGCGGTTTCCCAAAAAAGAATGGGGTCTGAGTGATGTTGCTGATTATTTAATTCATATTCTTGCCATTTAGACAATAAAAAAATCCTTGACAGCTTTCTCCTGCATCGGCCAAACAGGCATTTTCCAATTAGAAAAATCATGATCACAGCCTGGTTTCTGTAAAACACAAGTCACCGGACAGTGATCAGACACCACCATGGGTTCGATAGCTGAGCTCTGGAACTGAGAAAAAAAGAAAATCAGAGGTTAACAGGTAAATCAAGTCTGGTCTTAGAATCAGCAGAACAAGCACAGTGTGTAAAATCCCTGGTATCAGGATTTAATACTCTGCAAGCGTCAAGAACCTGTAGGGAGTTACACAAAAATGGCACTCTTTTAGTGCTACTGAGCTGTCTGCTCACGGACTGTGATTGACGATCCAGAGCAGGGTCAGCTACACAGTTAAGGTCACCCGCAGGTATAATAGGTGCTCTGTCCGTAGAGACTACCTGAGTCACAAAATCAGAGAAAAAAATCATGGTCATCTTGATTTGGCCCATAAACCAATATCAGAGTGGTACACTTACCAAAAACGAGCCCTCCCACAATAATATAGCATCCCCTAGGGTCCACTATGGACTGCTGCCATTGAAAGGAAACAGTCTTAAGAATTAGAATGGCAACCCCTCAACTATGAGAGGAACCGAGTGCTACATATATTTGATTGAACCCCTTCTTTTTTAATTTAAGATGGACCTTAGCAGTCATGTGTGTCTCCTGCAACAAAACCTGGAAGATGTACTAGGCCAGATTGACAAATTGAAGAGTAGTAAATCACCTGGACCAGATGGTATACATCTCAGATTTCTGAAAGAACTAAAAAATGAAATTTGTGAGTTATTACAAGTAATTTATAAACTATCATTAAAATCATCCGTTGTACTTGAAGATTGGAAGGTGGTCATTGTAACCCCGATATATAAAAAGGGCTTCAGAGGTGATACAGGAAACTATAGACCAGTGAGCCTGACTTCAGGGCCGGCCAAAAGTTTGGAAACTATTATAAAGAATAAAATCATAGAACATAGATAGACATGATTTAATGGGACACAGCCATCATGGATTTACCCAAGGGAAATCTTGCCTCACAAATCTACTTTTTTTGAAGGGGTTAATAAACATGTGGATAAAGGTGAACTGGTAGATGTAGTGTATTTGGATTTCAGAAGGTGTTTGATAAAATCCCTCATGAGTGGCTTCTAAGAAAACTAAAAAGTCATGGGATACGAAGTGATGTGCTTTTGTGGATTACAAACTGGTTAAAAGACAAGAAACAGAGAGTAGGATTAAATGGTCAGTTTTCACAGTGGAAAAAGATAAACAGTGGAGTGCCTCAGGGATCTGTACTTGGACCGGTGCTTTCCAAATCATTTATAAATGATTTGGAAAGGAATACGATGAGTGAGGTAATCAGATTTGCAGATGATACAAAATTATTCAGAGTAGTTAAATCACAAGCGGATTGTGATAAATTGCAGGAAGACCTTGTGAGACTGGAAAATTGGGCATCAAAATGGCAGATGAAATTTAATGTGGATAAGTGCAAGGTGATGCATATAGGGAAAAATAACCCTTGTTTTAGTTACACGATGTTAGGTTCCATATTAGGAGCTACCACCCAGGAAAAAGATCTGGGTTGATATTTCATTTAAATTATCGGCACGGTATGCTGTGGCGGTTAAAGAAGCAAACAATGTTAGGAATTATTAGGAAAGGAATGGTTAATAAAACGGAAAATGTCATAATGCCTCTGTATCGCTCCATAGTGAGACCGCACCTTGAATACTGTGTACAATTCTAGTTGCCGCATCTCAAAAAAGATATAGTTGCGAACGAGAAGGTACAGAGAAGGGCAACCAAAATGATAAAGGGGATGGAATAGCTCCCTTATGAGGAAAAGCTGAAGAGGTTAGGGCTGTTCAGCTTGGAGGAGAGGCAGCTGATGGGATATGATAGAGGTGTACAAAATCATGAAATGATTTGAGTGAAGCACATAATACAAGGACTAGGGGCACCCCCCATGAAGTTAGCAAGTAGCACATTTAAAACAAATCAGAGAAAATTCTTTTTCACTCAACGCACAATTAAGCTCTGGAATTTATTGCCAGAGGATGTGGTTAAGGCAGCTAGTGTAGCTGGTTTTAATAAAGGTTTGGATAAGTCCATAAACTGCTATTAATCAATAGGGAATAGCCACTGCTTGTTGCTGGCATTACTTTTGGATCTATTTAATGTTTGGGTACTTGCCAGGTCCTTATGGCCTGGAGTGGCCACTGCTGGAAACAGGATGCTGGGCTTGATGGGACCCTTGGTCTGACCCAGTACGGCAGGTTCTTATGTTCTTAAACAACAGATCCTTTGAGCCGGTTTAAATTAGAGAGAACTCTTTCCCTCTTTACAGGGGTTCCTGGTCCCACTACTTTCCACGTAAGAAACTTAAATTTGGGATCCCTAAACTCAAATGATGTCCAAAAGGTAGTAACCCACGCTGCATCTCAAAGGTATATAACTTTGACGTAAACATAACATATATCCGCAGGACAGAACTACCTCCCTCCACCCAAATATCATTCAAAAATAACGGTGAGTCCTGGAAGCCAATACACACACAGCCACTGGAACCCACTCTCCACGTCCCTCCCCCCCACTCCCAAAACCACAAAACCCTGCCAAACCCACCATCAGTGGGCTGAATTAACCATTGATGTGCACGGGTGCCTTCCCCTACCCCAACTCCACCCCGCTAGCAGAACTGCGAAGACACTTTAGGGGAAAAATCTTGGAAAATCAACAAGCACTGCCCCTCATAACTCAGGCCCGCAGGAGGAGCACTTTGTGGGCATAATTAAGGAGTTTCGCCACTACTACCCTTGGTTTTTAAGGCCTGGCGTCACTGCACCCACGCGGTGCTCGCGCTCCACTTTAAGGCAACCCAGCGACTCGGACAGGCCTGGTTCTAAAGGCAGCCAGTTCTCAGGTACGCCCTGCAGCTTGATGTCCGAGACCCTGTTCTGCAAACCCCACAAACCGGAGCTTAGACCTCAGAGATCCATTTTCCAGGTCGTCTAATTTTGCATCCTGTGCGGCTACCTGTTACGATTCCTGCCCGCGAGCAGGCCTCTCACCTCGTTTCATGTAGCCGCCAGCGCTGGACCCGCCTCACGGCAGTCACGGCCTGAACCACCATGCTGCCGACCTCCAACGCAGCCTAGGGCCACTGCTGCCCACGCCCCCCCCCCAGCTCCTTGTGCGGCCTGGAGCCGCCGCCGGCCTGTCTCTGCGGCAGGGAGCTGCAATGTCATCGCTGCTTTGACGGCTTCGTCTTCATGTTCCTGATGTCCTTCGTCCAGGTCTCCAGTCGTCTTCATGTTCCTGATGCCCTTCGTCTGTGCCTCCAGATGTCTTCAGGTTCCTGATGTTCTTCGCCTGTGTCTTCAGTTGTCTTTGTGTTCCTGTTGTCCTTCGCTTGTACCTCCTGATGTCCGATGTCCTTCCTGATGCCTTTGTCTTTGCCTCTGCCCCATGCCTTGGTTCCTTGATGTCCATTTTCCTGGCATGCCGTTGTCATGGTCCGTGACCAGCCCATGTGCAGGCTGTGTAGGGCGCCTCACGGTACAAAGGCCATCTTCATCTCCGCAGTGCAACCCTCCGGAAGACTTCTGCTTCAGTCCTAAGTTTTTAATCCTTGAGAATCTTGAATCCTGTGCTTGAATCTTGTCCCGGTCTTTGGATCCTCTTGCATTTCACGTCCGTCCATGTCAAGACTCTGTTTGAACCTGCTCCGCACCAGCGTGGTCCGTGACCAGTCCCGCGGATGGACTGTGTAGGGCGCACCCCGGTGCAGGCCTCTTCAGTTTCTTCGTCATGTTCCAGTATCAGCTTCCACTATCTCTCCTGGAGTCTGCTTCGAGCCCAGCATGGTCCACGACCAGTCCCACGGGTGGACTGTGTAGGGCGTGCTGCATTGCAGTCTCGACCCAGAACTTTGACCCTTTGCCTATGTCTACAGTGCCTTGGTCCTTGCTTCAGTCCTCATCTACAATGTCCTCGCCTGAGTCTTCATCCAAAGTCTTCTGTGTTCTAAGGACTCCGTCTGCCCTCGTCCTCTGTCCGGCCTGCCGCCTTTTGCCGTTACCCAGCGGCAGGTCCGAAAGGGCTTGGAATGGTCGGAGGACTGTTCATTGATCAACATTGTGTTATTTGTCATCCTGGGGCGTGCAGGTCCGGTAGAGGGTC
Organism: Rhinatrema bivittatum; assembly: GCF_901001135.1. NCBI lineage: Eukaryota > Metazoa > Chordata > Amphibia > Gymnophiona > Rhinatrematidae > Rhinatrema > Rhinatrema bivittatum. Next base: position 302,777,380 of record NC_042621.1, on the reverse strand, counting down.
AGATCTTGTATCCTTGTCTTCGCTTCAGCCTTGTCCTGCTCCTCGCACCAGCTCACCTCCCGCGGTGTGCTCGCACCAGCTCACCTCCCGCGGTGTGCCTTGGGGCTCTTCCCCCGAGTCATGCCATGGCTCAAGGGCTCACAACACCCGCTTCAGAAACGACCGCGCCGCCGCGCTCGTAACAGTAGCTGAAGGCCCCAAGCCCCCAGTTCGTAACAGCTGCTGGAGGCCGCGCCCATAACACTACCAACGTTTCCAGTGAGGCAATTTTAATCTGGAGGGCCGAGGTATCATCCTCCACCACGCTTACCCGGCCTTCTACAGTATCCACGTGTGAGGCTTAATCAGCCAGCGAAGCTTTAACCTCTGCCATCTGAGTGGAGAGTTCATCAAAACGCGGGTTTAATGCTGCGACAACTGCTGCAGTGAGAATTCGCCACGGTAGAATCGTTCAAAGCACTAGCAGGGGCCGAATCCTGTGCGTTAGCCATTTTACCCTCAGACGCGCATTACTTCTCCTCTTTTCGGGCAAGCCGCGTTAAAATCCCGCACGCAAACTTCACACACAGGATCGGATGCCCCACGATAGACAGAAACAGGAGCTGAGGGCTTCAATATCCCAACGTTAAGGGATATGCAGGGGAAAGGCACCAGGAGCCCAAGTCAGGCACGTCCTCCCTGCTCACTGCACAACGTGATCTGATCTGGACAAGTCGTTTTATCTCCTTGTTATTCAGTTGTAAATGCCGGCTCTGACACCGAGACTGACTGTGTGTGTGACCTCGGGGTGAGTCACTTTATCTCACTTTGCCTGAATTCAATCATCTCTGAATACACAGTAATAACAATAAAATGATTCTCATACCTTTCTTCACTTTCCAAGTGTCCTATTACACGGCTACAGGGAGTGTGCTCCTCAGAGGTGGCTCGGTGCATGTTTCTGAAATGTTACCTTGGAAAGCACTTTTGGCACCTTGTTGGAATTAAAGTTGCTGTGTAAAGCCTCATTACTGTAATTATTAGCGAAGGACTAGCCTGCACTGGGAGCGTTGCTAGTTAAGCAGAGCTGGACTGAAATCCCATGCGAGCCTGGAGCTTGGTTGCTAGTGGGGATTCTAGCATGCTCCCTGCCATCAGGGACAGAAGGAGCCAGTCCTGAATGTACCACACTGTCTTTCTTAGAAAAACTGGAAGGGCAAGCCCAGTATTCAAAGGTTTTCGCAGGGTCATTTTTTAGAGTTACCTAGAAAATAGCCGAGATTTGAGAATCCCATCCCCCTCCCCGCTCCCTGGCTCATATTCACCTGGAGTTAGCCAGAAAAATAGCTGTCTTAATGGCATCCGGATAACTTTATCTGGGCAACTTCAGCCAGGTATATTCAAGGGCTGACTTATACTCTCCCTGGCTAAGCTGACGGCCCTTCAGCCTGCTGCATTCCTACATCTCAATGGGCAGGGTAAAACCAGGAGTGGCTGGAATGTGCTGGCAATCTTGATTATTCAACAGCAATTCATCTTGAGATAAAATGTAAAAAGCAGGACCTCCAGAGGTAGGAGAGCAAACACACGGCAGGTGCCCCAGGGGGCTTCTTTGGGCTGTAAGTATGCAAGCAATGTTTTCGGTTTTCTTAGAGCCCGTCATATTTTCTGCTCCTGGCAACTTTTTTTTTTTTTTTTTCAGTTCTCCGTCTTGTCCGAGGGCTGAAATAAAATGTTCTTGTAAATAAAGGCAAGTGAACGGGCTTCAGAGAAGGGGTGCAGGGGAGGGGGAGATCTGAGAAAACCTTCCAGGCAATGGAAACCATGGAGAATCTGAGAAGGCGGCCAACGAGGAAATATTTCCTTCCGGCAAAATCCGCTCCAGCAGCAGAGTGCTGTCAAGATGATGGTGGTGATGAGTGCCAAACGTCTTCAGCAAAGGAAGAATGGCTCAGTGCATTCTTCTCAGCTCCGAAGCCTTCTCGGGCTTGACCACCTTCTTATTTGACCTGTTTGGATGGACCAAACTCTTTCCATGGGGGGGGGTCTTCAGGTAGCCTGATCCCACCACCGCACTGGGATTTCACACCAGCACTCCCCATTCAATCACTCACCTCGTTTTCCTTACAGATGGGAATTTGTGTGGCTGACTAAGGCTCTCGGTCTTCCTATCCTTTATGGCAGTCAGCTCTTGCTTTCAGTGCAAGTTGGCATGGACTTGCCTGGCTCTCCAGGTTGGGCATAAGCGTGGCATCTTCTCGTGACTGAAGCAGCAATCTTCCAGCAGTCGGATGGCAAGTGAGCGCTGGCTGGGTCGGTTCCCGGCTGGGGGAGTGTACGGGGTGCTCCGAGTGCACTTTGATATCAGGCAGTGCTTTTGCAGAGACAATTATGAATAACAGCAAGTCGGTTGCACCACGCTCCGGCAGCCTCCCCCGAGAAGGGCGGTGGGTGGGGGGAATCTGAGGTATTGCTGGCATTCAGATTGCCAGAGCCTCGGGTTCAGGCAAGCTTAGAGGAGGGATGTGCAGGCGACGTGAGAAACGCCAGCAACAATCTTTCTAATGCCACTGCAATTCATTAGGGAAAGGAAAAGAGCATTTTTGTTCCATTATATTTTTTTGCACTAGCGCGTGCTGTTTGCAAATAGCGGGCATGAAATCATTTTAGCTTGCTGCATTTCAAAAATTAAATAAAACAAACAAACAAACAAAAAAAACCCCCAACAAAGTCAAAAGGAAATGAAAAAAAATGCGAGCATGCACTCCCCTAGTAGGGAGGTGTCCTTGTGCTTTTTCAGGGAGGGGGCAGGCCCTCCACACCTCCTCCGGCCGTCCTAACCTTCTATACAGAGAGGCTTTAATCAGGTAACCAGAGAGGTTATCTTCCTGCCTATAGTTAATGGGGACTCTTGGGGGACTCCTTTAGTGCTGTTTTCTAATGAGACAGTGGAGGGTTTATTTTTCTATTTTTTTTACTGATTTCAATCCAATCTGTAACAGAACTGCAGGTCGTAGGGTTACTAATATTAGGGATGTGAATCGTTTTTTGACGATTTAAAATATTGTCCGATATATTTTAAATCGTAAAAAATCGTTAGAGGCGCGATACAATAGGAATTCCCCCGATTTATCGTCAAAAATTGTAACTCGGGGGAGGGGGGAGGGGAAGGGGGAGGGCGGGAAAACCGGCACACTAAAACAACCCTAAAACCCACCCCGACCCTTTAAAATAAATCCCCCACCCTCCCGAACCCCCCCAAAATGTTTTAAATTACCTGGGGTCCAGTGGGGGGTCCCGGTGTGATCTTCCACTCTCGGGCCACGGCTGCGTTAATAGGAATGGCACCGGCGCCATTTTGGTTCCTGTTCCCCGACGTCACGAGCGCAGGAGATCACTCCCGGACCCCCGCTGGACCCCCAGGGACTTTTGGCCAGCTTGGGGGGCCTCCTGACCCCCACAAGACTTGCCAAAAGTCCAGCGGGGGTCCGGGAGCGACCTCTTGCACTCGTTGCCGTATTGCAAAATGGTGCCGGCCGTATGGCCGTATTGCAAAATGGCGCCGGCGCCATTTCTATTAATGCAGCCGTGGCCCCGAGAGTGGAAGATCACACCGGGACCCCCCCACTGGACCCCAGGTAATTTAAAACATTTTGGGGGGGGGGTTCGGGAGGGTGGGGGATTTATTTTAAAGGGTCGGGGTGGGTTTTAGGGTTGTTTTAGTGTGCCGGTTTTCCCGCCCTCCCCCGATTTACGATTTTAAAAAAAAACAACAAAAAACGCGACGATCAGATTCCCTCCCCCCCCAGCCAAAATCGATCGTTAAGACGATCGATCACACGATTCATATCTCTAGTTACTATTGCTATTTGTCACACCGTGCTTTTTTCACGTGGCTGGCCAGTGGGACAGCTGGGCTAGCTCTCCTTCAAGACACAGTAGAACTGGGGCCGATGGGGGCCAGGGTTCAGCCTAATGTGGTCTGGATCAAACCCAAGCCAGTTTGATGCTGGTCCCCAAAATCCAAGGCCCGCTCAGTCCCATTATTTGCCCCAGGGACTAGGATGCTTCGGATCTGGGTGCCACAAATCTACAGTAAACCGTTTTGTAAAAGTTAAAAAGATCTCAAGAGTTCAATGTGTAATCTAAAACCTTATTTTCCTTTGCCTTTAATGAGTCAATTAGCATTCAAGGACTTGCTGAATCACATGTGCACTGGCATATTAATCACTGAGAGCAGACACGCACCTATGTAGCGTAGGAGTGGCGGCAGACTTGGAGCATTGTATGGCGTCTTGCCCGGCATATCCCGCCACCACTGCCACGCTGCTTTCCTGGCCTGCATGTCAGGCTCCCTGTGACATTTTGTACAATCACTGAGAGCAGACACGCACCTATGTACCGTAGGAGTGGCGGCAGACTTGGAGCATTGTATGGCATCTTGCCCGGCATATCCCGCCACTGCCGTGCTGCTTTCCTGGCCTGCATGTCAGGCTCCCTGTGACGTTTTGTACAATCACTGAGAGCAGACACGCACCTATGTACTGTACGTGTGTAGGCAGACTTGGAGCATTGTATGGCGTCTTGCCCGGCATATCCCGCCACTGCCGTGCTGCTTTCCTGGCCTGCATGTCAGGCTCCCTGTGACGTTTTGTTTTGGAGTTTGAAGGAAGAGGACCTGTTTTTCTAGTCTCAGCTATGCTCACTCAGTGTTGGCGCAGTACCTTTTGCGGACTGGTTTACGAAAGCAGAGACATCAAATTTCTAACCCCTCACCAGTGGATGGTGAAAAGGGGTCTCGGTGTTTTTCGTGTGTTCATAGTAAGATGTGATTTTTTTCCCGTTCACACTTCCTGCCCGAGAGAAGAGTGGGAAAGAAAAGGTTTTTTTCCCTTATAATATTTTTGGATCCTTTAGCCCAAAAGATCCCCCCGTATCACCTGAGAGAGCTCCAAGGGAGAATCCAGAGCAGGAAAGTGGGAGCCCACGCAGGAGTTTCAGCCGGGAGAACAGGAAAGGTGCGTTTTGTGGACAGAAGGATCAAGTGGTGGACCTGTGCTATTGTGCAAGGGAGATCTTTAAGGGTAAAACCTTACGGTGAACATTCAAAGCACGTTCAGCGCTACTTAGCTGGATAAGTGGGACTTATGTGGCCAAGCAGCAGCCACTGAATACGCGCCCACGTTCAGCAGCTGCTGCTTACCCGTATAAGGCACTTCTAAAACGTTAGCTGTATAACTTGTGAGTGCGTACCGGGCAGATCGGGCTGGAGTTAAGCGGCTAAGTTAGATGAGCCAGATATAACTTATACAGCTAAGGGAGAAAATATACGCACATATTCAGTGACATGGCCGGATAAGTTATATCCAGCCAACTTACTTAAATGCCCGGCTTTGAATAGTGACCTCAGGAAGCCAGCGGACACTGGGGAAAGACACAGATCACGGTGCACTTGGTTTATTACTGCGATTATGACAAGAAGACTTTCCACTGGACGAGCTGAATGGTAAACCTTTATTTTTAGCACTGTGAAGCTATAAAGAGTTTGAGCACACACGGAGACTTGCATTACACCCTGGGCCTTACAGGCCTACCCTCTCCGTTTTCGGAGGATCCACGCGAGGGTTTGGTAGGACTGAGCAAGGACTAAGCCGTGGTACCGAGTGTGCCCCTGCCTTCAGAGCTACAGCTAGAGGAGGGGCTATATATCTATATATAGCTCTCTGCTTCAACGGCAGAGGAGAAAGTCTGATACTTCACTTTCAACGCATAGCTCTCTGCGTCAATGGCAGGGGAGAAAGACTGATACTTCACTTTCAACGCATATCCAGCACAGCTCTCTGCTTCAACGGCAGGGGAGAAAGTCTGATACTTCACTTTCAACGCATAGCTCTCTGCTTCAATGGCAGGGGAGAAAGACTGATACTTCACTTTCAATGCATATCCAGCATAGCTCTCTGCTTCAACGGCAGAGGAGAAAGTCTGATACTTCACTTTCAACGCATAGCTCTCTGCTTCAATGGCAGGGGAGAAAGTCTGTTACTTCACTTTCAACGCATATCCAGCACAGCTCTCTGCTTCAACGGCAGGGGAGAAAGTCTGATACTTCACTTTCGATGCATATCCAGCATAGCTCTCTGCTTCAACGGCAGGGGAGAAAGACTGACACTTCACGCATATCCAGCACAGCTCTCTGCTTCAACGGCAGGGGAGAAAGTCTGATACTTCACTTTCAACGCATAGCTCTCTGCTTCAATGGCAGGGGAGAAAGACTGATACTTCACTTTCAACGCATATCCAGCATAGCTCTCTGCTTCAACGGCAGGGGAGAAAGTCTGTTACTTCACTTTCAACGCATATCCAGCATAGCTCTCTGCTTCAATGGCAGGGGAGAAAGTCTGTTACTTCACTTTCAATGCATAGCCAGCATAGCTCTCTGCTTCAACGGCAGGGGAGAAAGTCTGATACTTCACTTTCAACGCATAGCTCTCTGCTTCAATGGCAGGGGAGAAAGTCTGTTACTTCACTTTCAACGCATATCCAGCACAGCTCTCTGCTTCAACGGCAGGGGAGAAAGTCTGATACTTCACTTTCAACGCATAGCTCTCTGCTTCAATGGCAGGGAAGAAAGACTGATACTTCACTTTCAACGCATATCCAGCATAGCTCTCTGCTTCAACGGCAGGGGAGAAAGTCTGTTACTTCACTTTCAACGCATATCCAGCATAGCTCTCTGCTTCAACGGCAGAGGAGAAAGTCTGATACTTCACTTTCAACGCATAGCTCTCTGCTTCAATGGCAGGGGAGAAAGACTGATACTTCACTTTCAACGCATATCCAGCATAGCTCTCTGCTTCAACGGCAGGGGAGAAAGTCTGTTACTTCACTTTCAACGCATATCCAGCATAGCTCTCTGCTTCAACGGCAGGGGAGAAAGTCTGTTACTTCACTTTCAATGCATAGCCAGCATAGCTCTCTGCTTCAACGGCAGGGGAGAAAGTCTGATACTTCACTTTCAACGCATAGCTCTCTGCTTCAACGGCAGGGGCAATGTAGAAAAGAGGATCTATATATAGACAACCAACAAGGACTGAATTACATAGTTGAGTAAACAAAAGCATGGGTGTAGCTTGCTTATTGAGGTGGTTACTACCCCTAACTAAGCTACATATTCAATTAGATGCAGTTCCAACACTGCTCTCTACATTAATGGTGGGGTGGAAGAGAAATAAAACTAAAAGGTACTAAGAGCCAAGCCTAACAAGTAAGAGGAAAAAAAAAAGTGCATAGCTTGCTGGGCAGACTGGATGGGCCGTTTTGTCTTCTTCTGCCGTCATTTCTATGTTTCTATATAAAGATTCCCCGTGCTCCGGGGATTAGAAAAAAGAGTGCACCAGAAGCAGTAGTAAAAGCATTACTGTGAGCGAGAGAAGGCTGTCCACCCCCCCTCCAGAAGCTGGGGGTTGTGGATGAGCATCCATGCCGGGCTCATATACAGTCAGTGAAAACGACTTACAAAGCTGCATTACCACATTTTTTCAGAATAATTATTTTCTAAATACAATGTTTGCCTAGGTCTGTGTGCTGACAGCCACAAGGGCTTCATGCTTTACAGCAAGGCGCTTTGCAAAAAGCTTTGGAGAGTCTATGGAGTAAGAGATGCAGAATCAAGTCCCCACTGCTTCTAAAGTTTTCCATCTGTAAATACAGTGCTTCTCGCCTGCTAAGGCAATCTGTGAACTCCATCACCCCGGCTGTGTGATATTTATAAAATAAATAGGAAGCATAGCAAAGCCAGGGGAAGTTACACAAAAAAAAACAAGCTATACTGGCAAACTTCAAAAAAGAATACAATTTATTAAATAGCAATCAGGTCAATAAATACATAACAAAAATGACTAAAAACCAATTATTACAATAGCAGTGGTATTTGTGGTCTGTTTGTTGAGTCAATACTGGGTACTCTGTCAGTGTCAGTTCGTTAGTCTGTACCTTCTTTGGATAAAATGTAGTTTTCATGTTGATAAATTGTCATTTTGATGTATTTGTATCATGGTTAATTTGATCTGAATGGCACATGTTTAGTTTAATATTAATATTTTTTGATGTGGTAGTTTATGTATTTATGATCTGATTGTTATTTAATAAATTGTGTTGCCGGTAAAGCATGTTTATTATGCACTTATATATCCCGCGGCGCTGTAGCAGTGGAATCGCAGGGTAAGGTGCGTTCCCTTTCAATGAGAGGCAGGGTGCATGGGCCTCTGAGATTGTATCACGGGTCCCTGGCTCGGAGGTCCTCTGCGGGGGTCTGGAAAGCTCATCCTTCTGTTCCCGCTGGCAGACGTTCGTGTTTCAGTGCTCACCAGGCGCGGGAGGAAAACGAGAGCTTTCCACTCTCAGTAAGGGCAGGGACTGCAGGTTCCCGGCTGTGGAGTTAATAAAAACGAGGATAAAGGTGAACCGGTAGATGTCGTATACTTGGATTTTCAGAAGGCGTTTGACAAAGTTCCTCATGAGAGGCTTCTAAGAAAACTAAAAAGTCATGGGATAGGAGGCGATGTCCTTTCGTGGATTGCAAACTGGCTAAAAGACAGGAAACAGAGAGTAGGATTAAATGGTCAATTTTCTCAGTGGAAGGGAGTGGGCAGTGGAGTGCCTCAGGGATCTGTATTGGGACCCTTACTGTTCAATATATTTATAAATGATCTGGAAAGAAATACGACAAGTGAGATAATCAAATTTGCAGATGACACAAAATTGTTCAGAGTAGTTAAATCACAAGCAGATTGTGATAAATTGCAGGAAGACCTTGTGAGACTGGAAAATTGGGCATCCAAATGGCAGATGAAATTTAATGTGGATAAGTGCAAGGTGATGCATATAGGGAAAAATAACCCATGCTATAGTTACACAATGTTGGGTTCCATATTAGGTGCTACTACCCAAGAAAGAGATCTAGGTGTCATAGTGGATAACACATTGAAATCGTCGGCTCAGTGTGCTGCAGCAGTCAAAAAAGCAAACAATGTTGGGAATTATTAGAAAGGGAATGGTGAATAAAACGGAAAATGTCATAATGCCTCTGTATCGCTCCATGGTGAGACCACACCTGGAATACTGTGTACAATTCTGGTCGCGCATCTCAAAAAAGATATAATTGCGATGGAGAAGGTACAGAGAAGGGCAACCAAAATGATAAAGGGGATGGAACAGCTCCCCTATGAGGAAAGGCTAAAGAGGTTAGGACTTTTCAGCTTGGAGAAGAGACGACTGAGGGGGGATATGATAGAGATGTTTAAAATCATGAGAGGTCTTGAACGAGTAGATGGGACTCGGTTATTTACTCTTTCGGATAATAGAAAGACTAGGGGGCACTCCATGAAGTTAGCATGGGGCACATTTAAAACTAATCGGAGAAAGTTCTTTTTCACTCAACGCACAATAAAGCTCTGGAATTTATTGCCAGAGGATGTGGTTAGTGCAGTTAGTGTAGCTGTGTTTAAAAAAGGATTGGATAAGTTCTTGGAGGAGAAGTCCATTAATGGCTATTAATCAAGTTTACTTAGGGAATAGCCACTGCTATTAATTGCATCAGTAGCATGGGATCTTCTTAGTGTTTGGGTACTTGCCAGGTTCTTATGGCCTGGATTGGCCTCTGTTGGAAACAGGATGCTGGGGTCGATGGACCCTTGGTCTGACCCAGTATGGCAGGTTCTTATGTTCTTATGTTCTTATGGAATCTGCTCTCTTCCTTCCGGGATGTGTTTTCGGCTGCACTAGGACCTTCCCGCTGCGGAGCGCCCGGACGGATGACGCGGTGGGCCCCAGGGCACGTGGCAACCCTGGGGCAGGCTTTGCAGCCTTTCCTTTCGGCTCGGCGCTCACGGGGGAACCGAAAGAAAGCTCGCTGCTTCTCTCTCTCTCTCTTAAAGCTGACCCTTGGTTTACAGCTCCACGTTGTTCTTTAATGCTGTGCGGGCTTTCAGCGTAAAATATAAGCCATCCCGCTCTGGCTAATCTTCCTGTTTGCAGCTTGCGATGATCCTTGCTGCACGTTTGCTCTCTCTTTTTAAAATGATCGCGTACCGTTTGGCGACGCTTTTTATCGGTCCGTCCTAAGATTGATCCGGCGACGTTATTCTACGTAAACTCTCCAGACTTGGACGGGTCCTGGCTCATTATGTAACATTTATTTATTTGGCTAATTTAAAAATTTCTCCTTAACCACATCCTCGATTCAAAAGAGCGGCTTGAGGCGGCGTGCGGAAGCCCCTGCGTAAAATCCACAGACGATCAGCAACACATAAACAATAAAATATACCCCAACGTTAAGGGAAGCAATCGCGGCCAGCTGAAGAGCAGCGCTTTTCTTGGTGCAGTAAAGGTGTCGGAACCTGCGAAGGAGCCGGTTTTACGCAGGGGCCGATTCTAAAAACCATTGGCATCTTCCACTTGGGGAGGATAATTTCACGTCGGCGTTGAAAATGAGCGGGTCCCGGTCGCAGGGGCAGGCGGATGGGTGCACCGGGAGATTTCAGCAAAGGAAAACGTTCCTTGGAAATGGTTTTTCCCCCGCTCCGTCTGCTACCCCGAAAAGTAGGCGTGACGTTGCTTGCACGCCTAACCCCAGGGGTCCATTTTCAAAAAGCCGCTCTTGGAAAAAATGGATCCCCCTGCCCCCTTTTAACTTGAAATCGTTTGGTTTTTGTTTTCTCCCGTCACGGCTTCTTCTTCCTCTCGGTTTAGATCTCTCCACGTCGGACGTCGAGCCCCACGCTGCGCCCCCAGAGAGCTGCTGCTTAGTATAATCGCACCCAATCGTCAAAAAAAAACCGCTCTGGCAGAATGTTCCGGGCCAAAGACTTGTATGAACCCCCTTCTGAGAAAGCTTGGCCTTCGTTTGTCTGCTTTAGTGGCCTGGTGAGCGGCCGATGCTTGCTGTCCTTTCGCTCTTCTCTTGAAACCATGCGCCGCTCTTTATCTGCATTTTCCCAGGACGGGCAATACCTTTTTTATTTTTTATTTATTTATACAGTTTTTATACACCGTGGTAGAGAAACAAGTTCTGTCTCTAAGGTTTACAATAGTCACATTTTTAAGAACACGATAAAAGAAAGAGAAAAGAACAATATAATCTTAAAATATCCAGAAATAAAATTCTATGAAACTTTCTAAAATAGGACTAAAGTTAATATTAAAATAGATAAGAACAGACTAAAAAGGGGAAGAATGGATCATATAAAAAAAAAACCCTGGATTATACTTCAGTGACCATTTCGAAAGCTTGCTTAAAAAGCCACGTTTTTTAGATCTTTCCTGAATCTCTTCAGATTATCTTGTAGGCATAAGTTCTTGGGGCAGTTTGCTCCAGAGGGACGGTCCAGCGACAGAAATTGCACGGGCCCTTACTTCGCTTAAGTGTGCAGACCTTGCTGTTGGCACTGTCAGAAGGGCTTTATTGGGGGACCTGAGATTACGCTGAGGGATATGGAGTTTCCTTGTAGAATTTAACCATGCAGACACATCTCCATATAATATTTTGTGGATAATGCATAAGGTTTTATATATATTATTCTACTTTCTACTGGCTTTGATATCGGTCTCTAAAAGCCCCAAGGAGCAGATCACCGTCTATGAGCATCATGGACCATGCCTGATTTAGAAGCAGACACTGACTGCTGCGTGACAGCTTGCGGAAGGAGAAAGCGAGCAGAATGAGCCAGAAAAAGGAACGTCCTCGGGGGGGACGGACAGACGGACGGACAAGGTTGTGGACGTCATTGAAGGATCTCGGTGGAGAAGAGCAGGTTCGGATCCGATCTGTGTAGCCCAAGATAGGGTTTCTGTAGGTCCCACAGCACGTGGGAATCAGTAACCATAACTCAGGATCCTTATAGATCAGGAGAAATGCGCACAAAACAAGGAGAAATAGAAAAGTTATTGCATTTTTGGCTGAGGTGGGCGGAGATGCAGAATCCATCGGAGTGGAAAGGAAAGGGAATAGGTATTTTGTAAAGGTGGACTTCGCGTCTGAATTAGGGATAAAGAGGTAAATCCCATGCGACTGAACTTGCAAGTCCAAGGGTTTTTAAAAGAGAAGGCACGGAGAAAGCCTTCGCGAGCCACGAGAGCGTGAACGAGGAAGAAGATATTGGTGGATCTGATGCTAGAGCCACGCCCTCCTCTGGCAGCAGCCTCACCCATGGCCGACGTCGGTGGAGGGGCGAGAGGGGTGATACCGCAGTGGCAGGAACGACGGTAGGCGTTCACTGGGGGTGGGGCTTGGGCCCGGCGCCGGTACCACATGGGAAACCCTCTGGAGGAGCGGGGCAGGTGCTGGGCCCGTGAACCTGCTGCAGCTCACGGGTCCTGGGGCTGAACTTCTTCTCCGCTCATTACCGCTTCCAGATGTCAGGTGAAGAAACAGAGGTCTCAGAGGAGGGATGGGAAGATAAGAACATCAAGCCCAGCATCCTGTTTCCAACAGAGGCCAAATCTGGCAAGTACCCAAACACCAAGAAGATCCCATGCCAGTAATAGCAGAGGCCATTCCCTAAGTAAACTTGATTAATAGCCGTTAATGGATTTCTCTTCCAAGAACTTATCCAAACCTTTTTTGAACCCAGCTACACTAACTGCACTAATCACATCCTCTGGCAACAAATTCCAGAGCTTTATTGTGCGTTGAGTGAAAAAGAATTTTCTCCGATTAGTCTTAAATGTGCTACTTGCTAACTTCATGGAGTGCCCCCTAGTCCTTCTATTGGCGACAGAAGAAATAGACCTGGGGAAAAGGAGGGGGCAAAAGAGAGGGTTGCCACAGCTGTAAATCCAGCCTTGGGTGTGCATCTGTCTCTCACGTCAGGGAGTTACAAGATAAGCAAATGGTGGATCTTACATCAGCTTCGCGAAGGATTGAAAACTTGGAGAATTTCTCTAAGAATTTAAGTTTCTTCTAACGCCCATGCTCTCTCCTAGCGAGATGTTTAAATCCTACACAAAGGAGATTCTACAAATTCCAGAGACGGCTTGTCCTCAATATTCAAAACATTTTCTATTTACCACCTGCCAAGAAGGAGACGAAGAGAGCACAGCAGAAGCTCCTTTGGACTTACCTGAGTTTCCAGAAAATTCCTCCTCACAAACTTTCTCCACAGCTGCTCTGCTGGTTTCATTTCTTCTTCTTCAGGGTGGAAATCCTATTCTTCGTTTTTTCAGCCTGACGAGGCTTTATTTAAGGGTGGAAACGTGTGGGCGCGTGGGAGGCCGTTTCTGGACGCCCGACCCGAGGTGGATTCCCTTGTGAATGGTTAGTCCTTCTGAATTCTGTAGGACCCGGTTTGTTTGGTCCCTCGCAGCTGAGGGCCTTCGTCGATGCCAGGCGCAGGGCACCCTCCCCAGGCTCTCCCTGTGCGGGTGTCCTATAATGAACGGTCAGTATTGCCCTAAGACCATTTTCTTACTCCCTGGGTATTTGAGGTCTTTAACGAGGGGTTTGTAATGTATTTCTTTTCTGTTATATACACTCGTGTATTTGTAAGGTTTATATAACCTGCAAGATTTCCCCTTCTTCAGGGGGCTCTTTCTCTGCCTCCCTTCTTTCCCCAGCATCATTTTGCAAAATCCCCACCTGCTTCCTTCCCCACGTTTCCCGTGCCTAAACGCAGAGTCCTGCCGCCATCTTGCTAGCCCGCCACGTTCGCCTTCTGGCCCCTCCGCCTAGCCTGCCCCCGCACTCCCAGCCACCCCGCGCTCGCCTGTGTCTCTGCCGGGAACTCGTGAGTTACGCATTGCGAGGGGGGCCCTGCCGGGGAAACGGAGGCTCCCGCCCCCCACTCCAGTGATCCACCCCCCCCCCCCCCCCTGGCAAGGGCAAATGGCCGAGCTGGCTGTGGAGCCTCGGGTCTCACAGCAGCCATTTCTCTAGCCTGTGGCTCGGCGGGGTCCTCCGATGGTGGGCCTGGATGCTCACATGGATTCCCCGGTGCAGGAGTGACTCCCGGGGCTGGGGCAGGACGGCTAACTAGGCTGCCTTCCTTTGATCCTTCTTCCGAAGACGCTTGAAGAGCCACGTCAGGCCTGCACTGCAGAGATGGTATTACAGGACAGGGTTAATGATTCTGTACGCGGCCCGGTATTTCCCGCTCATGGCCTGGGACAAGCCTTACACAGAGGCGTAAGTTCTGCATAGGTTTGGGGGGGGACAAGATCAAAGATGAATTAACCTGAACAGATCCTCCCCCCTCCAAGGGAATAGATGAGTTTATCGACCATTGCCTGACGGAGCAGAACCAGGAGAAAAGAGTTCGTTCCTGATAGGCCTCTCTGTGACAGTGAGAGATCAAACTGTCTCCTGTCCTGCATTGTGGAAAAAAATCCCACTTACCCTCATTTTCAGTGTTTAATTTTACTTTTCCAGGGAATTTCAATGACATGACAAAAAAAAAAAAACAGCTCAGTGGAAAAATGACATAAGTGGAGAAAAATCAGTGGAAAAGTCGTCATTCCACTGATTATTTTTGTAATAACGATGAAATTCCCAAGAGAAATAAAATAAAAACTGAAACTGAAGGTCTCTAACTATTTTCAGAAGGCATTTGGCAAGGTCCCTCATGAGAGCCACCTCAGGAAATTGGAAGGTCATGGGATCGGAGGCAGTGTCCTAGGAGGGACTGGGAACAGGAAAGAGAGGTGAGGTTTCCAAAAGAAGAAAGAAGGTTAGTGGAGAGCCCCGGGGTCTGTACTGGGACCTGTGTATTTAGTATATTCATAAATGATCTGGAGAAAGTAATGACAGGGCCAGATTTGCAGATGACACAAAACTGTCTTGAGTCATTAAAATGGCAGCAGATTTTGGAGAACTAATGGCAGATGAAATTTAATGTGGACAAGTGCAATGCAATGAACGGAGGAAAAAATAATCCCAACTACAAGTACGCGATGCTGGGTTCTGTGTTGGGAGTCACATAAGAACATAAGAAATTGCCATGTTGGGTCACACCAAGGATCCATCAAGCCCAGCATCCTGTTTCCAACAGAGGCCAAACCAGGCCACAAGAACCTGGCAATTACCCAAACACTAAAAAGATCCCATGCTACTGATGCAATTAATAGCAGTGGCTATTCCCTAAGTAAACTTGATTAATAGCCGTTAATGGACTTCTCCAAGAACTTATCCAAACCTTTTTGGAAGCCAGCTACACTAACCACATCTTTTAGCAACAAATTCCAGAGCTTAATTGTGCGTTGAGTAAAAAAGAATTTTCCATGATTAGTCTTAAATGTGCTACTTGCTAACTTCATGGAATGCCCCCTAGTCCTTCTATTATTCGAAAATGTAAATAACCGATTCACATCTACTCGTTCAAGACCTCTCATGATCTTAAAGACCTCTATCATATCCCCCCTGAGCCGTCTCTTCTCCAAGCTGAACAGCCCTAACCTCTTCAGCCTTTCCTCATAAAGGAGCTGTTCCATCCCCTTTATCATTTTGGTTGCCCTTCTCTGTACCTTCTCCATCGCAACTATATCTTTTTTGAGATGCAGCGACCAGAATTGTACACAGTATTCAAGGTGCGGTCTCACCATGGAGCGATACAGAGGCATTATGACATTTTCCGTTCTATTAACCATTCCCTTCCTAATAATTCCTAACATTCTGTTTGCTTTTTTTGACTGCCGTAGCACACTGAGCCGACGATTTCAATGTATTATCCAATATGATGCCTAGATCTTTTTCCTGGGTGGTAGCTCCTAATATGGAACCTAACATTGTGTAACTACAGCAAGGGTTATTTTTCCCTATATGCAACACCTTGCACTTGTCCACATTAAATTTCATCTGCCATTTGGATGCCCAATCTTCCAGTCTTGCAAGGTCCTCCTGTAATGTATCACAGTCTGCTTGTGATTTAACTACTCTGAATAATTTTGTATCATCTGCAAATTTGATAACCTCACTCGTCGTATTCCTTTCCAGATCATTTATATATATATTGAAAAGCACCGGTCCAAGTACAGATCCCTGAGGCACTCCACTGTTTACCCTTTTCCACTGAGAAAATTGACCATTTAATCCTACTCTCTGTTTCCTGTCTTTTAGCCAGTTTGCAATCCACGAAAGGACATCGCCTCCTATCCCATGACTTTTTAGTTTTCTTAGAAGCCTCTCATGAGGGACTTTGTCAAACGCCTTCTGAAAATCCAAGTATACTACATCTACCGGTTCACCTTTATCCACATGTTTATTAGCCCCTTCAAAAAAATTAAAACAGAGAAGAGGATGCTGTGCCTCAGAAAGGTGAACACTACCACATCTCTCCAGAACAGGACATCCCATGCCCCCGCATCTTGGATCTCCATAAGGTGCTGAGGGCCACCCCTCTGCTGGATTTGTTATCCTTGATCTGAGCTATGGGAACCCAAGACCCATCTATATAGGCAGAGTTTGGAGAACGCAGACCCCCTCCCCCCTCCCCAATACTGCTTGGTCAGTAGACGTGTGCGAGAGATTGTTCTACAAGAAGAACGTTTTGTATATACCACTCGGACCCGCTAGGCTGGAAGCAGACTTGATTTTCCACGACTTCCTGTTAGTAGGACAGTATGGGCATTTCAGATCCCTCTCTCTGCTAGCCCGAAACCTTTGGTGGCCCAGCATGAGGGCAAACGTTGTCAAATGCCCGCATTCAAAGCAAAGTACCATGGATGTGGCCCACCCGAGCTGGCAGAGACTTCTCAGCCCTAGACAGTGATAAGCCTGGGTTACGTTCCAGACACATTCAGGAGTCATGTCTGACCAGGAGGTTTAGATGAGTTACCAAGATAAACATTGGATTAATACAACATTTTGCACTTCCACAAGGAACTTCTCATGTGAAGCTAAGTAATGCCCTCGTTATAAAGATGGTGTTGTAGTCTCCAGGACTGCCACATTAAGCTTTTGTTTCTGTGGGACTTTGTTTTCTGAAATGCACTATTTTCACAAAAAGACCTTTTGAGGCAAGCGATGATGGTTAAGGCGTGAGACTAGAGTAAGTTTATAGTTTTCCTAGTGACCTGTTTTGATGCCTCTTCACTCACAACTGAGACGTTTAATAACGTAAATTAGAACTGGTAACAATATCATTCAGACAGTTGTGTTGGAAGTTTTGAAAGATTGTTTCAGTGTCCGCTTTTAGACCTACATTTCTACAATGCTGATCTTCCATGATCAGGCATTTTGGTAGTGGTAGACCATTTACCAATTTTGCTCGCTTCATAGGCTGCCCACGGTTACCCTTGGCAGAAGCAGTGGTGCAGGCTCTCTTCCTGCTCGGACCCTGCCTTTATGGACTACCGGAGTGGATCACGTCTGTTCCACTCAGTAGCCTTATCTGGCAGCCTAAGCACACCTGGACGGTGAATCCGGGGGCGGTGTTGCCTCCCTCTACACTTATGCTGCTTCACCTGTGGCATCACTATGGTACTATCCTGGTGGGAAATAGGGAATACCATGCTAGTACCCATTTATATTACAATAACGCCTTCCACCCGGGGTGTGAGAGCTCCATTTTTTTAGACTGGAGACGGCGGGGCATCACGACGTGGGGACATGTTTGGGGCTCTACAGCTTTACGCTCTTTTGCTGATCTTCAGCGAGCCTATGACTTACCTGAGTCGGCGTTGTACCCCTATTTGCAATTAGCGCATTTTGCTAAGGCCACCGGGCTTAGTACTCCACTCGCTCAGGAACCCTCTGATTTTGAGAAACTTTGTGAGCGGGCGCATAGTTGCCCCAAAATGCTGTCAAGGCTTTATCAAATGTTATTGGTCCGGGATCCCCCTCTTTACACCTTCCAGACGGCTTGGGAGCGAGATCTTCGGGTTAGCTGGACCCCTCAGCGTTGGACGTCGGTCTTTCGCCGGCTGGGCAGGGGACATATTGCTGCTTCTCTTATTGAGAACTCGTATAAGCTCTTGTACCGCTGGTACAAATGTCCCTCACAGTTACATAAATTCTTGCCTTTATATCCTGATACTTGTTGGCGAGGTTGTGGGGAGGAGGGCACGTTTTATCATATGTGGTGGACCTGCTCCCATGTCCGTTTAGTTTGGAGGCAGGTGTCCCTCTGGTTGAGCAAGCTTTTCCCGGGGCTGCCCTCGCTCACCCCTGCTCAGGCCCTGCTGGGCTTGGCACCCACTGGGCTTTCGCAGGATTCTAATCAGTTAGTTCAATTTGTCTCTACTGCCAGCCGCTGTGAGATCGCACGTTTATGGAAAGACACCAGGACTCCCAAGATAGAGGACACTCACAACAGAGTGCGGAAAATGTATTTATCATCCAAAATTACAGCCTCCCGTTTTACATCGATTTGGCACCCTTACCAACAATGGCTTTCTGGGGGGCCGGGGGGGGTCCTTTGCCTTAAATATTATGTTAGTGGTAGGGGCCCTTCGCTTTTCATATTTTTTTTTTTTTTCTCTCGGGGGGTAACCCATAGGATCATATCTATGCTTTTGTGTGACTCCATGTATGCTCTGCTTTTCTAATTTCTTTTGTCATTGTGAAGCTAGGGGGGGTGCTATATTCATTAAACATAAACAACTTGGTTTTGCTATTCTGTGATGTTTCACCTACAGTTGTTCCTGGCTCTGCTTGCAGCTTTGTGCAGTTTCTTATGTATACTTCATTTTCTACTTGTATGGTCCGATCTGTAGGTTTTATTCTGTTGTTGTTTCAATAAAAACCTTTAATAACAAAAAAAAGAAATACTTCCGTGCGCTAGGCCTGTGGCAACCAAAGGTCGTCTGTGAAGAGAGGAAGGGGGAAGTAAGGTGAGGTCTGATCAGCACAGGATTTGGACCAGGAACGGCCTGAGCCGGGAAACGGGTGCCTTTACCGGTGAACTAACCAAGGAGCACAAGGAAAGAGCAAAGCCCCAGCGGGAGTGAGCTCAGACCCCTGGCCCCCAGGAACCAGACGGGTCAGAGGGGTTGTGAGGGACAAGGAGGTTGAAATCCATCCATGAATGTGAACCGATTGCCTGATGACAGGGAGCCCACGATACAGCATTTGAGTGCATGCGTGGACACGACGGGGTTAATGCTAGTATTTTATAAACTACGTGGCTGGAGCTCGCAGGATAGAAAATACCAGTTATTTCTGTTCAGTGCACGCGTATATGTCTAACGCCAGAAAGCGCACATTTTACCTATTCCATAAACATTTGCGTGTATATTTTACACAAAACATAATCGTGACGCTGAGCAAATAAACACTCAGAGGCGTGAAGTGTACATGAGTACGTGGAGTCACCTGCACCAGTTCCCCCAGTCCTTCTCCAGTTTACCTAGACCCTCGCGCACCAGTTCACTCAGAGCGCCCGGCACACTGCAGACAAGTCCCATTTCACTTGCACAGGTCAATTAGCAGGTGCAAAAGTGTGCAAACGAGTAGGGTAATGCAGCTGCGTCTGTCTCCCCCATCCTGGAACGCCCTTACACTGCTCTATCCCCCCCCCCCCCCCCGGGGACACGTGCATGGGCAACCGAAAACACGCGTGCACGCTCGACATCTGCACGTAGGTGCTGCTTACACACGCGCAGAGCCCCTGTGAAAATCCACTCCTTACGGAGCAATCTTCATACGGCTCGCCCAGCTTCTGTTTACGCTCTTTGCACTAATTTTCAACATAAACGTGCGCAGGTCCTTTTCTTTTGAAAATTGCCCAAGGACAGAGTGCCCGTGGAGGTTTTGCACCTGTTTTTTTCCAAGCGTTTCTCCCCCACCCTCGGGGATATGCCTCCCCACAATGCGGGCACGAGAACCTGGCGTGGGGAGCAGCGCACAGGGTGGGGGCAATTTTCTGAATCACTAAACGTTGCAGGGCGAAACTCTGAGCCATTTCTATGTTTTGACCTTCACCTGAGAAACGGCATTGAAGGGTTCTGAGGGGGGGGAGGGGTGGCAGGGGGGTCACAGCAGGAACGGATCTGGAGCCGATTGCTCGCTCTCGCTCCGTTCTTACGCCCGGAAATACCAAGAGCTGAGCGCAGAGAGCGTCTGTCCGCCCGTCTAAGACAAAGCCATCTGAAAGCGCAAGTCGCCCGCATTCAAAGGAATCAGGCCCGGCCGGAGCCTGGGACCGCCACGGCGGCATCTTGCGGGGAGCCCTTCTGAAAGAGCCACGCGGCCACCAGCCCAGCACCTGCAGCCTCGGGGATCGTTTATTTCTCCTTCCTGACTTTCACCCAGGTTCTTCACTTGACGAATGGCTCAATTAAACATCTTTTAATCGCTCTACTATCTCATCTCGGGGGGTGGGGGGTGGGTTGTTCTCAGGGCGAGATAAACCGATCAGTGGAAAACACATCTCAGCGTTTGAATAAAGGAATTCTGAAAGCCTCCCCGGGAGGAATCCCCTTACAAGCAGGAGCATATGTTACCTATGGGATATTTCCTTCCCCCACAGCAACCTCCCTATAACCCCAGGCTCCTGAACTCTCTTGTACGTCTTGGACCTTGGGTAATAAACCAACATCTGCGAAACTTGCAAGTGCTTTACTGCACTTAATTGAGTAAATTGAAGCAAGATGCAGTGCAGAGGGTGATCTATGATCCCAGGTTCAGGGCCCAGACGGGAGACAACAGATTTACTGCCAAGACAGTGGGCGGCCTTTTGTTCAGGCCCTGGTTCACGGGAAGTTTGAGGTCAGGCAGGATTAAAATATCTCCAGAAACAAATGGAATAATTTGACTGATCTGTAACGCACGCTGTGCCAGCTCATGCCAGGAAACGAGGCAGGATTTATCGCCCTTCAATCCAACACATTTTTTTCTGATGCCTGCCCCATTAGCCTGAATTTATAGACGATAGGGAGAGTGGGCACCCGGACTTCCAAGTTTCCTAGGCCCAGGAACGATTCTGCATCTTCCCCGGGAGGCGCTAACCTCTCCTGAAATTTCAGAGAAGGCCTCACTTTAACGATTCAAGCTTCCGGGCAGTTATCTGCTGCCACTGATGTGAAGGAGGATAAAAAAAGCTCCCAGGTAAGCTGTTAATTTTAGGGACCTGAGGTAAAACACTTCCTGTCCGTTCTTTGGACGGGCACTTCTGAAGCAGGATCTCGGCACGTAAACGGGTACCCAGTCATACCACTGAGCTCTGGGAACTCAGGCGTCTTATTAATTACCGAAGGGGCTGGGTTCTTCTCAGGAGGCAACTGAATCTGTAACTTCTACCCCTCTCGGCGTGAAGAGCCCTTCTGTCTGAATGAGATGAAACCACCTTCCGTCTAATCTTAATCGATGACCCCCTTCTTCCACCGTCCTTCCGGCTGAAAGGATTCCCCCTGCTGGCTCCCTCCTGCTACAAGGGATCGGGCGCTCTCCATTGCTGGACCTATGCACTGGAACTCACTCCCAACCCACCTCAGACTTGAACCTTGCATCACCAAATTCAGAGCCCAGCTCAAAACCTGGCTATTCAAACAAGCCTTTCCCCAACACCCTTGATGAATATTGAATTGTGATGGATCATGACCTGAATTTGACTATGAACTTGTACTTATGACATTATAGTTCACTTGTTGTTTGTTCCTATGCTTCTCTGCTCTCCTATTGGTTTTTTGTACCCCTTACCCTTCCCCTGTTACTTGTAATTTCCGTTGCTTTTGTTCCATGTAAACCGAGGTGATGTTTCGACTAACATCGGTATAGAAGACTCTTTAAATAAATAAATATATTTCTAGAGGGCGATCCTATCCTGTCAAGCCACGTGGTCCTCTCCGAGCGATGTCCTCTCCGCCCACGCACGCGGGGAGTTGACCGAACCTTTTCGGATTGTTCTTCTGGGCACAGTAGACTTGGTCCATTGAGCACAGAAACCCAACGAGGGCTGAAGTTCACGAGATTTTGGCCGCCCTCCCCCACTCGTTTTTAGGCGCTCAGCAGGAGGAGACTTGCATTGCCTAAAGACCTAAATGCCCAGCTCCTTCTCACATGCGCGTGGGTTATGAACTGAGCCTATGTAAAAGATACGTGCAAATAAATATTCAAGATGGCCAGGCGCGTTCAGGCTTATCCGGGCTCGGTGGCGGTTTTTGCCGCTACTTAGCTGGATAAGTCTTACAAGTGCTACTTATCTGGCCATCTTACTTAGCTAAAGAAGTAGCACTTTTAAGACTTATCCAGCTCGGACATGGCAAAGCTGCTACTTAGCTGAACAAATCCGGATTTTGCCTCTACGCATGTATTCTTACTCCTTATTTTAAAAACATGCGCGGGGGGACTTTACACATGAAATTTACATGCATTTAATCCCCCTCCCCCCAGTAAGGCAGCTTTTATCTGTGTAAATGAGCAGATTTTCTAACGTGCGTGCATCGATGACATCACCGTTTCTATTCATTCGTCTACCAGTTTGCCCAGTCTGTCCATGGTCATTGAGATCCTCTGCTCTCTTCAGCCTGAACTCCTCCCAGTCAGGATCAGTGCTAGGGTCTGCGGAGCCCTAGGCAGAGCAATGTAACGCCTACAACAAGCCAGACTATATAGAGTGCAACAATGAAAAAATAGAAATGCCATGCCTTTAAAACAATAAGATGAAGGAATATTAAACATCAGTCATAATAGTAAAACCATACTAATTAAAAGAATAAATATTTCAAAACAGCTGAAGAATAGAATAACATTCGATAATAAAATACAATAAAAATAATAATACAAAAATAAAAAATATAATTAGCCTTTTAACTTAAATTCAGAAATTCCCCAAACCTTATCAAGAGTTCAATCATTCCCTTGTAGGTCACTACCAGACATATATGGGCCGATATAACCCTTGATTGGACGTGCGTTTTTGACGCGCTAGCGTTACCTCTTATTCAGTAAGGGGCCGAAAACGCGCATCCAAACCCCCCTGAACCTAATAGTGCCCGCAACATGCAAATGCATGTTGATGGCCCTATCAGGTATTCCCGTGAGATTCAGAAAGGAAAATGTGCAGCCAAGCCGCACATTTTACTTTCAGAAATTAGCGCCTACCCAAAGGTAGAAAGAATGCTTTCACAAACTACATATATTAAAAAACTTGAAACCTCTTCTCCATCTTCATGACTTCTGCACAGTGCTCCAAGCTGTATTATTTTCCAAAATTGATTACTGCAATTCCATGCTAATCGGTCTTCCAGCGGTCACCACAAAGCCACTACAAATGCTACAGAACTCAGCAGCCAGGATCCTAACCAAGACCAGTAGAGGGGAACACATCACTCCTATACTTAACAGCCTACACTGGCTCCCCATCAAGTCTAGAATTCTATACAAAGTGTTAACCATAATACACAAAACCATCCACTCACAAACTACACTCGAATTAAACTGCCCTCTCCGATTTCACTCAGCATCCAGACCTATTAGAACAACGTACCAAGGTACCCTTTATGTACCTCCGACCAAGGCTTCAATGAAGAAACGCGCCTTCTCAATAGCTGGTCCTACTCACTGGAACAATCTACCATCGGACCTTCGTCTAGAACCATGCTTACGGACTTTCAAGAAAAAGCTGAAGACCTGGCTATTCATGGAGGCCTTCACCTAAAGTTTCCCAAGCTAAAAATAAAATTATACGCTACCTTAACTGTAACATACATTTAATGTTCTCCATGCATAATTCTTCAATGCACCACATACTCAATGTCTACCCTGTTTGTTACATACTCACAGTTTATTGATTTTATTTTTTATTTTATTTTATTATTATTATTATTACTAACATTATTACTATTACTATTATTATATAATTTATATTTGTATTATTTGTTTTAATATTTATTGTTCCATGTACACCATGCCCATGGTATTTCTAATTCTGGTTTTATGTAAACCGAAGTGATATGTACTTGTACATGATCTTCGGTATATAAAAGCTTTTAAATAAATAAATAAATAAATAAATAATTACTTCGGGCACCGAAAAAGTGCACAGAAAAGCAGTAAAAACTGCTTTTCTGTGCACCCTTTGACTTAATATAATGGCGATATTAAGTCGGAGGTCCCAAAACTTAAAAATAGTCAAAATAAAAAAAATAAAAAATGTAAAATCGGCCCGTGGCTCGCGGGTTGAAAACCGGGCGCTCAATTTTGCCGGGGTCCGGTTTTCGAACCTGTGGCTGTCAGCGGACTCGAGAACCAACACCGGCAAAATTGAGCGTCGGCTGTCAAACCCGCTGACAGCCGCCGCTCCTGTCCAAAAAGAGGCGCTAGGGACGCGCTAGTGTCCCTAGCGCCTCTTTTTACCACGGGCCCTAATTTGCATAGGCCACCCTCCTGAATCGCGCGCCCAGGAGAGTGGTCTGTGCACGCGCCTCACAGCCCCCAGTTTGAAACCTCGGTGTCCTAATCGACCCTTTTCTGAACCTAAAAAATCACATCAGCTCCGTCCTTAAAGGAGGTTTTTACAAACTCAATATCATCAAAAAGCTCAGGCCCCTACTTCACACACATGATCTTAAAACAGTCGTCCAAGCCACCCTCTCATCTAAGCTGGACTACTGCAACTCCCTGTACCTTGGCCTCCCCCTCTCCACCATCAAACGCCTACAGATACTTCCAAATGCTACGGCAAGATTAATCAGCAACACAGGTAAAACAGACCACATAACCCCCGTCCTTAAGGACCTGCACTGGCTCCCTATCTCATCCCGCATCCTCTTCCAAACCCTCACCATCATACATAAATCTATCTACATAAATAACTCCTCCTGGCTCAGCGAACCCCTCCGACTCACACACTCTGCCCGCCCCACTAGAGCAAACCTCAAACGCACGCTTCAAGTCCCACCACTCAAGAAGGCCAGCCTCACTGCAACTAGGGACTGTGCTCTATCAATTGCCGGTCCAACTCAATGGAATGCACTGCCCTCTAACCTCTGCCTGGAGCCATGCCCATTTAAATTCAGAAAAATGCTCAAAGCATGGCTCTTGCACCAGGCCTTCCCAGACTAGCTTAGACCCCTCTCCTTTTCCCCCCTATCACCCCCCTAATCCCCTATCGCTGTAAATA
Organism: Rhinatrema bivittatum; assembly: GCF_901001135.1. Classification (NCBI taxonomy): domain Eukaryota; kingdom Metazoa; phylum Chordata; class Amphibia; order Gymnophiona; family Rhinatrematidae; genus Rhinatrema; species Rhinatrema bivittatum. The sequence goes on along the minus strand of NC_042621.1, from coordinate 302,752,352 downwards.
TGTTCATCTCCTATTTATCCTCCACTTTCGTTTGTTCGTTTCCCAGGCTCTTCCCTAGAGCCTCCTAATCTCTTGTTCTCTGTATTCATTGTCCACCCCTTCGCCCTTGTTCATTGTACTTTTAACCTTTTGTTATGATGTAAACCGATATGATGTGTATTTTAATGTCGGTATAAAAAAAAGCTGTTAAATAAATAAATAAATAAATCGCGGTGAACCTAGAAGATGTGGTAGACCTGATTGACAAACTGAAGAGTAGTAAATCACCTGGACCGGATGGTATACACCCCCAGAGTTCTGAAGGAACTAAAAAAGGAAATTTCAGACCTATTAGTAAAGAATGTGTAACCTATCATTAAAATCATCCATTGTACCTGAAGACTGTAGGGTGGCTAATGTAACCCCAATATTTAAAAAGGGCTCCAGGGGCAATCCGGGAAACTACAGACCGGTTAGCCTGACTTCAGGAAAAATAGTGGAAAGTGTTCTAAACATCAAAATCACAGAACATATAGAAAGACATGGTTTAATGGAACAAAGTCAGCATGGCTTTACCCAAGGCAAGTCTTGCCTCACAAATCTGCTTCACTTTTTTGAAGGAGTTAATAAACATGTGGATAAAGGTGAACCGGTAGATGCAGTGTATTTGGATTTTCAGAAGGCATTTGACAAAATTCCTCATGAGAGGCTTCTAGGAAAAGTAAAAAGTCATGGGATAGGTGGCGATGTCCTTTCGTGGATTACAAACTGACTAAAAGACAGGAAACAGAGAGTAGGATTAAATGGACAATTTTCTCAGTGGGAGTGGGAAGGGGAACTTTCTCCTCCCTCTCTCTCTCACACACACACACACACACACATTCTCTCACACAGATGCTCTTACACATGCTGTCTCTCACATGTGCACAAGCTCTCTCATACGTATTTATTTGTTTATAAATACTTACTGACTGCATTCCCGATACAAAGAATGCCTGATGTGGGGTACAGAATAAACACTCGTAATCATAAAGCTTGATGTAACAATAAAATAAAGCATAAAATTGAGAAAAATAAAAATAAACCAACATTCAATAGTAAACAGTAACATTGCTGGATTATACTAAAGGGACTTGGATATACTTTAATTTACTCAAAGTTACCTCTGTGTAAACAGCTATATCTTCATCTTCTTGTGGAACGATAGTTAATCCAACTCCAGTCTAATATCATTGGGCAGCGAATTCCACAAAGCAGGTGCCATCGTAGAGAAAGCCCTCGCACGTATACACGGAGGTCTAATATCCTTAAATGAAGGAACCACTAACACAACCCGCTGACCTGACCTGACCTCAGTTGCCTTCTTAGGAAATACCAAACTCATTTTTCTCTCAAGTAATCTAGCCCCATACCTCTCAGGGCACAAAACATACACACGTATACCCAAGCTCACTCACAAACACTCACACACACACACACTCTCTAACATCCACACTCACACACACACACACTCACACACACACACACACACACACACTCTCTAACATCCACACTGACACACACACACACACACACACACACACTCTCTCTAACATCCACACTGACACACACACACACACACCCCTACACTCTCTCTCTCTCACACACACACATACACACACACACAAACACACACACACAAACACACACACTCTCTCTACTCCTGGGGGAATTGTGTGCACAAAAACTTAAAATTCAGCAAAATTCTGCATACTGATAACGCAATATACATGACTGTCTTTAAGTAATTACATTTTAAATTAATACAGAAAAATGTTATTACTTAAAGATGAAGAATTTTAAATATTTTGAGCAGAAATTCCCTAGAAGTTCACTGTAAGAGTGTCTCTTCCACCCTCTCTCCCTAATCCCCCTGGGCACTTTGCCCTCTCAGGCCCCAACTCCTCCACCTGCCAGTATCTCTCCCCTCCCCCTCTAGCCTCAATCCCTTCCACTCTATCGCCACTCCCAGAGTTTGACCCCTCTCTCATTACTGTCCTTCACACAGGCTCCCTCTGTCCCTCTCTCTCTCATACACACAGGCTCCCTCTGTCTAGTGCACATAGACATCCCCTCATACAGGCTCCCTCACTCTCGCACACACACATCACCTCATTCAGGGCCCCTCTCTCTCCTGCAGACACACCCACACAGGCTCCCTCTGTCCCTCTCTCTCTCATACACATGCAGGCTCCCTCTCTCTAGTGCACATAGACACCCCCTCATACAGGCTCTCTCACTCTCTCACTCTCTCACACATACACACATACAGGCTCCCTCACTCTCTCTCGCACACACACATCCCCTCATACAGGGCCCCTCTCTCTCCTGCAGACACACCCATGCAGGCTACCTCTACCTCTCTCTCACACAGCCCTTCACACAGGCTCTCTCTCTCATACACACACAGGCTCCCTCTCTCTAGTGCACATAGACACCCCCTCATACAGGCTCTCTCACTCTCTCACATACACACACATCCCCTCATACAGGGCCCCTCTCTCTCCTGCAGACACACCCATGCAGGCTACCTGTACCTCTCTCTCACACAGCCCTTCACACAGGCTCTCTCTCTCATACACACACAGGCTCCCTCTCTCTAGTGCACATAGACACCCCCTCATACAGGCTCTCTCACTCTCTCACATACACACACATCCCCTCATACAGGGCCCCTCTCTCTCCTGCAGACACACCCATGCAGGCTACCTGTACCTCTCTCTCACACAGCCCTTCACACAGGCTCTCTCTCTCATACACACACAGGCTCCCTCTCTCTAGTGCACATAGACACCCCCTCATACAGGCTCTCTCACTCTCTCACACATACACACATCCCCTCATACAGGCTCCCTCACTCTCTCGCACACACACATCACCTCATACAGGGCCCCTCTCTCTCCTGCAGACACACCCATGCAGGCTACCTGTACCTCTCTCTCACACAGCCCTTCACACAGGCTCTCTCTCTCATACACACACAGGCTCCCTCTCTCTAGTGCACATAGACACCCCCTCATACAGGCTCTCTCACTCTCTCGCACACACACATCACCTCATACAGGGCCCCTCTCTCTCCTGCATACACACCCACACAGGCTCCCTCTGTCCCTCTCTCTCTCATACACATTCAGGCTCCCTCTCTCTAGTGCACATAGACACCCCCTCATACAGGCTCTCTCACTCTCTCACACATACACACATCCTCTCATACAGGCTCCCTCACTCTCTCGCACACACACATCACCTCATACAGGGCCCCTCTCTCTCCTGCAGACACACCCATGCAGGCTACCTGTGCCTCTCTCTCACACAGCCCTTCACACAGGCTCTCTCTCTCATACACACACAGGCTCCCTCTCTCTAGTGCACATAGACATCCCCTCATACAGGCTCCCTCACTCTCTCACATACACACACACATCTCCTCAGACAGGGTCCTTCTGTCTCTCTCACACACACACATCTCCTTATACAGGCTCCCTCACTCTCTCACATACACACACATCTCCTCAGACAGGGTCCTTCTCTCTCTCTCTCACACACACATCACCTCAATCAGGCTCCCTCACTCTCTCGCACACACTCATCACCTCATACAGGGCCCTCTCTCTCCTGCATACACACCCACACAGGCTACCTGTGCCTCTCTTTCTCACAGCTCTTCACACGGGCTCGCTCTCTCTCTCATACACACACAGGCTCCCTCTCTCTAATGCACGTAGACACACCCTCATACAGGCTCCCTCACTCTCTCACCCACACACATCTCCTCAGACAGGGTCCTTCTCTCTCTCTCTCGCACATACACATCACCTCATACAGGGCCCCTCTCTCTCCTGCATACAACCTCACACAGGCTACCTATGCCTCTCTCTCACACAGCCCTTCACACAGGCTCTCTCTCTCTCTCTCATAAGCAAACAACCAAGCTCACATAGACACAATCCCTTTTTCACACACATACACACTCCTTCACAATCTCCTCACATAGGCTCCCTCTCTCTCTGGCACCCATACTCACGCACCCTCACACGTGCTCCCTCTCACCACCCCCCCAGGATCACATGCACACACACACCCCTGTACACATACGCACTGTCTTCGGGGCCTTCATCTTCGCCGTGAGTGGGATGAGCTCTCCTCGCAGCATGCCTGGGCCTCCTGCATCTTCCCCAAATTCTGGGCAGAAAATGTCAATTCTGCGTGGGAGGTGTTGCGGTCTCGGTCGCCACGCTGGCGCCCGAGGCCTTACCTTCTTCCCGGGTCTCGGGCAGCTGCCACGTTCCGCGGCCTCAGGACCCCGGTCACGGCGTTCGCAGCCGTTCCGGTCCCCCGCGGGCCTGCAGGGTCTTCGGCCGCCATGCTCCGGTCCCCACGCTGCCGCTGGCGTGCTCTCGCGGCCAGCCCCGCCCCCAGGCGTGCGTGCGCGACTGGTCTCTGCTTTTAAAGCAACCAGCGCGGGAAAACCCGGCTCCTCCCTCCTCTGACGTCAGACGCTGCAGGGCTATTTAAGCTCTGCAGTTCCTTCCTTTCTTTGCCTTGCAACGAGGTTCTCTACTTCCGGTAGTTCTTAGTTGCACTCCTGCTTTACCTGCCTTGACCTCTGATTGCCTGACTCCGTTTGCCTGCTTTACCTGCCTTGACCTCTGATTGCCCGACTCCGTTTGCCTGCTACCAGCCTTGACCTCTGATTGCCCGACTCCGTTTGCCTGCTACCTGCCTTGACCTCTGATTGCCCGACTCCGTTTGCCTGCTACCTGCCTTGACCTCTGATTGCCTGACTCCGTTTGCCTGCTACCAGCCTTGACCTCTGATTGCCTGACTCCGTTTGCCTGCTACCTGCCTTGACCTCTGATTGCCTGACTCCGTTTGCCTGCTACCAGCCTTGACCTCTGATTGCCCGACTCCGTTTGCCTGCTACCAGCCTTGACCTCTGATTGCCTGACTCCGTTTGCCTGCTACCTGCCTTGACCTCTGATTGCCCGACTCCGTTTGCCTGCTACCAGCCTTGACCTCTGATTGCCCGACTCCGTTTGCCTGCTACCTGCCTTGACCTCTGATTGCCTGACTCCGTTTGCCTGCTACCAGCCTTGACCTCTGATTGCCCGACTCCGTTTGCCTGCTACCAGCCTTGACCTCTGATTGCCTGACTCCGTTTGCCTGCTACCAGCCTTGACCTCTGATTGCCTGACTCCGTTTGCCTGCTACCAGCCTTGACCTCTGATTGCCTGACTCCGTTTGCCTGCTACCTGCCTTGACCTCTGATTGCCCGACTCCGTTTGCCTGCTACCAGCCTTGACCTCTGATTGCCCGACTCCGTTTGCCTGCTACCTGCCTTGACCTCTGATTGCCCGACTCCGTTTGCCTGCTACCAGCCTTGACCTCTGATTGCCCGACTCCGTTTGCCTGCTACCAGCCTTGACCTCTGATTGCCCGACTCCGTTTGCCTGCTACCAGCCTTGACCTCTGATTGCCTGACTCCGTTTGCCTGCTACCTGCCTTGACCTCTGATTGCCCGACTCCGTTTGCCTGCTACCTGCCTTGACCTCTGATTGCCTGACTCCGTTTGCCTGCTACCAGCCTTGACCTCTGATTGCCTGACTCCGTTTGCCTGCTATCTGCCTTGACCTCGGATTGCCTGACTCCGTTTGCCTGCTACCTGCCTTGACCTCGGATTGCCTGACTCCGTTTGCCTGCTACCAGCCTTGACCTCTGATTGCCTGACTCCATTTGCCTGCTACCAGCCTTGACCTCTGATTGCCTGACTCTGCTTGCCTGCTACCAGCCTTGACCTCTGATTGCCTGACTCCGTTTGCCTGCTACCAGCCTTGACCTCTGATTGCCTGACTCCGTTTGCCTGCTACCAGCCTTGACCTCTGATTGCCTGACTCCGTTTGCCTGCTACCAGCCTTGACCTCTGATTGCCTGACTCCGTTTGCCTGCTACCTGCCTTGACCTCTGACTGCCTGACTCCGCTTGCCTGCTTCCTGCCTTGACTCCGTTTCGTATTTGACCTGCTTGTCTTCAACCTGCCTTGACTTCAGATTGTGACCCCGACTTCTGCCAGCTTGTTGTCTGCCCAGACTCCAGTCCGGATTCCACTCCTGGGTTTCTTCGCTCTCACCTAAGTCCCAGCGGTCCGGGCCCCTACGGGCTCCTCCTGGGGGGGCTTCGGGCTTCCAGGGCGAAGTCTCCTAAGTCCTAGCAACCCGGGCTCCCACAGCTTCTCTGGAGGAGTCTCGGGTTTCCAGGTGAAGATTCTTTTGCCCAGTGGGAGTTCTGCCTACCGACTGCTCCTTCGGGCCGGTCGGCTCAAGGATCCACATCCGGACTTTCTCCAGCTCAACAGGAGGGGGGGATTCTGCGCTCGCTCCGCAGTAGCACTGAATCCCCGCAGGACTACTCCCTCTACCTTACAGGTTTTGTCATTCCGGCTCAGTCTCTCCCTTTCTTTTTTGGGATGAGCTCAGCAGGCTGCCGGGACCTCTTATTTTCTGGGCTTCGTCCCTTTTTTGGCCGCTGGCGGGGAGGGCTCTGCCGGCAGCTCCCCAGGCACATCCTTTCTCTGTGGCCTGGGAATTCCCTGCCGGCACCCATTACAAGTCTGACAGATACCCAGGCACTTAGAAAGGCCTTGAAAGCTTTCCCTCGCCGCAGCACATCGAGTGTCGCTGATTAGCTGGGTCTGCTTCTTATCTTTTGCCTCTGGTTATGTGGCACAGTTACGTCCCTGCTGAGTAAAGAGCTAGGATTGCTATTTTGTTTTTTTCTGTTTAGCTATGTATGGACCTAATGTATTCCACCTCAAACCTTTGCAGGCTGCACATTTTTTAAATAAGTAAATAAACACTGAAGAGTGGCCCATTTTAAGCAGGGTCTTTTTAATCACCCAATGGATGCTTTAAAGGTAGGTCTCGCTGGACCACTACCACAAGGCAAGTGCATGCAATCATAAGAACATAAGAAATTGCCATGCTAGGTCAGACCAAGGGTCCATCAAGTCCAGCATCCTGTTTCCAACAGAGGCCAATCCAGGCCATAAGAACCTGGCAAGTACCCAAACACTAAGAAGATCCCATGCTACTGATGCAATTAATAGCAGTGGCTATTCCCTAAGTAAAATTGATTAATAGCCATTAATGGACTTCTCCTCCAAGAAATTATCCAAACCTTTTTTGAACCCAGCTACACTAACTGCACTAACCACATCCTCCAGTACTGAATTCCAGAGCTTAATTATGCACTGAATGAAAAATATTTTTCTCCGATTAGTCTTAAATGTGCTACTTGCTAACTTCATGGAATGCCCCCTAGTCCTTCTATTATCTGAAAGAGTAAATAACCATTTTAGAGATGCAAATAGGCAATGTATTGCACAATAAATCCATCTGTGCACTCCCCGTCCCATATGACAGATCTTCTTTCTAGTCTTAATCTTATTCTTAACAACAACAAAACTGAGATCCTAATTATCAATCAGGACATCAACAACAAGTTGCTAAACCCAGCTAACCCACTCACTGCAACCATTCCTTTACTAAATAATTCACCACAGGTACGAGACCTAGGCGTCATTCTAGACGATCAGCTTAACCTTAAAAAATTTGTTAACACCACCACTAAAGACTGTTTCTACAAGCTACAAGTCTTGAGAAAGCTGAAACCTCTCCTTCATTTCAATGATTTCCGGTTGGTTCTTCAAGCCATTATACTATCAAAAATCGACTATTGCAATTCGCTTCTCTTCGGCCTCCCAATCTCATCCTTCAAACCCCTCCAAATGTTACAAAACTCTGCAGCTAGAATTCTTACAAATACGAATAAAAGAGATCACATCACCTCCATTCTCAAACTCCTCCATTGGCTTCCAATTAAGCAAAGGATTCTTTATAAAGTGCTCACAATAATTCACAAATCAATTCACAATATATCCCCACTTCAGTTAAGCACCCAACTACGTCATCACTCTTCAGCTAGACCCATCAGAGGAGCTTACAAAGGCACTCTACATGTTCCTTCAACAAAATCCTTGCTCCAGAAATGTACCATATCTACTGCTGGCCCTATTCAATGGAACGCGCTCCCGCCAGATATCCGTGTAGAGATCTGCCACTCCACATTCAAAAAGAAACTGAAAACCTGGCTCTTTAAACAAGCCTTTACAGGACCATAAGCACTTTTTTCCCCTACAACCAGCAAGAGTTCCGCATCATATCATTCTCCAGGATCTACTTGACTCTTTATCCATTCTCTTGCTGCAGGTCTTACATGACATCTACTGTTTTGCTTTTATGTTTTTTGGTTTTGTTTTTATTTATACTGCTCTATGAGTTTTGTTAGCTAATTTGTTTACATTACAATGTTTATTTTGATCTAGTTTACCCTTTTCCAAGTTCCACAACCTTGTTCTATGTAATGCCTATTGGCAAAAATTTATGTTCAGTTTCAATGTAAACCGATGTGATTTGTATTTCATACAGGAACACCGGTATATAAAAATCTAAAAATAAATAAATAAATATGAACAGGACTCATGGCTTGGAAGAGAGACCGTTCAATTTTTCTCTCACTGCATTTGGCTGTGCTTAGAGGCACTGTGTCTCTTCTTGAGCTCCTCTGCTCTTTCATTAAATCGCTGAGAAGTGCACTGCACACGTTCAATGACTCCACAGCAGTTGGCTCGTAAAACTGTCCACATGTAGATCGCACCAGCAGGATGGGGGCCTGATCCGCTCCAGATGATGTCACGAGGCCTGGTTATCTGCAGCGGGATTGCACGCGCTGCGGACGTTTGGACAGTTTTACAAGGCTTAATGGCTTTTCATTAAAATGGGGCGGCGGCATTCACAGGAACTGACAGGCCAGGGGTCTCCCGGCGTATCCGGCGCTCGTAGGGAGTGATGGGATAAGCCGGGATGAAGAGCCGGTCTAGGGGAGGTGGGAGGCCGATAAAGAGTGGAGTCTGGGAGAGGGTTTGCAGCTCTGTGAAATGTGTGTTCCTCCTGCACTGTTCTCCGTTTCAAAAACGCTCGTGGCTGGTGGGAGCGCTCACCTGTTGCAGGCTTTACTGGGAAACTGCGATTTCCGAAGTCTCGTTCGCTTGCTCCTCCGCAGTCCCCCTTGCAGCCGCGTTGGGAAGTTTGCTGCGAGTTGTAGCCACTGCCGCGACCTCACAGGTTACTTTCCCCGCTGGGGCAGTGATTTCTGGCTGGCCCACGGGCTTTGACGCCCCTTGCGTCCGTACCAGTCAGGCTCAGTGGGGGTAGGGGGTGCGCTATATATCCCGCGCCATGGGGGGCATGCGGAGGAGATCTATAGTGCCGGCAGCTGCAGGAGAGAACGGATTCCCAGGAGCATCTGTTAATTGGCAGGGAGCGGGTTAACACGGTTTGGTGCCAGGTGGGACCTTGTGGTAGCGCACTGTAGCTTTCTGGAAGTGGAGGATGCCCTTTCCGTCATGGCTGCTAGCTGGGCCCAGCACTGGCCCTGGAGCGTCCACCGTTAAGCTTTCTGGGGCTTTGCTGCCTGGACCTGTCAATACGGAATACAAGAATGGCTCTCCCCGCATGTCTGGGTTCAGGCCATGGTGCTCCACACCAAGCTGCCGCTTCCACGGTATGCTCTCCGGGGCAGGGACTCACACCTGAATTACTAATAACGCTGGAGCATTCCTCGGAAAGGAGGGATTAAAAGCAAAGTGTTATTAGAGTTAGGATGCAACCCCGTTGCTTCCACTGTCAGCAAGCCCATCAGGGTCATCCCCTGGTGCTTTTTTTTGGGTCAGGGATGGTGGGCCCCTCTGATTTGTGCTATACACGTACAATGGCAGTGCTGTATGAAAAATAATAGCAGCTATTATTATTATTATTACCCACCTGCTACCTACTGGCATGGATTTTTGTGCTTTCCAAGGCTTGGAGCACCTTTAGAGGGCCTGTTCCCAAGCTTCGGGATAGGACGGAGCGCAGGCTTCCTCCGCTCCTAGCAGTTTGTTCGTACATCCCTGCGCCGCAGGCATTGGAGAAGACAGCGCCCCTTCCGGATTGCAGGGTCAAACGCGGTGGCTGCAGCGGCTGCAGCGGCTGCTGGGCTGAGGCTGCTGGCAGTGGTGGATGAGAGGGGGATTTGTTTTGGGCGAGGTACAGGGCACTAACACCCAACGCTGGCTTTGTTGCTAACTTGCTGTGCAGGGCCTTGTGATTACAAAAGACGAGGTTTGTTGTAGGAGTCCTGGGACACTGATCTCTGCACCTCTCTGTGCTCAGCGCCGGTCCTAAAACTTGGAAGACGAGGGCAGAGCAATCTGCAAAATCTGATGACCTTCCCCCTTCTAATGTTACAGACAGGATATTCATTAACTTCAAGCGTGAGGAGTTATCACTTCCAAAAATGGGGAAAATCTCCAAAAGCAGGCATAAGCAATTGTCAAATTTAATTTTCTGAAAAGCTTCTTATTTTGACTCTCAAAAATGTGTCTGCACCTAGACATAACTTTTTTTTAGCCAGCAGGGTTTACCATTTAACTATGCCCATGAGAAATTGACATGTGAGGCAAGTCTACACCAAAATCTCTTGAGAAGACGAAGACCTGGCCCCAGTATCTTGAGAGACGGCGTGGCCTAGTTAGAGCAATAGGCTGAACACAGGGGCTGAAAACCCGCACTGATACTCTTTGCAACCTCGGGCAAGTGACTTTGTCTCTCGTGCTCTCAGGTACCCATATAGACTGTAAGCTCTTGGGGGCAAGGAGTTATTGCACCTAAACTCTAACAGTGCTCTAAAAAACTATAGTCAGCATCATTGGGAAAGGCCAACTAAAAACTGAAATTGTGATTCGTCAAAAAAAGGCAGCTTGTTTAGTGATTTGTGTCTATGGGAAAATAGGTCACCGGTAAAGGTGGTTCTCATCGAAGGAATCAGGGCACCTAACTGGCAGTCTGTGCCCATATTTCTCATCTCCCTCAAACCTGCACGGCACCCAGCTTGTTATGTGGATAAAAGTCTGTGTGGACACTTACACGGTGTAAAACAATACTGTAGGGAACACAACACGTTAGCGGCAGGCCTGCTCTGGGTGTGTATATGGTTGAGAATGACATGCAGGTGTGAGTTAATTCCCACAAAAACAGCCGCAAACTCATCCTCCCTTCCCTCCCTTAGCTCAACTCTTTTCTACTGTGGCCAAAACTTGCAGGAGTCACGATGAAGGAACACATGAAGGGGAGAAAGACCGATACTTCATGCATATCCAGCATAGCTCTCTGCTTCAACGGCAGGGGAGAAAGACTGATACTTTACACATATCCAGCATAGCTCTCTGCTTCAACGGCAGGGGAGAAAGTCTGATACTTCACGCATATCCAGCATAGCTCTCTGCTTCAACGGCAGGGGAGAAAGACTGATACTTCACGCATATCCAGCATAGCTCTCTGCTTCAACGGCAGGGGAGAAAGACTGATACTTCACGCATATCCAGCGTAGCTCTCTGCTTCAACAGCAGGGGAGAAAGTCTGATACTTCACGCATATCCAGCGTAGCTCTCTGCTTCAACGGCAGGGGAGAAAGACTGATACTTCATGCATATCCAGCATAGCTTTCTGCTTCAACGGCAGGGGAGAAAGACCGATACTTCACGCATATCCAGCATAGCTCTCTGCTTCAACAGCAGGGGGAATAAAGAAAAGTGGATCTATATCCAGACAATAACCAACAAGGACTGAATTACATAGTCTGGGTAAACAAAAGCATGGGTGTAGCTTGCTTATTGCAGCGGTTACTACCCCTAACCAAGCTAGATATTCATTTAGATGCAGCTCCAACACTGTTCTCTACATTAATGGTGGGGGTGGAAGGTAAATAGAACCAAAAGGTTACTAAGAGCCAAGACTAACAGATAAGTATGAGAAAAAAAAAAGTGCAAAGCTTACTGGGCAGACTGGATGGGCCGTTTGGTCTTCTTCTGCCGTCATTTCTATGTTTCTATGTTTTACAAGTCCACTGGACTCGGATAGGGCTGCCTTAGACAGGTGAACTCTGTTTGTGCCCATGGAAAGAAAAGGTGACTAAGCCTTTGAAAATGTGCCCTTTAGAATATCCAGAATGAATACTGAATGGAAAAGAGAGAACCACACACACAACAAAAAAAAAAACAAAAAACAGGAAAATCCATTTCTCAGTGCTTTCCATGCCAAAATACATTTTTTTTTTTTTTTAGCAAATCTTTTCCGCTTTATAAATGCAGTGTCACTGGTAATACATCCTGCCCTAGGACAATTAGTTGTTTTTTTTATTTCTTTTTCTCATAAATTACACCATACCAACCTTAAGACGCCTTTAATGAACAGTGACTCGGCATGTGGCCCCTTCATAAGCGCTGGCTAACCTTCTTTTCTGCTTGACAGGCTACCAGCGGAGAATGCGGCTTACAAGTAAATGATTAAGCGGCAGAAATCTGTCCCGGCCCTTACTATTAGAACACTTCAAAGATTTTTTTTTAAGTCAGATGAAATGAAAAACAAATGTGTTCCCCCTGACTCTCAAATACCGCGAATGTTTGAGCAGGTGCGAGCTCCGAAATCCTCGGCGGTGACAGCACGCTCGGGGCCTCGCAAAGTGTGCCCCGCTGAATTATGGCACAGGCCGGGCTTGCAGGGCGCGCTCCTCGCACTTCCACATACGCAGGGCAGGAGGAAATTACTGCCGTGTCTTCCTGTGTCAGACTCTGGACTTAACCCTCTGCAGACCTGAATGGGATTGCTGACCCGTTCCCCAACCCCCACCACCACCAAATGGCATCACAGGCTCTTTGACCTTGGTGGACCTCTCCTTTCAAAGTCTTCATCTTCTTCTAATTTTTTTTTTTTTTGCATTATCAGTTACTCGAGGCTTGTTAACCCTTCGTATGCCCTTCTGTTAATTGGTACCAGCGATTCCTGAATTGCAGCAGACGTGATTCTCTCCTCCTTTCTTTCCTCTGTTTCTGAAGCCCGCGTGAAAAGCTAGATCGATGTTTATTGAGTAATGTTGTTCCAAAGCACATTTGGTGCACGGACAGGACAAGTCCTGAGAGGGGGTGCAGGGCCTGGGGTAAATTCCTTAGCACAGGGCCTTGGAGGTGCTGGTGGGGATGGGGGGTAGTGGGCAGAGCAAGAGATTGGTCGGGGCTAGAAAACCGGCAGCCGGCACAAAACAACCGATGATGCCAAACCGGCAAGTGTCTCATCATGGAAGGGCAGGAGGGAGCCGGCTGGTGCTGGACCCTGGAGAGCACGGTGCCTCTGGCCAGGGCTGCGTTCGCCGCCTCCTGAGACCGTCCTTGGTTGAGGTCACAATAAAGGGGGCTGTAAGACCGGTCACGATCAGGGATGGACTGAGGATTTTGCTGCCCCAAGGCAATTCTGGTGCTTTCGAGCTCACACTTCCAGGGTAACAGAGGGCTCTTCCCTGGTGAATGACGTTCAGCAGAGCTGGAAGGCAGCAAATCTTGGCCAGCCTGCTCCCCAAAAATGTTCGTCACCCTAGGCCCAGGCACAGTGGGAGCCCGTGCATACATCCAGGGCTGGTCATGTTCTGTTTTTATTTATGTCTGTTTTATAGTTTTATTTGTCTATTTTATGCCTTATTAGTTATGAATGTGCTTTATAAACCGCCCTGAACTTTGGAGAGCGCGGTATATAAGACATTTTAAATAAATAAATAAGGCCTTGGGCATTATTATACACCACAAATGAATTTACTGCTTCACTAACTTTACAAAATTCAGTTTTAAAAAGCATATTTCACTTAAGGTCAGATTTCTGATTGCTTTATTTCTGTATTAAAATGGTGCAAAACAAAGCAACACTTCTTTCATAATTATCCAGATTCTTTGCAGGTTCTGGTGCCTTTTACTGGATCGATCTGTGGCTAGTCCAGAGATGATTCAGTGCATGATGTTTTGGGACCTTCTTCAGATGCTGAATGGGATGGGTGGATGGACAGAGCCAGCACTCATACTAGATCCATGGGCCTGTATTTTCCAGCCTTTTTCCACTGCACCCAGGAAGTATCGAGACCATTTAGCTGAGTCCTCAAAGACCCTGCAAACTATGCTCAGAACTGCCACAGACGGTCATCGTAGGCTGCTTTCTTAGGTAGCAGTGGGAAACTCCTAAATTACTTGGCTTGGACTCCAGTATGGTTGCTGCTGACGCAGTTCAGATCTGTGCATGGTTTTTCCAAGGCAGAATCAGCCCGAGTCAAAGGGGAATTCAGATTCTGAGGGCCTGTGCATGGTTTTCCAAGACAGAATCAGCCCGGGTCATAGGAGAATTCAGATTCTGAGGGCCTGTGCATGGTTTTCCAAGGCAGAATCAGCCTGGATCAAAGGGGAATTCAGATTCTGAGGGCCCGTGCATGGTTTTCCAAGACAGAATCAGCCCGGGTCATAGGGAAATTCAGATTCTGAGGGCCTGTGCATGGTTTTCCAAGACAGAATCAGCCCGGGTCATAAGGGAATTCAGATTCTGACGGCCCGTGCATGGTTTTCCAAGACAGAATCAGCCCGGGTCAAAGAGGAATTCAGATTCTGAGGGCCTGTGCTTGGTTTTCCAAGACAGAATCAGCCCGGGTCATAGGGAAATTCAGATTCTGACGGCCCGTGCATGGTTTTCCAAGACAGAATCAGCCTGGATCAAAGGGGAATTCAGATTCTGAGGGCCTGTGCTTGGTTTTCCAAGACAGAATCAGCTCGGGTCATAGGAGAATTCAGATTCTGAGGGCCTGTGCATGGTTTTCCAAGGCAGAATCAGCCTGGGTGAAAGGGGAATTCAGATTCTGAGGGCCCGTGCATGGTTTTCCATGGCAGAATCAGCCCGGGTCATAGGGGAATTCAGATTCTGAGGGCCTGTGCATGGTTTTCCATGGCAGAATCAGCCCGGGTCATAGGGGAATTCAGATTCTGAGGGCCCGTGCATGGTTTTCCATGGCAGAATCAGCCCGGGTCATAGGGGAATTCAGATTCTGACGGCCCGTGCATGGTTTTCCAAGACAGAATCAGCCCGGGTCATAGGAGAATTCAGATTCTGAGGGCCTGGACTGCACAGTTGAAGTATTTAAAGCAATCTTCCTTGGGTTTCCAATTCTTACCTTTTACTGCTTCACCAGAAAGAAGGATTGGCAGGAAGGTTTACTATGGTCTACTCCCTGGTTTCTCAAACCTTATGGGTTGCCCCTTCTTCCCCTGCCCCCTTTTATCCCTCTCTTCAATACTTTTAGCTCTCCTCTGCAAAAAAAAAAGAGTACAATTGAATGCAATTAGCGGTATGTCAGAGCCAACATCTCTCAACCGCAGATGATCCTTCCCATGTCCACCCCCATCCTGTTTGAGCTCTCCCACCTAACACGCATATAATTCCAGTCCGTGATTATCAAGTGATGATAGGAATCCCGAATCTGGTCGGAGCCAAGTTCAGAATGGCAGAGACAGGCCCCTTCCCAACTGGCCTTTTAAGGAGTCAGTAGCCGTAGCCCTTTCCTGCTTAACCTCTGCCCCAGAGCAAAGAGAAGCTGAACTTCCCAAAAGTTGGAGGTTTGGCTCTCCAGCCCTTCCTTGCGTCTCCCAATCAGCAGAGGAACAAAACGGGAGTCTCCGCTTTGGAGCAGTCAATGGTGAAATCGTCTCAGATTCTGAGCCACTGAAATGAAATCCGAAATAGCCCATCCATTCCCTGCTCCGAAGCGAGTGAGCAGGCCCGGGCTTCACGCCTTGCAACCTCAACTTATAAATCGAGGCCTTGCTCCAAAGGTTTTCTTGCAATATGCACTAAAGAGGGAAAAAACCATCTTGTTGATGGCTTCCTTGAGTTATTCATTTTCTCCTGAAAGTTTTCCCTTAAAGGCTGGAATGTAATTGCTTCTCGGTGGCCTGCAGGGTTCTAGGGCCTTGGTTAGCCCTGGACCTCTGCAGTGCAAGGGAAGGTGACCAGCAGTCAGCCTGGGCAGAGTTCATTTGTCACTCGTTAACAGTTTAATTCTATGCGTTTCAGCATTTAACTGGGAAAAATGCCAAGCTTGTAAGGTACACAGCGGGGATCCCTAACCTAAAATGGACAGGTCATTTTTTACAGCCTGCTCTCAAAATAAAATATTTAAGAAAAGCCTTGAGAATCATTCAGTGGGCGCCTCCTTTGAGCACATAAAACGATTGTTTTACTCGCCAGTGTTTCAGTAATGATGCCCGAGATTATCTTTCTCCTTTCCATGCATCTTCGGAACTGACTTGGTTTTCCTGAACACATTATGAGAAGACAGGAGCCCTGTGCACGAGCATTTCCAGAGAAATGGGAGAGCTGTAACAGCCGTGCCACGGTTTGCTGGGTGAATTCCTTGGAAATCTGAGCTGCGCCACCACTGTGGCAAGTTTGGAAAGGTGGTGGCTCTCGGGAGACTAGTTCCCAATTTCAGAGAAAATCTTGTAGCGCAAAGTACTTCACCTGCGTACATCTGCCTACGTCTGGGGAGTGTCCTCCCGGGATGTGCGCGGAAGCGCGCGCGCCGTGTTCCACCCTGCGCTCTCTCAGCTGCACGGAGAGGAGGCCTGTCGTCCCTGGGGCGTGCTTTAGTGGGGGGCGTGAACGTTCACAAGCACGTGTGAGTAAAAGGCCATTTTTTTACATGCGTGCACAGGCCTTTTGAAAATTAACACCGACGTCCCCCGCTGTAAAGTAAATGCGGAGGCAGTTTCCCCGCGCGCTTTTAAGCTTGCGAGAAAGGGGCACCCCTGGGGGGGGGGGGGGGGCGGAGTTAGGGCAGGTTTAAAATTTAAAAAAAGAATGTATCCAATCTGTTGGTGCTGTTTGGTAAATTCGGTAATAAATCGAACCGTGGTCCAATGTAATGTGCCTGTTCTTCGAAATCAAATGGATAATATATTTCCTCTTACACGTCCTAGGATGGCAATCGCCTTCCTCAACATCTATAAATCATTTCCTCTTTCTAGAGATAGGTTCTTCATACCGGATCAGGCAATGTTGTGCCTTGAATATATTCTCATAAAGAAACTTGGATAGAGCTAACAGCTCTTTGAAGAGAATTCCACGCAATTTCTCCAGGCGAATTGTTCATCTCATTCCTAATTAAAGTTGTGTGCGAAAGGCTTGAGGTCAGGGAGGACACTATTCGAGGCCCGTTACACGCGTGAGGAGTGATTTCCCCGTGTACATTTCCTTTAAGGCGGACATTGGGGAGGGGGGGTGTCTGGGGGGTGTATTTCATTTGGGGTAAGAAGAATGACCCAGGCAGGTGGTCTCGTCAAAGCCACTCGCTTTGTTTTCCCTGGAAAAGGTGCCTGCGCGGAAGAGCAGCGGCAAATATCTGCAGGTAATTTGTGGCTCATTTCAAAGTGAGAGGATACGTGGACCTTTTGCTTCGAAAAGTGACGCAAATCCGCGGGTAACAAAGGACCCTGTGGGTTTTCTCCGAATGTCCTCTTAATGTTATGTAGCGTTGTAAACATAAAATTGCATTCATGTTTTCTTGCGTGGCTTCATAATCCATTAAAATGACAAGCAAACCCTCCTATAACGGTGCAGTGGTGGCAGCTAACACTATGGACCCTGTGTTTACTGCAATACCGAGGCTTGTCCGGCTGGGTTTGGGGGCAGAGTTTTAACAGTGCTCTCCCGCTGAACAGGTGAAGTCGTTACCCCCGCCAAAACGTAGCCGGATGAAAGAGGCGGGGTGCGGCCGCCGCTGGGGTGCTGATTAAACTATCCGGCTCTCGGTGAAGGGGCCGAGTAACTTTCACTGCCTCTGAAGTCAAGCAGACAAAGTTATGTGGCTTAACTTTGGGGAGTTAAAGTTACTCCGTGGTGCAAGGAGTTACTATAAATGTTCGGACGGGGACCCGCTCCCCGGTAAGCGTTTTATTTGTGCCTAATTCCTTGCACGCCACAACGTAGGACGAAGGCCGCTCTGCAGGCAAAACCGATAAGGCCTTTCCTCTAGGCCAAATGCCCGATAACTTCCGACATTTTCCCCCTCCCAAAACTTCTTAAATCTGGGATTAATCCCAGCTGACCCAGAGCCAGCCTGGGCGCTGCACCCTCACCGGGCGAAAAGCTCAGCTCCCGTCTCTGGATTCGGACGAGGGACTGGATTAACGTTTCCGTTTCACCCTGGCACCCCCGTCGCTTCCGTATTTCTTTTCCGCTGCGTTAAGCAGCGGGAACTCTTCCTCCACCCGCCAGGAACAAGACTCTGGGGGCAGGCCTCGGGCCGCAGTGCCGGGGGACACCCTTTATTTCTGCTTATTTCCCTGTGGAATAATGGAAGTGTGCGCAGGACTCCGGCTGCCCCCTTTCTCGGTGGAAGGCTGCGCGGCTTCTCTGCAGGTGGGAGCTGCTCTTGCCCCGACGTTAACCGGACGTGCGATGGACGCACATGGACGTAAGCATGCACATCCAGTTTCCCGACGAGGCCCGGGAGGTGAGGCAGATGGAGAGGAGAGGAGGGACGAGTGCTTCTCAGCTCTGCTCCACCCTGGCGATGAGAGGGGAGAGCGTGAGAGAGAGAGAGTGCCCCTCCCAATCCCAATCAGCCACCACACACCAGGCAACAGAGTCATCCCCTCAAGGTGTGGGCTAATAATTGCCTGATTAATTGCTGCTGTCCTGACTAGACAGAATGTAAATGATTCCTCTGTGTGCAATAATTAATGCTGGGTTTTTTTTTTCCCTTGACTGCCGTATCATTAATAAGGGGATCCTCCACGAAGGCGCTAATTGGCCGGCTTGGTTCATTAGGGTATTTATAGAGGTGGTTTGGCCTCTCCAGCTTGTTATGTTTGCTTGGAGCCCGTTACCTGTCGGTGATGTGTTACAGTTGCCTTTGTGTCTCCTGGTGTGGCAGAAGAGGCGGTGGCGGAGGGCGGCTTCGAGCGGGCTCAGTTACATCAGCGTTAGGCTTACGGTGACCCCAGGTGACTCCGTGTCAGCAGGCAGGCTGAGCCAGTCCTGGTTTTTACCCTGTTGCATCTGTTTCCCCGGAAAAGCAGGCGCTAGAAATCTGTTGCTTATACCGTTCTCTCTTAACACTGACCTGTATCCAACGTGTGTTCCCGTGCACTTGGCCCAGATAAATATGTATTAGTAAATAATACAGGCATAATGTAACATAACTAGGGTGGATTCCAGGATTAGAATTAGAAATTATATTGGAGTTTTTTTTCTTTTATTTCATCTGGGATCTATGGTAGCAATTTAGTACAAGAAGTGAATCAAAGGGGTCCTTGCTTCCATCATTGCTGTTATCTCTGTTAGTATTTTCCTACCTTTTCCACACTTCTAATCATTCCTAGGCTCCGATCAGTCATTAGTCTGCTGTGGGAACGAGCGGTGATCCCCTAGCACAAACCTGGACTGACTCCAGCCTTTCTTAAATCAGTTTATCTTTATTTGCCACTTTAACACATACACATTAGCAGACTGCCTTTCCCTTCAGAAGAGTGTACTCCACTTACTCGCAGCTAGTACCGCCTCCCTCAGTACTCATTCAGCTTCATTACAGCTCAGTGTTTGAGCAGCAGTATTCTACAGGAGCTGCCTTCCTCCTGGAGACCTGGGCCTGGTCTGACTAACTCACCTGGGGCCAGCTCTTATTCCTCCTCTGCTGAGCCCCACTCTCTCACAAGGGGAATTAAAGGGGACCAGGCACCTAACCTGGTCCTGCACCAGTTTAAGGGGGAACATAGGGGCACTACCTCATATATGCCCTCCCCCCCCCCAGCCTGGACCCTGTTATTCCGAGCATCTTCACTCCCCCTGGATCCTATCCAAGGGATTACCTCACCTCCCCAGGCCCTCTTATCTGGCCACCCACCAGTTATGCTTGGGGTTAGGGTTGTAGAGTTATGATCACCCTAGATCACCCAATCACCACCCAATGTACCATCTGCACCCCCAGTCCTTTAGGCAAGTCTCCTGCTGGCTCTGGGTTCAAATTCCACCCCAGCAGAACGTCTTGGACTGGCTGTGGTGCCTCCATCGGTGATTACACTGGTTTCCCCTCAGCACTCTGGCCACTTGCCTGCACCAGTTGTTGGTTCCTTCCTCTGGGTTCTTATCTGCAGTCTCACTCACTGAGGTCTCTGCAGCATCACCCTCTGGGCTCTCCATGGTGTCTCTCACTTACCTTTCCATGCAATCTCTCTCTCTCTCTGGGCTTCTCATGGAAGTTGTCTCTGGGCTCCTGGTAGTGTTTGGGTACCCTACAGGGTCTTCCTTGGGACCTCCTGTAGCACCAACTTCCAACTTTCCCAATACTGCCTCCCACTGGGCAGTCTGTGTCGCCCTCCCTAGCTCTCTGAGGTGGTTTCCTCGGCTTCCAGGTGACATAAGTTCCTTTCTATGCGGGAATCAACAATAGCCCAGCCTGCTTCCAGGTTCTTTTTTTCCCCTTAGCTGGGGCAAGCTGGCGCTTTGCGAGGCTCTCCTGTAACTTCCTGTGCTGTTCCAGAAGCCTCTGCGATAATGCTTGCCAACTTTCTTCGGTCGTGCTCTCAGAGTGCTGCATTCTGGTGCTAAGGTATCCTTTCTGGGTGCACACCTTGAACTGCAGAGTAGCTTGCTTGCTGGAAGATGGCCCTGCCCTCTTCTCATTTACCACACTCACAGCCCAATCTGTCAGCTTTTCCAGGGCCACACCCTGCTCGGCACAGCCTTGCTGCACCAGATATCCAGATTTATCCAGATAAGCAGATTAAGTAGTGTTTTTCGTTTTTCTTTTTTTCATTTTTAGCACATACTAAATTTTTTAGCATACACTAAATTGAGTTAATGTGCACTAATGTGATTTAGTGTGCACACTGAAACAAAAATGAACTAAAAAAAAAAGAAACGAATAATAAAAAAAAAAAAAAAATTTCCAGCTGCGAATCCCTACATAGTGGTTTTGATGAACAAATTGGTCATTATGGTGCGTACAGGAGTGCAAAACTAATAAAATATCTAGTATCTGAAAGATAATGAACTTACACTCACTAGATAGGGTCAGAGGAAATCTCTCTGGGAGATCCATAGTGGTCCTGACATAGTCAGTGGTCCTATAGCATTAATTGGGGGAAGGGGGCCAGGAGATCAGGTTTGGAGATTTACTTCTCCTTTGCTGTGTCTTTGCTGATGCTAATGCTTGCAGTGGGGGATGGGATCTCCCTCATGCCAGCCTCCCGCAAACGCAATGAGACAGGAGCAGGGCAGCAGGAGCAGTGGCATCAACAGGACGGTGCACCGAGTGAAGGCCAAGAACTAAAACAGCCATCAGATTAACATTCCAAAGCCTCGACTGAGAAGAGAGCCAAAGGGACAGGAATGAAGGTATAAACAATACCCCAAGAGAAGAGCAAGGAAGCAGCAACTGAACCAACAGCACTCTAAGGCTCCGAGAGAGGGGCAAAGTGGCAGAGGAGGTGAAGGGTGCCACAATCACCGGCATCAACGTGCCAAGGCTCTGAATGAGGAGGGAGGACGAAGCAGCTGTCGCGTTAACATTGCAAGGTATTGAGTGAAAACCAAGGGAGCGGGAGCGGACGTAAAATCAACACCCCCAAGGCGCTGCAAAACAGGGGGAAAGCACCGGAAACGGTGACACGAACGGCTCAAGGCACTGTAAGAGGGGCATGGTATCACGAGGAGTGGCACGTGCTGCAGCATTGTTTCATTGGGCCTTTAATAAAGTATTGCAACCTCCAATGACTCCATTTCTCCAGGAAGAACAGCGCTTCTAAAATTCTTCTTATGGCACTAAAGAAATGTTAGCTCTCGGCAAAAAAAAAAAAAAAAAATCCAAATTAATCGCAGATTTTCTCTCAAGCCTGTAAACGCGTGAAGGAAAAATGGCACGAAATTATGGTTTTATTTCATGCTGGTCACTGGGAACGCAGCCTTTGACAGAGGGTAGACTGCATGAAGGCTAAAAAACGGATGAGACCAATAAACTCTTTGAAGAAAGAGTCAAAAAGGGCATGAAGCCATTAGAGGTAAATAGGTGCGGTCCATGCAGTCTGCCCGGTGAATTTAAACCAATGCTATGGTTGGGTGGATTAGAATGGTGGAGCGTCTGTCTTGACGCTCAAAGCATTGAGTAAAAACTCCTTTGTTGATGCTTTAGTTCTTTTGTTGATGCTTTAGTTCTTTAGCTTATGCATTCCTCATGTCTATGCCCATCAGCACTGTTCTCTGTTACCTGTATATCCCTATTTAGCCTACCCTCTTTTTTAGCTATTCCCTACATTTATTCACGTTATTTTGACGAGTTATTGTTGTCTATTTAATAATTCATATTTAATATTTATGTTCTTATGTTCAGAAACTCTGTTTAATGTAACGCCTTAACCGCGACAGTTTTGTTCTATGGAAACCAACCTGATTCGATATCTGTATCGAGAATGTCGGTATATAAAAATCCTAAATAAATAAATAAATAAATAAAACCAAAGCCTTTGCAGTGAGACAAAGAATCTGCGTGTGTGTATGAGAGAGAGAAAGAAAAGGGACCTGTCCGAGTGAATGAGGGTGTGAGCATGTGAGGGAGAGAGGGTGTGAGGGCGAGAGAGTATATGTGTGCGTTTGCATAAGCAGGAGAGCACGTGTGTGCCTGTGTGGTAGAGCATACCCGTGTGGGAGATCCTGTGTATTTCTGTGTGAGAAAGAACAAACGTGTGTGTGTGTATATATGAGAGAGAAAGGAGAAAGTTTGTATGCAACAACCCCCACTCCCCACCCATAGCCATCTCAGGGCATCTGAAAATCAAAAGTTCAGGGGGATGGAGAGAGGTTGATTTTATAATCCTTCTTAGTTTTAATCGCTGGGTGTTATTTGAAGTGTCTGCTGTTTTTCAATATTTTTTTTGAAGTTGGAACATTGGTGTTCCACCTTCACGGAGCGGAAGGATGGAGGGCTGCCATCTCCAAAAAAAACAAAAAAAAAACCAGGGGTGGGTAAGAGTATGGGGCAGGGGTGTTTGCAGTGGTTGCTACCCCTAATTGAGCTGGATGTTCACTGGGATGCGGATCCGGCGCTGCTCTCTACATTGGTGGTGAGGTGGAGGGGAATTAGGGCTGGAGGGTACTGGAAGCCAATAGTAACAGGTGGGAGAGAGGAAAAGGGGGGGGAAAAAAAAGGGATAAAGTGCGTAGCTTGCTGGGCAGACTGGATGGGCCGTTTGGTCGTCTTCTGCCGTCATTTCTATGTTTCTATGTTATGAGTTTTTAATTATTGGACATCATTCTATTTGTCAGATATTTTGAAATTTTTTTAATAGTATAATTTTACTGTTACTGGTGGGTTTTTTTTTTAATTTTATTGTTGGATATTTTATAAAGAACATAAGAACCTGCCATACTGGGTCAGACCAAGGGTCCATCAAGCCCAGCATCCTGTCTCCAACAGTGGCCAATCCAGGCCATAAGAACCTGGCAGTATCCCAAGGGGAAGATAAACTTCCCAGCTGCTTAGCCCAAGAATAAGCCGGGGATTTCTGCAGCTCTAGCTTAATAATTGCTAATGGACGTTTCCTCCAGGAAATTGCCTAACCTGGAAGCATCCCAGGGGGTAAACAGATTCCAAGCTGCTTATCCCCTCCTTTGATTCATTTTTTGGATTTCACTCTGGTACAGCAGGTACTTCCCCTTGGGTGGTTCGTAAACAAACCACCTGTGGGAGTCAAACAGGACTTGAAAAATCTGGGTTTTCAAGAAGCCTCTGCGGCATTTTTGGGATGTCAAGGAACTGTGATTAATTTCTGAACAAAAATCAAAACAAAGTCGTCTTCTTTGAGATCTGCCGGGGACCCTGAGCTGGGCCCAGCAGAGCGCATCTCTCTAGGCCTCGCTCTGCGGCAGCTGACGTCACCCTAACTAATCATGGTGCACGGCCAAGAGCCAACTACCCTTTCCTGGTTTCTGATTATTCATGAAATTCTAACACAGGGAACTGAAAAGCAATCCCCCCAGACTCCTCAGTTTCAGGGAACTGCATAACCATTTACTCAGACTTCCTGCCAAAGGCAGAGGAGCTAGCCAGGCACCTAATTGTACTGCAGGCCCTCTACACGTGATTTGGCTGAGGGAGGGGGGTATTTTTCTGTTTTATCATTTGATGTCTCCCCACCAAAGAACAGCCTTTGACTGACTGTTGGACCCCACCATCCTACCCCAGCCTGCAGGATGAGGCCAGCTCTTAGCTGCAGCAGCCTCATCCACCGGCTGCCATCAGTCTGGCAATCTGAATGGCAGTGTTTCTTGTTTTCCCATTGTTGTGCTACATACAGAGTCTGACTTGTTGCAGTTTCCCATCCAGTTTCTGTGTATATGTTTCTATTTATACTTTATGGGCTCTTTATTCTGTATTTGGTGAGGGTCTGTGTGATGCATACGTGACTGCATTTGAGGTACTATGCTAGAGAGTAGTTTCTCTGTAGGGCTCTATAGCAGCTAGGCTTGTTCTATTTACTAATAGGAGTGTATTGGTGTTTAGAGCCTGGTGTAATATTTACAGCGTTACCTTTTCATAGGTAGGGTTGTTACTATTTGGGTGCTAGCAGTTAGTGCTGTTTTGGTATGGGAGGTTTATTATGTTGTAATTGTAATTCACTTTATTCAAGACTTTGAATGCCAAGCCTGCACCCAACAGGCGTTACAATAGGTCTAATACCATATGGGTGCCAAAATGTATATATTTATATGCACTGCTGTATGTGATATTTTTATCTCAGAAGACTGCACTTTGAATGCCCTTTTTCATGTAAAATCTATTATAAATGCAACATTTTTGCTTGTGTGGGTGGGCCCGAGGAGGTCAGGACCATGGCTGGAGCTGGGACTGAGGGGCCGGGGGAGTAGGGCAGAAGATTCGCCTAGGCTGCCTAATTCCCTTGCACCGGCCCTGAGGGAGCTCCATCTGCGGCCGTCCCCATTCCCAGGATTTTTGTGGTAGAAAGGGAACCTTCCCTTTTGTTTTAATCGTCTCTTTCTGACTCTTTCCCCCCAGCCTGTCTCAACCTGAAAGGCTGTGGCAGACCAGCCCGGTAACTCCTCGCAGCTAAGGGGAGCACTGGGTGACACCAACCCATAAATGTACCTGTCAGACGCCGCCGCGTGCAAGGTTTGTCAGCAGCCAGCGAAAGGACGTTGAAAACGACTCTTACGCAGGGATGGATGTTGATCATGGATCAAAGACGGACATTCTCATCTCTTTCTCAATTCCCACCAGTCCCTGCTGACATTTAAGCAGGACCCCAAAAATCTGGACTTTTCCGGGATGCACTTCCCTGTTTGTTTGCTTTTCTCCTCCACTGTAGGTGTTATTGTAAGGATTCTGGCATCCGTGTCACAGGAAACACAACTGAATCTAGCACCATCGTGCAACGGATTTCTACAGGAAACAATGAGTAGTCAAAATAAATCTTTCTAGCCACTGAGGGACTCTGTGCGTGGCTTGCAAGGCGTTTGTGCAGGAAGCCCATGTCTTAGACATGGCAAAGCACATTTTTCAGAATAAAACACAGGGCTATTAGGACCCACAGTGCTGTGAAAGAGGAGCCAGTCTAGTGCACTGAGGGTAATACTGCAATTTTTATACCATGCCGTTACATAGACAGTGCCGCTCTGAGTTGTAGTCTGTCACTCTGGTCCCTGGACCTCCCAACTGCACGCGATGGTCTTTAGAAAGGCGGTTTGAGAGGGCGTCAGGAGCACTCAGCTTTCATCTTTCTATCAGCTGACATAGCGCATCGGAATAGCCATGCTTGTAGGAGGCGATGTCCTATTGTGGATTGGTAACTGGCTAAAGGACAGGGAGTAGGTCAGGTCGGTAGTGGGACCTGTGCTTTACAATCTGTTTAGGAAATGATCTGGAAAAGGGGACAACCAGGGAGGTGATCAAATTTCCAGTCAACACAAAATTGTTCAGAGTTGTCACATCACTAGCCAGTTGTGAGGAATTGCAAGAGGACCTTGCAAGATGTGGGGCTTTGGGCAGCTGAATGTATTTATCTGATTTACATTCCACTTTTCAGCACTTCAGAATGGCAGATAAAATGTAATGTGGACAAGTGCAAAGTGATGCATAATGGGAAGAATATTCCAAACTCTAGGCACACGCTGCTGGGTTTCATATGAGATGTAATCACCCAGGAAAAGGATCTTGGAATCGTTGCGGAAAACACTTTGAAACCTTCAGTCCAGTGCATGGTGGAGGTCCGTAAAGCAAACAGATTGTTAGGTATTATTCGGAAAGGAATGGAAAATATCGTAATGCCTTTGTATCACTCCATGATGCAACCGCACCTTGAGTATTGTTTGCAGTTGTGGTCATCCCATCTCAAAAAAAGATATAACGGAGCAGGAAAAGGGCTACAGAAGGGCAACCAAAATGATAAAGGGGATGGATTAGCTCCCCTATGAGCAAAGGCTCTTCAGCCTGGAGAAGAGACGGCTGAGAGGAAATGTGATAGAGGTGCATAAAATCATGAGTGGGGTGGAACAGGTAAACAGGGAATAGTTATTTACTCTTTCAAATGGTACCCTGTGCACATTTAAACTTTGGAAAATGTTGCCAGAGGATGTGGTGAAAGCAGTTAGCATAGCTGGGTTTAAAAAGAGTTTAGACAAATTCCTGGAAGAAAAGTCCATAAATCATTATTAAGCAGGTAGATTTGAGAAAGCCACTGCATATCCCTGGTTATAGGCAATAAGGACTGGATTTATTATTTGGGATCCTGGCGGTTACTTGTGACTTGGATTGGTCACTCTTAGACACAGGATGCTGGGCTGGATGGACCTTTGGTCTGACCCAGTATGGCAAGTTCTTCTCAGGGTTCTGCTGCCCATGAGATCACGCTAATAATGATGAGGACAACTTAGCAAGACCCATGATGGTGGTGATATTATCAGCAAGTTCAAAGGCACAATCAGAGAACAAGCAATGTACTGAGGGCAGAGGCAATGACAACAACAAAATCAGTATTTTATTTAGCGACTGTGGGATGCCAAGCACATAGGACTGCACTACAGGGAAGGTCATTATTTACATTCCCATATTCCTGAAATCATAAAGCCTAAGATTCTATAGTGATCTTCTAACTTATCGCAGTCATATCAGTCAGATGACTGAATATTCAATGATTGATTGACCCATTGGGTACATCAGGGTTAATCGATCAGTTAAATGCAGTCTGTCCAGATAAGTGCATCCGGACAGACTGTATTGTTTTCATTTTGTGCTCTCACACGCTGTTTTTTGATACATAAATGTGATATATAAATGTGGCTACACCTTGGTCCAGACTATGAATTACTTCCGTACTTGGGGTAGGAAGTGCTACATGAGAAATTATATTTACTAATAAGATTTATCTTTGGGTTCGTAGCCTGAGTGGGGGATGAGACAGGGTCCCAGTGTTATGGAAGTGGACCCTTAGGCCAAGGAAAATTTGTGCAACCTGCAGGGAGGAGCCCTGTAGCTCCCTGCTGTTGGCAGGCAGAGCTGCCAGGAGCAGAGGTCCAACTGGAGCTTCACCAATGCCAGCCCTCGTTCCCCTTAGGTTGAGCTCTTGGGTGCCAGGGCTGGCTGGACTTAGGTGCAGGCATCTGTGGAGGTGAAGCTTCAAGGTTTAGTAGATGAGGCAGGCCAGCACAGCAGGACGCGCAGTTGGATCAGACACCAATCTGGACAGGTGACAGGCAGGAGAATCTGGATGAGCCCAAGGTCGGAAGCAGGCAAAGATTTATTTATTTATTTATTTATTTATTTATTGGTTTTATATACCGGAAGTTCCTGTATACAATACATATCACTCCGGTTCACATTTAACAGATATAGCTATCGCCGGGTAGGCGGTTTACATGGAACATATTAAATATAATATAATGAACAGAAGAACTATAATACAGTGTAATATATTATATTAATAAACAACTAAGATCAACTTAGGTAACAACTTGGAACAAAAAACTGACTCAATGTGAGCATTACATTATTGTGGTAAGACAAGGCTGGATGTTTGTTCTTCCTGCTTTAGCTCTCTGGGAAAGCTTGAAGGAAGAGCCAAGTCTTGAGTTTCACCTTGAACGTTGTGTGGCACGGTTCTAGGCGGAGGTCCGGTGGTAGTGAGTTCCAGAGTGACGGGCCCGCTGTGGATAGAGCGCGTTTCCTCAGGGTAGATTTTGCAGGTTGGGTGATCATTCTGTTCTGGTATGCCCTTCTGGTTGGTTTGTTAGAAGAGTGTAGTTGAAGCTGGAAAGTTAGGTTGAGGGGGGAGATGTTATGTAGTGCCTTGTGAACCATCATGCAGGTCTTGAACTGGATCCTGTATTTGATGGGGAGCCAGTGGAGGTGCTGTAGGATTGGGGTGATATGGTCCCTTTTTTTGGCATTGGTAAGGATCCTTGCAGTGGCATTCAGAACCATCTGGAGTGGCTTGGTAGTGTATGCTGGAAGGCCCTGCAGGAGTGAATTACAGTAGTCTAATTTAGTTAGAATGATGGCTTGGAGTACTGTGCGGAAATCCCTATAGAGTAGAAGGGGCTTTAGTTTCTTTAGCACTTGTAGTTTAAAGAAGCATTCTTTTGTGGTGTTATTTATGAATTTATTGAGGCTGAGTTTGTCGTCAAGTAGTACACCCAGATCTCTGACTTGAGGTGCGGTGGAATATCCTGAGGTGTCTGGAGAGTTGATGGATGTTGGCGGGGTAGATTGATCTGGTGCTATGATGAGAATTTCCGTTTTTTTGGTGTTTAGCACCAGGTTGAGGCTGGTTAGTAGATCGTTGATGGATGAGAGGCATTTTTTCCAATAGGATATGGTTTTGTGTATGGTCTCCGTGATAGGGATGAGAATTTGAATGTCATCTGCGTATAAGAAATGGGTGAGCTTGAGCTTAGTAAGTAGATGACAGAGAGGGAGCAGGTAAATGTTGAAAAGGGTGGGTGAGAGTGATGATCCTTGTGGTACCCCCATCTTGATTTGGATGGGGTGAGATTCCTTGTTGTTTATCTTCACTTTGTATGTTCTGTTCTCTAGGAAGGACTTAAACCAGTTGAGGGCTGTTCCAGTGATGCCGATGACTGATAGTTGTTGTAGTAGGCTAGGGTGGTTCACGGTGTCGAAAGCTGAGGAGAGATCCAGAAGCACGAGAAGAGAAGGTTGGCCTTTTTCGAGATTGAAGATAATGTTGTCTGTTAGTGTGGCTAATAAGGATTCGGTGCTCTTTTTCTTTCGGAATCCATATTGGTTGTTAGTGAGGATATTGTTGTCTTCAAGGAATTCAGAAAGTTGTCTGTTGACGATTTTCTCCATAATTTTAGCTAGCATAGGGAGGTTCGCTATAGGTCTGTAGTTAGCCAGATCTTAGTGGGAAGGTTGGGTTTTTTGAGTAGAGGTTTGAGAAGCGCTAACTTGAGTTGTTTAGGAACTTGGCCTTGGGCGAGGGAGCAGTTAATGATATCAGCCACTGGCTTGGCAATGGTGTCATGGATTGAACTCAGCAGGTTTGATGGTATATGGTCTAAGGGGTGAGAGGACGGTTTTATCTTCTTAAGGATATTTGCTATTTCTAAGGTGGAAGTGGGTTCGAGAGATTCAAGCACTGCTGTGTGAGTGTTGGGTTGAGAGGCGGTTGTTGTTGAGAGGCGGTTGTTGTTGAGAGGCGGTTGTTGTTGAGAGGCGGTTGTTGTATCTGATTGCTGGCTGTGGTTGCTTGTAAGGCTAGTGTGTGGCGTTGGCCCTTTGAGGGGGGCTACGAGGGCTGTGATTTTGTTGTCGAAAAAATCGGCAAGTTCACTGGCTGAAGTACAGATGGTGGTCAGTGGCAGGCGGAAGTCAAGCAGCATTGGGTCTAGTCCAAGGTCAAGCCAGAAGATCAATCCAAGGAAGAAGATGAAGAGGAGGAAGACGAGGGACCACGGAAACATGAGGAGATGCTGGAGACAGACGAGAGGAAGACTGACCACAGATGAGGAGATCTGGAGACAAACTAGACTGCAGGAGACAAGGACGAAAGACACGGACTCAGGAACTCCACACCGGAGACAGGAACAAGGAAGCGGGATCAGGAATCAGGACCGCTGGCAAAGCACTTCTCTGGAAGGAGCTGACATATTGCCGAGGCAAGGAGAGGCAGGAGACGTGGCCTTAAGTAGTTCCCATCCTGTGATGTCATCAACAGTTGCCCTCCAGCTTTTCCCACCACGGGCCCATTAAGGGGAGCTCAGGTCGGGCGCACTCACCTATGGGAGGCCCGGAGAGCAGTGTCAGAGGAAGGCTGTGGGAAGGCCCCACTGACTGCATTTTACAGGGCAGTCGACATCAGCACAGCAGCCACGAAGCTGGTGGCGCCCGACAGGCTGCAGCGCCATGAAGGAAGGAACCTTCCCGGTGTCAGAAGCATCGAGTCTGGCCTGGGGCGGGCAGCACCGCTGCGGGGGGGGGGGGGGGGCAGCGCAGCACTCAGGGAGCTTCCCCCCCCATGCCAGGATGTGGTGCCCCCCCGCACGGCAGGCCTGAAGTTGAGAGCGGTGGTCTGTGGCAATAACCTGTGGACCGCCGAGCATAACACCCGGTCACCCCAATACCACAATTCTGTGCCCTTCTCAAACAAACTCTCACTTGTGGCACCTCAGACCAGATAAAATCATCACACCAGAATAACCCTTGTATTAGTATTGTGAAAGTAGACAGTAAATCCAACCAGAACATTAAATGGGAAAAGTACAGTGGTGAAGTTTTCTTATTTTAAATCAAGTAATGTAAAAATAACACGGAGTATGTATGGCCTGTTAGCCAGGGCAACCGACGTACTCATATGTATAGTGAAAAAAAAAAGGAACGCTAATTGAGAAAGATTGAGGGGAAAAGCAGTGAAATACACAACTTTCAAAAATTGTCTTTACCCCGAAGTATTAAAAAAAAAAAAGGGGGGGGGGGGGGTGTGCATGGATCCACCTTAATGTCACCAGATGATAAAGGGTGCACCCTGTCCCAAACACAAAATTTTGTGAAGTCCCTATTGATGGTGGAGCTGGCTAGATGATAAACCAAATACATGAGCACTGCAGTGTGTGGAAGGTTTCTCTCTCTTTCCTGGGAAGCTTCCCCAAATGGTTTACTGGGTACTAAACAGAAAGCGGGCCTGGGTTCAGTCTCTTACATAAACACCACAGTCCACCAGTTTTTCTTTCCCAGCAAGGGTTTATGCTTGACTCTGGCTGAAAGGCTGAAGCAGTTAAGATGAGATACTGAATTTGTGACAAAAGACAAGCAAATAAACCTTCTCCCTCCTCTGCTAAGATACTCTCTGTGCAAAGTTTAGATTACTTAACTCAGTCTCTTAGGAGGTTGATCCAGCCATGTGCTCCTGGGCCTGGATATCTCTGGAAAGAAAGTTTCTCAGTCTCTCAGCTCCTCTGTCCCTTGTTGGGATTTTACATGTAGCTCGGCTATGAAGCAAGAACAGCTGCCTGTTTCTCTGTTTCCTCAGAGCACAGACTTCTGTCTCTCCCTCTTGATAATTAGCTCTTCAGGAAAAGAACAGATTGCAGAGCTACCAGTTGGATGCCTCACTTCCTGGCTCCTGGATCCAACCTCTGGTCATCCCCGTCCCGCACACACAAGCAGAGCCAGCCAAATTGCACCTTTTCTACCTTAAATGGTCTCCCAGCATTCCTTTGGCTTCCTCCTCTGTTGGCTCTGTAGTGAAGCTCTCTGGGCAGGCTAAACAGTTCAGCCCTTTTCCCAGCTTGTTAACACTGTGAGTGCTGGATGCTGGCTCTTGCAGATCATTTGTCATTCACAGGAGAGCACACGGGGGGTGTGTGTTTGTGTGACATATTTTTATATTCCTTCACCTTGGCTGCAGCAGTTTGCAGTCTCTGCAGGGTCGAAAAACCCTTTTTGACAGGTCCAAAACACGTCACTCAGCTCCAGACACAGCTCGGTCCACATTGTAAGGCTCTAACACATGGTAAGCTCGTGGGGACAGGAACCTGGCTTGCTACATAAAAGATGTGGTGTAAGGACACGCTGTGGTTTAAGGTAAAAAGCTAAAAATGTATAAAGGAAACAAGTACTGCTATTGACAAAACAGAAGGCGGCATCGATATGATGTCATACAGAGGTGTATGACATGATGATGTCATACAGAGGTGTCATTTTACTGAGTGATCTTTCTTAGAGTTCAACATTATTTTTCTTTCTGGTTGATCTTCATCTGAGTTAAAACATGACATAAACGAACTTATCTGGCCTTGCACCAGATTTATTTTTTTGCAAAGAATTGTTGCTGTTTTGAGAGCTTCAGCTGATACGCGGGGATGGAGGAGATGTTTCCTGGTTGACCAGTCATGTCACAGGCTGGCTGGATGGTGCTCGGCGGCGCCACGATGGCTTCTCTGACTGTAGCAGTTATCCAGTGATGGGGGCAGGCCGTGCGCTTTCAAGACCGCACTGGACCTTTTGGTAAATGCGACCTTCTGCAGAGCCAGGGAGGGTCGTGGTTTTCAAAATGCACAGTCCAGCACCTGAGGGTAGGTCTTTTACATCGGGCCAACAAAAGGCCTCACGGCTGCAGAGCTCGGGTTACGGCTTTCTCTGGGACTAATGAGGCTACCAGAACTCTGCATGACAGGAATAATCCAATCAGAGCAACCCAAGGGTTCGGGGGGTACATAAAACGGGCACGTGGCTGCAAATCACCCGGCGGGGTTTGCACCGAGCAAAGCTGTGCTGTGCCTCAGGAAAATGTACATGCGGAGACGTGGGCCTGCCTTCTCTGCCCGTAATTCCTCAGCACAAAGCTGTGCGTGTTGCGCGCTCTCCGCCTTCCTCTGCCCCCGGGAACGCATCCGCAGCACGAAAGTAAAAGGATGCGCATTGTTGCCCGAGCAGTGTGCTTTCACCCACCCGGTGCCTCCCTGCATGGCGGCTTGCAGGGCACGAGCTCACTGCTGTCCTGGCGTTGCTGGAACTAAATCTTCCTTCGAGTGGCAGTCGGTACGACTAAAGCTTTCATCTCACCGGTGACCGGCGCGTGTTCTTTATGGGGGGGTTTTTTTCCCCACTCATTTTCATTCGTCGTTCACCTTGCAAACCCCTTACTGCTCTTCGAGGTGGCAGCTCAGAATGGCCGAAAAGATTTGCCAAGCTCTGCCAACCCCGTCAAGGGCTTGACGCCTCCGTCGGCTCCCCCGCCCCGCTGGGAGCACGTAGGGATGAGGGCGGCGCGACGGCGCGATGTCCGGGGACCCGGGAGGAGAGGCGCCTGCACTCCAGCGAGCGCTCTGAAGGAGCCACTCGAGGAGCTGAGAGGCCTCTTCAGTTCCTGTCCCTCCATTGTGTTTTCCCAGGGAAGCTTTCTTTGCTTTGGAGGGACATCAGCCGGCGAGCGAATCCCAGCACGGAGAAGGGCGACCGGAGGGAGAGTGGCAGGGAACTGACCGGGAGATGTATAAAAGAAAAAAAATCACCGTCACGCTTACGTTATAAATCGGGAAGAGTCATAAATAGGTGAAAGTGAATACAGGGTTGGAGGAGGGTGAATGAGCCGCTGCCAGATAGGAAGCTGTGGTGGGTAGGTTGCGCCTCTCCCTGATCCTGCGCTGGGTGAAAGGGACCTGGTCCTGACCTTTACTGATGACCTTCTGGCTCAGTGCATGCTGTTAAGTGCCAACTAAGCCCAAACCATCAGGTGCACCTTGAGCCTTTCCTTTTAATCCTAGCAGAAAGGATTCTGGAGCTTGTAGTTTTACCTTTTTCTTTCGTTTGTTTTACTACAAGGATAAACAGGAATGCAATGTCCAGAGGGGCTTAGGGACGATAACAATGTCCAAGGGGGGGAGTTAGCTTTAAATGTTTCACATTTGTGATCTGTGATGAAAAATCAGAGTCCACCCCTGGTTATCAGAAGACGAAGCACATTCCTTGTTGATGTCCTGAAATCCTTGCAAGTGCCCGGTCCCTGAGCAGCTCAGCTCTGCGAATGCTTTCCCTCCAGGCCAGCACCTTTGCGCGGCTCTGTCAGCAGCAGGGTCCTGCAACGCATCACCAGGACCGTGCACCGCGTCTCCCGGGGGATGGGCTCCGGCACGCCCGAAAACCAGACAGGGGTCGGCCAGGTCACACCGGGCTTCCCAAATCTCCCCAAGAACCGTGCGTGGGTTCACGGGGGCAAAAGAAGCACCAGGTTTGCACCGAAAGCCCCACGTTTTAGAAGAAAGGGTGAGAGGGGATGGAGAGACGTATGTGCTCCCTGCATGTACAAGTGCAGGAGAGGAGAGACGTCAGGGAGATTTGGGCAGCTGGTTTGCTTGGAGGCTGCCAGATCTCCTTCCCTGCTCGGGCTCCCCACACTCATTAGGAAGGGACTTTCCATGCTCGGTGCACGCTCTCCCCATCTCACTCAAAGGAGGAAGCCCAGGAGGTGCCGTGTGCTGCACAAAGCTGTCCGAGCCTCGCTTGCTGCCCATTGATAACCAGGGCTCGCGGTGCGGGTAGGGAGAGGAGGCGTGCATGACCACAGAAAGCCTCAGCCAGGAGCTCCTTCACGTTGAGCTTCCTCTGCCGAATCTCTTATTGATGCAAGGAGCTAAGAGCAGACCCCGGGGCCTGGCCTGGACATGACCCGATCAGGTCTGAGGGCTCGCCCGGGTGCCCGCCATAGCGCAGCGCACGCGCAGAATCCTGCACCTCAGCTGCCCGTCCAGGACCCAGAGTGAGGGATCACACATTAGAAACAGAAACATCCAGTGCCATCCCCCCGCACCAGAGACCCTTCTCAGCCATCACCCAGCCCCAGAGACCCTTCTCAGCTATTACCCAACCCCAGAGACCCTTCTCAGCCATTACCCAGCACCAGAGACCCTTCTCAGCCATTACCCAACCCCAGAGACCCTTCTCAGCCATCACCCAGCCCCAGAGACCCTTCTCAGCCGGCACCCAGCCCCAGAGACCCTTCTCAGCCATCACCCAGCCCCAGAGACCCTTCTCAGCCGGCACCCAGCCCCAGAGATCCTTCTCAGCCATCACCCAGTCCCAGAGACCCTTCTCAGCCAGCACCCAGCCCCAGAGACCCTTCTCAGCCATCACCCAGTCCCAGAGACCCTTCTCAGCCATCACCCAGCCCCAGAGACCCTTCTCAGCTATTACCCAGCCCCAGAGACCCTTCTCAGCCATCACCCAGCCCCAGAGACCCTTCTCAGCTATTACCCAGCCCCAGAGACCCTTCTCAGCCATCACCCAGCCCCAGAGACCCTTCTCAGCTATTACCCAGCCCCAGAGACCCTTCTCAGCTGGCACCCAGCCCCAGAGACCCTTCTCAGCTATTACCCAACCCCAGAGACCCTTCTCAGCCATTACCCAGCACCAGAGACCCTTCTCAGCCATCACCCAGCCCCAGAGACCCTTCTCAGCTGGCACCCAGCCCCAGAGACCCTTCTCAGCCATCACCCAGCCCCAGAGACCCTTCTCAGCTGGCACCCAGCCCCAGAGACCCTTCTCAGCCATCACCCAGCCCCAGAGACCCTTCTCAGCTGGCACCCAGCCCCAGAAACCCTTCTCAGCTATTACCCAACCCCAGAGACCCTTCTCAGCCATTACCCAGCACCAGAGACCCTTCTCAGCCATCACCCAGCCCCAGAGACCCTTCTCAGCCATTACCCAGCAACAGAGACCCTTCTCAGCCATCACCCAGCCCCAGAGACCCTTCTCAGCCATTACCCAGCCCCAGAGACCCTTCTCAGCCAGCACCCAGCTCCAGAGACCCTTCTCAGCCATTACCCAACCCCAGAGACCCTTCTCAGCCATCACCCAGCCCCAGAGACCCTTCTCAGCTGGCACCCAGCCCCAGAAACCCTTCTCAGCTATTACCCAACCCCAGAGACCCTTCTCAGCCATTACCCAGCACCAGAGACCCTTCTCAGCCATCACCCAGCCCCAGAGACCCTTCTCAGCCATTACCCAGCACCAGAGACCCTTCTCAGCCATCACCCAGCCCCAGAGACCCTTCTCAGCCATTACCCAGCCCCAGAGACCCTTCTCAGCCAGCACCCAGCTCCAGAGACCCTTCTCAGCCATTACCCAACCCCAGAGACCCTTCTCAGCCATTACCCAGCACCAGAGACCCTTCTCAGCCAGCACCCAGCTCCAGAGACCCTTCTCAGCCATTACCCAACCCCAGAGACCCTTCTCAGCCATTACCCAGCACCAGAGACCCTTCTCAGCCATCACCCAGCCCCAGAGACCCTTCTCAGCCATTACCCAGCACCAGAGACCCTTCTCAGCCATCACCCAGCCCCAGAGACCCTTCTCAGCCATTACCCAGCAACAGAGACCCTTCTCAGCCGGCACCCAGTCCGAGACCCTTCTCAGCCAGCACCCAGCACCAGAGACCCTTATCAGCCAGCACCCAGCTCCAGAGACCCTTCTTAGCCATCACCCAGCCACTGAGACCCTTCTCAGCCAGCACCCAGCACCAGAGACCCTTCTCAGCCAGCACCCAGCCACTGAGACCCTTCTCAGCCAGCACCCAGCACCAGAGACCCTTCTCAGCCGGCACCCAGTCCCAGAGACCCTTCTCATCCAGCACCCAGCTCCAGAGACCCTTCTCAGCCAGCACCCAGCACCAGAGACCCTTCTCAGCCATTACCCAACCCCAGAGACCCTTCTCAGCCAGCACCCAGCTCCAGAGACCCTTCTCAGCCATTACCCAACCCCAGAGACCCTTCTCAGTCAGCACCCAGCTCCAGAGACCCTTCTCAGCCAGTACCCAGCTCCAGAGACCCTTCTCAGCCATCACCCAGCCCCAGAAACCCTTCTCAGCCAGCACCCAGCTCCAGAGACCCTTCTCAGCCATCACCCAGCCCCAGAAACCCTTCTCAGCCATCACCCAGAGACCCTTCTCAGCCAGCACCCAGCTCCAGAGACCCTTCTCAGCCATCACCCAGTCCCAGAGACCCTTCTCAGCCATTACCCAACCCCAGAGACCCTTCTCAGCCAGAACCCAGCTCCAGAGACCCTTCTCAGCCATTACCCAACCCCAGAGACCCTTCTCAGTCAGCACCCAGCTCCAGAGACCCTTCTCAGCTGGCACCCAGCTCCAGAGACCCTTCTCAGCCAGCACCCAGCTCCAGAGACCCTTCTCAGCCATGACCCAATCCCAGAGACCCTTCTCAGCCATTACCCAACCCCAGAGACCCTTCTCAGCCAGCACCCAGCTCCAGAGACCCTTCTCAGCCATTACTCAACCCCAGAGACCCTTCTCAGGCAGCACCCAGCTCCAGAGACCCTTCTCAGCCAGCACCCAGCACCAGAGACCCTTCTCAGCCATTACCCAGCACCAGAGACCCTTCTCAGCCATTACCCAGCACCAGAGACCCTTCTCAGCCATCACCCAGCCCCAGAGACCCTTCTCAGCCATTACCCAGCAACAGAGACCCTTCTCAGCCATCACCCAGCCCCAGAGACCCTTCTCAGCCATTACCCAGCCCCAGAGACCCTTCTCAGCCAGCACCCAGCTCCAGAGACCCTTCTCAGCCATTACCCAACCCCAGAGACCCTTCTCAGCCATTACCCAGCACCAGAGACCCTTCTCAGCCAGCACCCAGCTCCAGAGACCCTTCTCAGCCATTACCCAACCCCAGAGACACTTCTCAGCCATTACCCAGCACCAGAGACCCTTCTCAGCCATCACCCAGCCCCAGAGACCCTTCTCAGCCATTACCCAGCACCAGAGACCCTTCTCAGCCATCACCCAGCCCCAGAGACCCTTCTCAGCCATTACCCAGCAACAGAGACCCTTCTCAGCCGGCACCCAGTCCGAGACCCTTCTCAGCCAGCACCCAGCACCAGAGACCCTTATCAGCCAGCACCCAGCTCCAGAGACCCTTCTTAGCCATCACCCAGCCACTGAGACCCTTCTCAGCCAGCACCCAGCACCAGAGACCCTTCTCAGCCAGCACCCAGCCACTGAGACCCTTCTCAGCCAGCACCCAGCACCAGAGACCCTTCTCAGCCGGCACCCAGTCCCAGAGACCCTTCTCATCCAGCACCCAGCTCCAGAGACCCTTCTCAGCCAGCACCCAGCACCAGAGACCCTTCTCAGCCATTACCCAACCCCAGAGACCCTTCTCAGCCAGCACCCAGCTCCAGAGACCCTTCTCAGCCATTACCCAACCCCAGAGACCCTTCTCAGTCAGCACCCAGCTCCAGAGACCCTTCTCAGCCAGTACCCAGCTCCAGAGACCCTTCTCAGCCATCACCCAGCCCCAGAAACCCTTCTCAGCCAGCACCCAGCTCCAGAGACCCTTCTCAGCCATCACCCAGCCCCAGAAACCCTTCTCAGCCATCACCCAGAGACCCTTCTCAGCCAGCACCCAGCTCCAGAGACCCTTCTCAGCCATCACCCAGTCCCAGAGACCCTTCTCAGCCATTACCCAACCCCAGAGACCCTTCTCAGCCAGAACCCAGCTCCAGAGACCCTTCTCAGCCATTACCCAACCCCAGAGACCCTTCTCAGTCAGCACCCAGCTCCAGAGACCCTTCTCAGCTGGCACCCAGCTCCAGAGACCCTTCTCAGCCAGCACCCAGCTCCAGAGACCCTTCTCAGCCATGACCCAATCCCAGAGACCCTTCTCAGCCATTACCCAACCCCAGAGACCCTTCTCAGCCAGCACCCAGCTCCAGAGACCCTTCTCAGCCATTACTCAACCCCAGAGACCCTTCTCAGGCAGCACCCAGCTCCAGAGACCCTTCTCAGCCAGCACCCAGCACCAGAGACCCTTCTCAGCCATTACCCAGCACCAGAGACCCTTCTCAGCCGGCACCCAGCTCCAGAGACCCTTCTCAGCCATTACCCAGCTCCAGGGATTCTTATCATCCTCCACCCGTCTCCAGAGACTCTACCCAGCCTCACCAGATCACCTGCTATTGCTCCCATTCTCCCATGTCACTCCTGCAGGTGGTGTTCCCCACTCTAGGCTACAGCCCAAAGTCGTAACAGAAATATCCGGTCTGTGAATATTTTAAGTGAAACAGTTTGCGTGAGGGCTCCGAAAGAAAATGTTTCTGGGAAGGACACAACGGGCAAACGCAACAGCGCCTCTGCGGCTCTGGAAAACCTTGAGGTAGTAGCCCGGGAATTGGTTTTAGAAACCAAAGTGAGAGTTTTGAATTTAATTCGCCAAAATACAGGGAGCCAAAGTAGGTCTCTCAGTGCAGGGGTAACATGAGCGCATGAAATAAGACAACGCAGCCGAGTTCTGTATGAGTTGCAAAGCCGTTAACGATGCTTTGGGAAGGCCCTCATAGAGAGAATTACAATACTGTAAGGAAATAAGAATGAGAGCTTGGGTAACAATTTGGAAATCCAAAATGTTCAAAAAAGGGTTTCATAGAACGTAAGAGACACAATGTAAAGGGAGAAGCCTGTACAATATGAGAAGGAAAGGAGAGAGAGAGAAGAATGAATCTGAATCCCCGAGTCATAGGCACAGCATTTAACAGGAAAAAGCCGCTGCTCGGGATAAAACCGCAATCTCAGTTTTACAGAGATTAAAGGCCAAGCCTAGCTTTTATCTTACCAAGACAGCCTGATAGCCCCTGCTGAGGCTGTGTTTGACAAACTATGTTCTCTGCTATCTGAGAGTTGGGGCGCTGGCCAGTAAGTCATCGGCGCAGAGGCCCCTGCTGCCTCCCTTGACCCCCTCCTCCCCATCCTGGTCCTTGTCCAGGTGCAGGCCACGAAGCAGGGCAGCCTTCAAGTTGCTGGAAACGCTGTGCTCGTGGGTTCAGGAGGTGGCCCATCCATTCGTCCCCTAGCTAATTCTACTGAGCTTGGATAGACTTTACAAGTTCAGATCTGTGACAGCATGGGCAGACCAGGCCTTCTCCGGTTGTTCTGGCACCAAGGGCAACGGCTATCAAATCCGAATCGTAGCTCGGTTTACGACCTGGAAATGTGCCTGCTGGAGAGTTCCCGTCAGAGGATGTCCTGGAAACACCACCTCAGCGCCGTGAGGTCGGGTTCTGCGAGCCAGCTCCAGAGCTGGCCAGGTAATACCACCACCATACAGCAATCTCTAGAAAATAAAAAGTGTTGGAACCTAATGGAAAGAGTCCAAAGAGATACGGATCAAAACATTTGAAAAAAATATTATTTCAGCTGTCGTCATTTATCTTGGCTTATTTCAGATATTCTGTTTTGGGTCCTTAATGGCAGATTTTTTTAATTTGGTCTAAATTGATCAGCTATGCTAATTGATAGTTTATGGTTATGTCATTGATTGTTTTTTTGTAGCGCTAGGCACATTAGGATCCACAAGTTAGCAAGAGGATTCAGTCAATGACACAGCATTGTGAGGCAACTCCTTTTTTATTAATAGTTATCAAAAGGAGCTGATTTCGGTCCCCCCTCCCCCAACATGGACCGTGTTTCGCCGCTCCGGCTGCGTCGGGAGGGACAGAAGCCCAAACCAATCAATGACAGTGAGATGAAAACAGTAGGATCCGAAAACCAGTCGGCATCTGCAGTCTCACAGTAGAGTATCACAGTAGGATATGCAAAGTTTGTGAGGGACCCCCATCCGGGTATTATCAAGGGTCTTGAGAGAGCGCCAGGGGAGCGCGTCAGAGGACTGGTAAAGTCAATTCTGATTTTAACGGGGATTCTATCGAGGCATTCAGACCTCAGATTTTTTTGGATCTCTTGGTCTTCATCTCACTGTCACTGACTGGTTTGGGCTTCTGTCTCTCCCGACGCAGCCGGAGCGGCGAAACACGGTCCATGTCGGGGGACCGAAATCTGCTCCTTTTGATACGCGTTCATTAATAAAAGTGGAATTGCCTCACAATGCTGTGTAATTGTTACCTTGTGGATCCTAATGTGCCTGGCGCTACACCTTTGCTATTTGGACGTTTTCCACTGCGTGTACCGCTTGTCCTCTCCACCTTCACTTTTCCTTACTGATGGTTTTTTGTTATTTATTTATGTCATTTATTTTATTAATAATAATGATTTTTCTGTACTTGTTTTTGCTATTATGTGTATATATATATATATTTATATTTATTTTGCTGTTTACTGCTTTGAGCAGCTGCAGGATATAAATGACTATAGTCAAGTATAGTAAAGACATTCAAATACCTGAAAGGTAGAAAATATGCAGAAGAAGAAGCTTTTACAGTGGAGAGGAAGCTCCGGAGTGAGGGGGCAGGATACGGGGCTGAAGGGACTCAGGGGAGACGTGGCGGGGGATGCATGGGGGCAGCCTCTCAGGGGAGGTGCGGGAGGTGAGAACGGGGACAGAGTTCCCGAAGGCCTGGGGAGAAGCGCAGAGGATTCATTGCAAAGAGCTGGAACAGTTTGGGGCACTGCACCCTAGGCCTCACAGTCCCTTCTTGCATGATTTCCGTGTCCAGGCTGTCTGACCACATCCCGCCCTGCTGACGTGGGGCAGAGGGTGAAATCAGCGACCTCCAGCCTCCTCGCCTATCCTGTCCATGATGGCAGCAATAAGTGGCAAAGCGACAAGGCGGCCTTCTGTGCTGAGGGCGCTTATCCCCAGGGAACTGGACTGACATAGTGCACAAAAGGGATCTCAGACGGGGATGATGTTTGGCCACTGCCGATCAGTTTGCAGGTTTGGCTTTACAAACCGAGAGGAATCGGTTGCATTAAGGCTTGCACATCCCCCTCAGAGCGCATTTTCTGAGAGCTTCCCCCTACCCCCACCTCAAAATGGCATCGATCGGAATTAGCGTCTCTCCAAACCAGGTCTGCAGCCCACAAGCACACATCGGTCTTGCTCTTGCAAACACTGACAGCAGGCTTGCAACGGTTCCCGTCTTGTTCTTAGAAACCGAACCAAACCCTGCAATCACTTTCTAACCGATGCAATGGGAGGATCTGACTCTTAACCAGAGATGTGACCACTGTGCCGGAGCAGACAGACCACCCTAACCACGATCCGAACGATTAAACTGGAGTGGTTTTCCCGTCTCCGGTGTCTTTTAATTGAAATGTCAGTACGTCGCCCAACGGATTCATCTTCTTGTGGCGGATGAAGGGCAGCTCCTCGGTGTGGATCTCCCCTCCAGACGGTGCTCCGTGTTTGCCTTGCCGACTGTTTCAGCCCCTGCTACGAAATTCCTTCTGAACGGAATGGGAACGTCTTTC
Organism: Rhinatrema bivittatum; assembly: GCF_901001135.1. NCBI lineage: Eukaryota > Metazoa > Chordata > Amphibia > Gymnophiona > Rhinatrematidae > Rhinatrema > Rhinatrema bivittatum. Next base: position 302,710,135 of record NC_042621.1, on the reverse strand, counting down.
AAGAGCAATTTCTGTTTGAAAAGGAATTAAGCTCTCCTGAAAGAATTTGTAAAGGTTGTGATATTCACATTCCGACGAGGCGGGCGCCTGCTCATGAAATTCTAATTAGCAATTTCATGCACTTTGCTGGGTCTCATATCAGATTAGTGCACGTTTTCGCAGGCTGCGTTTAATTAAGTGCCCGTCGTCCAACTTTCAAAGACGCGCTTGCCAAGATGAAAACAGCCTGGAAATGTTAGCTGGCAAGGAGGCGGCTTGAGAGAGCCGGGTGGAGGTGGGTGGGCATGTGGGCCTCCTCCCCCCTCCCCCCCCCCCCCCCCCCGTCCCTTCCTGGGCATCGTTTATCTGATGTCATCCAGAAATCCAAGCCTCGAAAGTGCCTCCGTTCGTTTATTTCTGACAGGAGAACAAGGTGGGTCCACAGGCAAAACCACACTGCATCTTCAGAAAAATCTTTGAATTCGGTTTCAAGGCTTGGCTGACTGACTGGGCGAGGATATGGGTGGAAGAGGTAAGGGGGTTCCAAAATGCAGCCGGAAGAAAGCAGATTCCCGCTCAGCTCAGCATGCACACCCACGGACTGACTTTATAGCGTGCAAGGCCGGCCCATTCCAGGCTGGCAACCTGGCACCTTTTTCTCTTTCCTCATTGCAGCTGGCGTGGAACGTGGAGGCCCCTGCTGGCTCCACCCTCCTGCCTGTGTGAAGCGGTGTCAGCACAGATGCCCTAGCTGACCACAGGGCTGGGCTTCCGGGAGAGCCACAATAAATAGGCATGAGGTAAATTTACATATGTATCAGAGACCTCACGCCTATTCATTGTGGATATCCCAAAATACCCTCCTGGCTGTGGGGGCACCAGGACACATTTGGGAATCTCCACCTTACTGAACAGAGAAGGTGTCGCATAATTAAAAATCCAGCCCTGTGATTGGTCGGGCGGCATTGTGCACCTATGGCTTGACCTTAAGCCATCGTGAGCAAGGCCACACATCCCCGCCGAGCAGGGCGAGATACTGCGGCACATTTCTTTATATCTGTGTATGCAAATATAGGTATATTTATTTATTTATTTTATTTATTTAATCGTTTTTATATACCGAGGTTTAACAGATGCCTTCACTCCGGTTTACATTTTTAACAACGCGGTACAATAGAATCAACCATATAAACGCAATATTGTATCTCGGCAGAACGGGAGGATAAATAAGATGGAACTGAATAATATGAGATCATATTGTTCGAGTCTAACGTGTCCTCAAAGAATAGCAGGAGACGGTAAAGTGAAACAGACATCAAACAAGATAACATAATAAGAATAACTGTAACAATGTAACCCGAACCCAGGTTTTTCAAGGAATGGTGAGCCTCATAATGGTAGGCGATGGGGGATAGTTAGGATATTGAACGTGAGTATGATCATGTGGTCAAATCATTTTAGGGTTGAATTGGATGTAACGCTATATGGATATACAGAGTGTAAAGTTATGTCTTGTGAGCATGACAGATAGTATTGAGTATCCGAGTGTATATGGGTGTTGATGGAGGTGTTGATGTAATATAGTTTTATTACAATCTCTCTAATTTAAAAAAATGTTATTTACATTAAATTGTTTCCAACCAATTCAGTGTTGGAATTATTTTGTATTCTCTTTACAGTTCAGCTTTCACAGTCCACTCCTTTTTCTTCTTTCTCTTTTCATACCATTTTGCTTGGCACTAATGTCAAGCTTACCAGTCTGGAACCTTTTTTAAAAATTGGCATTGCATTGCCCACCCTCTATTCTTCAAGTACTGTGGCTGATTGTAATGATAGTTTGCAAATTACTAATACTAGGACTGCAATTTCATTTTTCAGTTCTTTCAGAATTCTGGGATGTATACCATCTGGTCCAAGTGATTTGCTACTCTTTAGTTTGTCAGGTTGCCCTATTAGATCTTCCAGGTTCACTGAGATTCATTTCTGTTCCTCTGTATCATCACCTTTAAATGCCTCTTCTGGCATGGGTACCTTCCCTGTATTCACATAACATCGATGTTCTGTCAGTCGTACTATTATCGGATGTCTAGTTCAACCAGCATACAGTTTTTTACATGGGCAAATGATGACATAAACTACATTTGAAGACAAACAAGTTGTATTACCATATACCTGAACTTGTTGAAGCACTAGGATGAACTCGATTGGATCCAGTCATAGTTTGATGACAAAGCCAATGGTCATCTTCAGGCAGTTGCTGATTTTATATAGACGTGAAAGTAGAATTAACCACTATGTCACCCCATGTATAGGCTACCCATGGTGGCTGACAAAACTTAGGGTGAAAAGACAACACATGCCAAAGTCTGAGAATAGAATTTGCCAACTCAAAAGATTCATTAGATTGCTGCAATATGCACAAAAGAGAAGAATCTGAAGATGTTTGTGAATACAATAGCAGCAATTGGCAATTTGAATACAAGGCCCACAAATGTGCTCCTACCAGTCTAGGTCTATAGGTGCTGCTGCTGCTGCTGCTGCTAGATTCATTGTACCAACAGGAACAAGATCTGGCAGCTCTGCACAGTCGCCCATGGATCAGGCAGTGAGCAGGCCTGACAGGTTTATATTGGAGAAGTGAGACATTCCTGCTCTCCGCTAGGCTTGGGGGTCACGCCTTGGGTAAGTAGGAACAGCCTCTAAGCCTCTGGGTTGCCTTCCCACGTTCCCTTTCTTCTTACTCAGTAAGGGGATACTTTCTTTCTGGGGCTCTTCCTCTCAGGCTTGCTTTTTCAGGTGGACTAATTTACTCATTTACATTTATATTCCACTTTTAGCACCTTCAAAGTCACTTCTGTCCAACATTGGTTTTTGTGTGACCATCCTCTGGATGGGAGGGGTGCGCTCCACTGGGATAGGCCCGTGAGCAGCTCGCTTACCTCCAGCGCACCCCTGGTGCTACTGATTGTCCATGTGACTGGGAGCTGCCCCTGAGGCATTCTTCGCGGCTTATGATGCCACCCCCAATGCCGCCTTGCCTTACGATGAAGCCTGAAATGCTGCCAACATGCTGCTCCTGCCTGGCGTCTCCTAGGCACACGCGCCTCTCTCGAACATTTAAAGGGCTCGTGGTGGGAAAGGTATGTTGGCCCTTCCTGTTGATGTCATGCCTGCAGCCCTATAAAAGGTTTCCTTAGTCACTTGCTGGTTGCCTTCGCAAGAAGTTGCTTCGCCCCTGGAGTTCCTGTTCCAGTTCTTGCTCCAGGAGTCGTCAGAGTTCTTGGATCTTCACTTCTTCAAGATTTTCATGTTGTTCGTGGGAACTCCTCTATATTTCTTCATTCCATGTTCCTGGTCTCTCATCAGTTCCTAGCCTCAGCGTCTTCCAAATCTTGAGTCAAGTCTCTGATGTTCTAGTCTTTGTCTCTAAGTAAGGCACCTCATGGCACAAGGTCAAGTCTCCGGATGCCCCTTATTTTTAAACACCGGGGTCCCGTCCCTGGTTCTGAGATCCTGAGTCCCTGAATCCTGTTCCTGGTCTTCAGAGTTTCTTGTCCCAGCTTCCGTCCATGTACAAGTCTCAAATCTAAAGTCTGCTCCGCCTCCTTCGTGGCTGCAACCAGCCCACAGGCTTTGTAGGGTGTGCTGTGGCGAGGGCTCATACCCTTTGTGAACCTGAATCTGAAATCTTAACCTGAACCTGAATCTGAAATCGGAATCTGAACCTGAGTCTTCGTCTAGTTCCTAGTCCTCAGTGCCTTCATCTATGTTTCAAGTCTTCAGTGCCTTCATCATGTCCTCATCACTAGAGTCTACTACTGTCCTCGACCTTTGTCTGTCCTGACGCTCAAGCCATTTCCAAGAGGCAAGTCGGAAAGGGCTTTCAGAGTGGCCGGACGACTACCCCAGAAACCAACATTACATTGCTTGGTCTCGCTCCTGTGCATGCAGGTTCAGCAAATGCTTGAGTGTTCCAAGTCTCCAAGCTTCTATCCAGACCATGTCCAGATGTGTTTGCCTACCCACGGCGCTTAACTTGGAGCCTTGCCCTGGGGTTGAGCCATGGTCCAAGTGCTCTCATGCTCACGTCCGCTCCCGAGCACTGTCCGCGCTCGCAACAGTTATCACGCATTTTATGTGAAACCAACTTGCAAACGAGGACTTTATGGCAATAGGAATTTATTATTAAAATATCGTCAATCTGAGAGCAAGTCAGTCATGACCTGTGTTTTGTAGAATTCAATCAGAGTGATAGATGTAATAGCCATTTCAAAGAGATATTGGCATATTCCCTCATACCATCATGTGTTTACAGATTTCCCCAGATTCATTTTCTCTCGGGGTAAAAACATTCAAGACATGGTGGTTCATTCATTTTGGAGGGAGGCTCCTAATATTGTAGAGGAGGTTGTGGGACACAGGGCATGTGGCCAATGTTCATTTTGCAAACAGATGATACAGGAAAGGCAGTGGAGTTATGACAGGGAGAAGGTTTTTAAAAAAAAACCCGAATACTAATTATGCTTCCATGTATGCAGCATATATGCTTATGTGTTCATGTGGGCTGATGTATGTAGAACGTACAAAAAGAGCTGTGAAAAAGCATATAACAGAATATCAAAGTAATATTAATATTGCAAAAGAACAAGCTGCTATAGTGTCACATTGTTTACAATAGAAATGTATGTTTGATGAGTTTAAATGGACAATCTTGAACATAAGACATTGCCATACTGGGTCAGACCAAGGGTCCATCAAGCCCAGCATCCTATTTCCAACAGTGGCCAATCCAGACCATAAGAACCTGGCAGGTACCCAAACATTAGATAGATCACAAACTACTATTGCTTATTAATTATACTATTGTTTATTAGTGGAGTGGAGGAGTAGCCTAATGGTTACAGCAGTGGCTATGAACCAGGAGACTAGGGTTTGAGTCCTGCTGTCACTCCTTATGACCTGGGCAAGTCACTTTACTCACCATTGCCTCAGCTACAAACTTAGGGGGTCATTTTTCAAAATGCGGTAAGGCGTTTTTGCATGCGATAGGCCTTTAATGTGTTAGGCTGTGCGATAGTGGCCTTTGCGATGTGTCCCGTAAGGCTCATTTCAGACGATTTGAAGGCCCCAGAGGGGGAGGGGGAGAGAGGTTGAGAGAACATTGCCCAAATCTCATCTTGGAGTGAGTTTCCTCACTCCGAAGGCCAGCAAAACTTCACAAGTGACCACTGTTCTGTTCGTAGGTGTCACGTAGCATGTCAAAGTGGCCCCTAATCCCCTACACACTTACCTAATCCCCACCTCGAGTTACTAGGTGGGCCTACCCTAGGGATACAAATACCTGCCTATGGGCCATGATATTATGGCCAGGCTCTCTCTCTCTCTCTGTGGCAGGAAATACACTGATCGCAGAATCTAGCTCTTCATGCAAATTGCGATAAATCCTATTTTAGCATAAAACACGCCCCTTTTGCTATCGCATGCGGTAAGTACCACATTTTGATAAATCCAGGCCTTAGATTGTAAGACAGTACCTGAATGTAATCCACTGTGAAAAGTGGAACAGAAATCTAACTAAAATTACTGTCATAGCAGTTTATGGATTTATCCTCTAGGAACTTATCCAAACTTTTTTTTAAACCCAGTTACACTAACTGCCTTAACCACATCCTCTGGCAATGAATTCCAAAGCTTAACTATGCGCTGAGTGAAAAAGAATTTTCTTCAATTTGTTTTAAATGAGCTACTTGCTAACTTCAAGGAGTGCCCCCCTGGTCTTTCAATTATCTGAGAGAATAAATAACCGATTTCCATTAACTTGTTCAAGTCCTTTCATGATTTTCTAGGCTTCTATCATATCCCCCCTCAGTCATCTCTTCTCCAAACTGAACAGCCCTAATTTCCTTAGCCTTTCCTCATAGGGGAGCGTTCCATGCCCTTTATCATTTTGGTCACCCATCTCTGCACTTTCTCCAGTGCAGCTATATCCTTTTTGAGATGCGGTGACCAGAATTGCACACAATATTCAAGGTGCGGTCTCACCATGGAGCGAAACAGAGGCATTAAGATATCCTCCGTTTATTTTCCATTCCCTTCTTAATGATTCCTAATATTCTGTTTGCTTTTATGACTGCCACAGCACATTGGGCCGACGATTTCAATGTATTAACTACTATGACGCCTAGATCTCTTTCCTGGGTGGTAGCTCCTAAGATAGAACTTAACATCGTGTAACTACAGCAAGGGTTATTTTTCCCTATATGCATCACTTTGCACTTATCCACATTAAATTTCATCTGCCATTTGGATGTCCAATCTTCCAGTCTCACAAGATCCTCCTGCAATTCATCACAATCTGTTTGAAATTTAACTACTCTGCATAATTTTGTGTCGTTAGCAAATTTGATCACCTCACTTGTTGTACCCCTTTCCAGATCATTTATAAATATATTAAAAAGCACCGGTCCCTGAGGCACTCCACTGTTTTTTTTCCACTGAGAAAATTGACCATTTAATCCTACTCTCTGTTTCCTGTCTTTTAACCAACTTGCAATCCACAAAAGGACATCACTTCCTATCCCATGACTTTTTAGTTCTTTTATAATCCTGCAGTGTATTCCATCTGGTCCAGGTGATTTACTACTCTTCAGTTTGTCAATCAGGCCTACCACATCTTCCAGGTTCACTATGATTTAGTTCAGTTGATCTGAATCATCACCCATGAAAACCTTCTCTAGAACAGGTATTTCTCCAATAACTTCTACAGTAAACACTGAATAAAAAAATCATTTAATATTTCTGTGATGGCCTTATCTTCTGTAAGTGCCCCTTTAACTCCTTGATCATCCATTGTTCCAATTGACTCCCTTGCTGGCTTTCTGCTTTAGACATATTTTAAAAAATGTTATTATGATTTTTTGTCTCTACAGCCAACTTCTTTTCAAATTCTCTCTTAGCGTGTCTTATCAATGACTTACATTGTACAACTGTACAATCCCCAGGGGAAGGAGACAAACAGGTATTGATGAATTTGTGTGAACAATGCTGGATATTTGTATTGGATACCGTAGGTCCAAAGGGATTCAATAATGAATTAGAGTGGTATACTTTAATCTGATGAACTAGTAGGAGTCTGCTATCTATGATGTGTTTTTGAATAGTGGAATAGGCGCTTTTGTTATATGTTGTGGTATTTAATGAAGAGCCATGATATTGAAACAAGCGAGCTGACTGGGATTTGGAACAACAAGAGAGTTTTTAAAGAAACCGCCAGATTACTTGAGATAACCCCTGAGACAGATGCTTGTGCTAGGCATCGGAACATGACCCATGTGCGCTGTAGCAGCATGATGTGTGTGATCAACTTTCATAAGATAAGCACTGTTACTATTAAAATGTAAAAGGGAAACCAGAGTTTATTATCATCAGTGTCATCAATTTTAGAATATATATATGTGGCAATATAAAATTTGATGTAACAAGATTTGTTACAAGATTAGATTTGATCTAATAAGAATTTTATGGCATAATCAAAAAGCTATTTTTAAAAAGTTATATTTTTGTGTTTTGGATTAAATTATTGTGTGGAGTTGGCAATACATGCAGAGATGACAAACTGAAGAGTAGTAAATCACCTGGACTGGATGGTATACACCCCAGAGTTCTGAAGGAACTAAAAAATGAAATTTCAGACCTATTAGTAAAAATGTGTAACCTATCATTAAAATCATCCATTGTACCTGAAGACTGGAGGATAGCAAATGTAACCCCAATATTTAAAAAGGGCTCCAGGGGCGATCCGGGAAACTACAGACCGGTTAGCCTGACTTCAGTGCCAGGAAAAATAGTGGAAAGTGTTCTAAACATCAAAATCACAGAACTTATAGAAAGACATGGTTTAATGGAATAAAGTCAGCATGGCTTTACCCAGGGCAAGTCTTGCCTCACAAATCTGCTTCACTTTTTTGAAGGAGTTAATAAACGTGGATAAAGGTGAACCTGTAGATGTAGTGTACTTGGATTTTCAGAAGGCATTTGACAAAGTTCCTCATGAGAGGCTTCTAGGAAAAGTAAAAAGTCATGGGATAGGTGGTGATGTCCTTTCGTGGATTGCAAACTGGCTAAAAGACAGGAAACAGAGAGTAGGATTAAATGGACAATTTTCTCAGTGGAAGGGAGTGGACAGTGGAGTGCCTCAGGGATCTGTATTGGGACCCTTACTTTTCAATATATTTATAAATGATCTGGAGAGAAATACGACGAGTGAGGTAATCAAATTTGCAGATGACACAAAATTGTTCAGAGTAGTTAAATCACAAGCAGATTGTGATAAATTGCAGGAAGACCTTGTGAGACTGGAAGATTGGGCATCCAAATGGCAGATGAAATTTAATGTGGATAAGTGCAAGGTGTTGCACATAGGGAAAAATAACCCTTGCTGTAGTTACACAATATTAGGATCCATATTAGGAACTACCACCCAAGAAAGAGATCTAGGTGTCATAGTGGATAACACATTGAAATCGTCGGTACAGTGTGCTGCGGCAGTCAAAAAAGCAAACAGAATGTTGGGAATTATTAGGAAGGGAATAGTGAATAAAATGGAAAATGTCATAATGTCTCTGTATCGCTCCATGGTGAGGCCGCACCTTGAATACTGTGTACAATTCTGGTCGCCGCATCTCAAAAAAGATATAATTGCGATGGAGAAGGGATGTGGCCATTTTATAACGTGTGCGCGTACATGCCTGACCGCACGCACATGTACGCTGAGTTGTAAGTGGACACACGCCTATGCGCGCAAATGCTGCTTTCACCATGTAAGTGGGGAATTTGAAAAGACAAATGCGCCGACATCATTATCAGTTTTCCCAGTTCATTTCCAGTTCACCCAGATAAGGAAAAGGACTTCCAACCCCCCCTAGTTTAATAACCTCCCTTCTCCCCTGTTACCCCCTGATCTGTCTATTTATCTTGATTTATAACTGGGCAGAAGTAAAGTGATGCGGCAGGGGACCCCACTGCGCTTATGTAAAATCCAGGAACGCCCGTGTCCCCTCTTTTCTGGAACTTTTCGTTTGTGCGCGCAGCAGGAGATGCACTCGTTCCCGGGTGGCTCTTAAAATTCGCTTGGTTTGTGCTGGCCCAGCTTGAGTGGCTGTCTCCCGGTTTGGCGCACACCGGGCTTTTAAAATTCACTTGCACCTCTTTTCAGATGCGGCGACCAGAATTGTTCACAGTATTCAAGGTGTGGTCTCACCATGGAGCGATACAGAGGCATTATGACATTTTCCGTTCTATTAACCATTCCCCTCCTAATAATTCCTAACATTCTATTTGCTTTTTTGACTGCTGCAGCACACTGAACCGACGATTTCAATGTGTTATCTACTATGACACCTAGATCTTTTTCCTGGGTGGTAGCTCCTAATATGGAACCTAACATCGTGTAACTACAGCAAGGGTTATTTTTCCCTATATGCATCACCTTGCACTTATCCACATTAAATTTCATCTGCCATTTGGATGCCCAATCTTCCAGTCTCACAAGGTCTTCCTGCAATTTATCACAATCTGCTTGTGAGTTAACTACCATGAACAATTTTGTATCATCTGCAAATTTGATTACCTCACTCATCGTATTCCTTTCCAGATCATTTATAAATATATTGAAAAGCACCGGTCCAAGTACAGATCCCTGAGGCACTCCACTGTTTACCCTTTTCCACTGAGAAAATTGCCCATTTAATCCTACTCTCTGTTTCCTGTCTTTTAACCAGTTTGTAATCCACGAAAGGACATCGCCTCCTATCCCATGACTTCAAAATTTTCTCAGGAGTCTCTCATGCGGGACTTGGTCGAACGCCTTCTGAAAATCCAAGTACACCACATCCACCGGCTCCCCGGTATCCACGTGTTTACTCACCCCTTAAAAAAAAATGTAGCAGATTGGTGAGACAAGATTTCCCTTGTACAGATCCATGCTGGCTACAGTATGTCCCATTAAACCATGCCTTTGGATATCTCTTGTGGTTTTATTCTTTTGAATAGTTTCTAAGATTATCCCAGCACTTGTCAGGCTCATCGGTCTATAGTTTCCTGGATCACCCCGGAACGCTTTTTAAAAATTGGCATTGCATTGACCACCCTTCAGTCTTCAGGTGCAGTAGACATTGTTCTCTTGATAAATGTGCAGTGTGGCACATTATAATATTACTAACATGATAATTTATGATAAAACATTATTGCTACAGGCAAAATGATGACCCAGAACACTTGCTCATGACATCTCGCCTTTCACACTATCTTAACAGCGGTTATGGTCAGGGCCTGCTGAGATCACTTCAGCCTGACCTTGGCCTCTCCTTTCTGTAAAACTCATTGCTGTTTTCACGCTCATTAAGTTCACAGGCAACGTGGCACAACGCTGGGAGAAGAGGGGCACTCAAAACAGAGCACGAAGGACCTCTGGCTTAAGAGCGGGACCTGGAACAGGCAAACTAATTGCCTGTGTTTTAACACATGTTCTCTTGATGTCACTCACTGGCACTGTAGCATTTTTGACATATTTAGGTAGTCTCCCGGGGCTCGCAGGCCTCCTTAGCAGCCCCAATCTGCGGAGGGGTGTTTGCAGTCGGATTATTGACTGACAGCTCAGTAACTTGGAACACATTTGGGCAGCAGAGATCCGTGCACCAGGCCTCCTTTCTTCCTCTGCAAAGTCCACTTTGTCAAGTGTGAACTATAATTGAAGCTAATAATTACCAGGCATATTTGCTGTGCTTTTTCTTATCCTCAAGTCTCCTCTCTCCTTTAAGAAAAAGCATGGCATTTTAATGCATTCAGAGAAGGATTGCCTCAGGCCAGTTCAGGCTCGGAAAGGACATATGGAAGCATTTTGAAAGTGATAAATGATTTGGAATCTGCGTTGTCTACTGTTGGTGCCTCTCAGGAAAGAGCATTAGAGCTAACAGGTGTTAGAGGGGAGAATGCTGGTGCATTTTAATAGAATCGTCAAAATGTTGAGACCAGATGTTGACATGGTAGAACCCCAAGTGAAAGGCCGAGCTGCTCGTGAAATGATTACATTTGTTAAAATTTCTAGTCCATGGCAGGAAATCCTTGCTTTGTAGATCAGTCTCCTCAATGGACCCATCCCCCCTGTACCTTCTTTTGTGATTTGCATCAAAGTGCAAGCGCTTGATATGGCTCCACATCTGCATGCATTAAATAATTCATGCCTGTCAAATTTCATTCTTTGCTTTCAGATCACAACTGTCACCTCTTCCCCCGCCTTCTTACTCTCCCGGCCTCGAAGCCAGCCTCAACAAACTCATTCGTTAAGCAAGTGAAATTCTGCCACCTCCATCGCAAAGTTCTCTTTGGAACTGGGGTTCAGACGAAGTCTGGGCCATGAGGTCCCTAAGGGAGCAGAGCATGTTCTCACCTTCGGGATAACGCAGGAATTTGGTGACACGCTTTAGCAGTGAGCCTCAGATAAAAATGTTCAGGTGTTATATGCCAACATGCAAACAGAATTATGAACTCCGTTTTGCAGAATGGACCTCTTCCAAATTGCCTTCAAATGAATCTGAAATGCCTCCAACCTTCGTTCGAATTGGACGCATTTAGAGCACCAGCGAGTGTCCATAGACCTGTCTGAGGAGAAGGCGCACGAGGGCTCTGCATGACTTCTGGGCTGTGAAAGGGCCACGGTAAAGCACATGAAGAGCTTTGCTGGGCTCGTCAAGAATTCTAGGAAATCCAAGAAAGCAGAGCCTGGCACTTGCCTTGCGGGGAAGTCGAGCCTCTAAAACTCCTATCAGAAATCACTTTTCTTCATGCTGTGCCTGCGGGAAAATTATTACTTGACTAAGGTGGAAGCTCAGGATCAGTGGAATCAGAATATATTCCAGTCTGTTGGGTTGTGGTCAGTGGTTTTTCCCTCGCCTCCTGAGGAGCTTTGAAGTTATTGAACAGAACGTTAGAAGTCTGAGCTGTGGGATAAATTTCACGCTGGTAGGGTCAGGATTCTATAGACCCAGGACATTGGCCAACAGCCGGGCTTTTCATAATTCATTCTTGACTTTGGGGTTCTAATGCCTCATGGACATTAAATCCCAGAATCGCTACCATCAGAAGCCAGGTTGGCCATGTATGTCTGAGTATTGATTTGAGACCCTTGACCTCTTTTATCCAGGCCCCTTAACATTCAGTTTTGGATCAACAGAGTGGACTATGAAGGATAAGAGATTCATAATTAAAGAATGATTTATGTTTTACAATGCATTTTATCGATTTATTGGACGGGTGGCTATGTGCCTCTGTCGTGACTTCTAGCTCATAACTACTGGGCTCCATGGGCCTTGCTCTGATCCAGCATTGCAATTCTTATGCTCTTTGGTCATCGGTTAAATGGTTCCTCGTTCAGCTGCTTACTGCAGGGTCAGCAGGACGTTCAAAGGGTGTTGTACACTGTTCTTGCTGCTGTCATTAGACGATAGACTGGCCATTGTCAAATTATGTTTTCTGCCATCAGTGACTCTAAAGCTTTCGTTTTTACGCAGGGCCCCTTATCGGTGGACGGGTGCTTTTCAAGGCTGGCTTGCCGACCCTGTGCACTGCCATGCAGGAGACCTGCTTCCTGTTCCTTGGGCTGGCAGAGGGTGGGGGACGTTGTGGAGGTGGCATTCGCGGGCTGGGGGAGGAGGACCCAGGCATCACTCGGGAGCAGCTTCCAGAGGGAGCAGAAGTCTCTGTCTCTTAGCCAAAGGACCGTCATGGTGAGGGAACAGAAACGGGGGATCCCCTGCTTAGCTATGAGTGAAGCCCCCAGATTCTGACTTAGATAAAAGCCCAGAGGGTCAGTTAAGAGGCTGTAGGTCACAAAATATAATATTCACCTTAAATTCTATGTTTGAATTCTATGTTTTCTTAAATCAGCTACAGCTCCCCCTTTACCTATCCGCTCTTCTCTCTCCTTTTCTCTTCTCTTAGCCTCTTTTATTTAATCAGATATTGGTTATACTGTAACTTTTTTCTTCTGATTTTTCTTCCTCTTCTTCCCTATTGTTTTATGTAAACCGATGTGATGTCCATACGAACTTGGGTATATAAAAGTGTTTAAATGAATAAATAAACAGACGGATTTATCATTAATGTGACATTACTGTACACTTCTCTTGTGCAGCCCATCAAACTCTGCAGGCTCCTACCTTCTCCAGAACAGCAGCCCTGTTAGAAGAAGAGACTCATTTCCTGTGCTGCAGCGCCCCTGTGCCCTCTGCCAACGAAAGCAGAGTCAGGGCTCCAGCACAATTACCCTCCTCCGGCCTCCGGCCCTCTCCAATCCCGGCATTAACATAAAAGGGCTGATCGGCTTGCAAAGTTCAAAATGCAAACAATGCTGGAGAGACGTGATGTCACCCCCGCTGTGTACGGGCCAAGACGGATTCCTTCCTCCTAATTTATTCATTCATAACTCATAGATTAAAGAAAGGCTGTTACCCAATAGCCATAGCACGGACCTCGAAACAGCCTACAAAAAAAAAAATCTTGGAAGAGAAAGGAAACTTGGTAGGGGCTCAGCTGTTGGCGTGGTCAAGATTGCAGAGAACATCTTGTTCAGTTCGAAGGAGCATGCACGAAGCATTTCAGAAGGTCCCGTGCGCTGCACGCATGCAGTACGCATGTAACATGGTTTAAGAGCATGCACTATTTGACGTATCGCACTCCTGTATTCTAACAAGGTCACGCTAAGCGGCGCGTGCGAGGGCAGCTTTCCTCCCAGCTTCTGATTTTTTTAATTCTTTTGTGTGGGAAGGAAGGGGTGTGTGATTTGCTCTGGCTAAGCGTCCGCAGGATATTCACAGAGAAACATGTTAACTCACGCTCTCCACTGGTGAAACCAGGGAGGGTTAGCTGTAAAACAAGCACGCGGCGGCCCATACACGCACATATGAGCGTGCGAGCCAGAACATACGCTGGAATTTTAAATCATGCGCACATTTACATGCAGAAGATTTCAAATATGCCTAGCGTGTGTGTGTGTGTGTGTGTGTGTGTGTGTGTGTACTCCTAATTTTAAGCCAATACTCGAGCAGACGCGCTTCTCGTATCTAAGTGGATTGTAAAACATGCTCGCGTGGAGGACAATCCCAGTTATACCAAGAGTCCACCAGTTTGCCCAGTCTGTCTCGAGGACTCCCCCCGGGTGGCCCATTCCTCTCACCTTGGCATGTTAGGCTTAAACAGCGATTTCTGCAGACTTTCAGCTCCTCAGGGCAGCAGTAAATATACGCGGCTAACAAGCCCGCTGCGGGCTACGGTGGCCGGTTTTAAAATATGGAGTTACGGCCTTAATTGGGTGCACCGGTGCACGTGAATTGTTATTCACGTGCACCGGTGCACCCAATTTCTGGCTTTTAAACTACGCGCTGCTTGCACCTGGCCTAGATACTCGTTGATACGGATTTTTTAGTGAGAGCAATGCTTTTAAAATTGACCCCAAAAGGAATTGTGGCCAGATAGCCCAGATCTGCTAGCCCATGACTTTAATTCCCATTCTGGGCTCAGTAGTCTTCTTTCTCTGCCTATAGAAACCCAGAACTACTGAGTGCCGAATGCTCAGAGAGCGGGTCCTTGCTGACTTGCAAATGTCAGCCAAACGAGGGCGATTGGATGGCTGCGCATTATTAAAGACCAGCTGAGCGAGGCTGGCATTTCCCTCATTGTCGACGTCCACGCAATTGGCTTTCTGCTTGGAAAGGCTGCAACTGGGCGAAAGGAGAACTATCTCCAGCGACGCGGCATCATCTGGAAACCCTTTCTAAACGTTCAGGGCTGTACGCACAATACCTCCTGGAAAAGAGCTACAGGAATCTCAAGACAGGGTGGCGGAAGTCTGGACAGGCCTCCCAGTGGAGGTGGTGGAGGCAAATAGAAGAAGTCCCTCTAGCACACAGAATAGCAGACCTTCCTTCATAATAGGCACTACCGGCATGAGCTCGAATGGCCTTCACTTGCCTTATGCTTAATCACTGGCGAGGTTCATCATTACCACCATTTTATATATTTTTTTTATATCTATGCAATTTAAACTTTACTTATCTCCTGTGCATTGATACCATGGAGTAGGGGCGGTTCTATCATGAGGCAGGGTGAGGCGGCAGCCTTAGGTGGCAGAATTTTGGAGCGGCAAAAAGTCCAGCAGCAAGAGGGGGGCTTCCCAGTCTTTTGCATCGAGTGTCACATGTATGATTTTTTTACCCGCCGGTGAGAAGTTGTACATGTGCATGCGATGCAAAGAGCTCCTGGCTCTCAGAGAACGAGTCCGATCTCTGGAGGCTAGAGTGGCAGACCTGGAGGCGCTGAGGCAGACGGAGAGGTACATTAGATGAGACCTTCAGGGACATAGTAGCCAAGCCCCAAATCCAATCTGCCTTGGATCAGAAAGGTCTCCCAGTAGGAGAACATCACCCTGGTGCAGCAGGAAGTGATCCTGTAGTAAGGACCTGCTCTCCAGGTGATTTATTGTCCTCTCGCACCAAGGATGTGTTTCCCAGAGCTACTGCCCAGGAGGGAAGGGTTAGGCCGGCCATCATAGCTGGTGATTCAATTATTAGGAATGTAGATAGCTGGGTGGCTGGTGGACGTGGGGACCGCCTGGTATCTTGCCTGCCTGGTGCGAAGGTGGCAGACCTCTCGCGTCACCTAGATAGGATTATAGACAGTAGGGGTGTGAATCGTGTGATCGATTGTCTTAACGATCGATTTTGGCTGGGGGGGGGGGAGGGAAATCTGATCGTCGTGTTTTTATTTTTTTAAAAATCGTTAAAAATCGTAAATCGGGGGAGGGCGGGAAAACCGGCACACCAAAAAAAACCCTAAAACCCACCCCGAACCTTTAAAACAAATCCCCCACCCTCCCGAACCCCCCCCCCAAAATGTTTTAAATTACCTGGGGTCCAGTGGGGTGGTCCCGGCGCGATCTCCCTCTCTCTGGCCACGACTGCGTTAAGAGAAATGGCGCCGGTGGCCCTTTGCCCTTATCATATGACAGGGCAAAGGTAGCGCCGGCGCCATTTTGGTTCCTGGCTCCCGACGTCACGCGTGCAGATCGCTCCCGGACCTCCGCTGGATCCCCAGGGACTTTTGGCCTGCTTGGGGGGACCTCCTGACCCCCACAAGACTTGCCAAAAGTCCAGCGGGGGTCCGGGAGTGACCTCCTGCACGCGGGCCATATTGCCAATCTTCAAAATGGCACCGGTGCTACCTTTGCCCTCACTATGTCATACGGGCGACCATATTCGAATTTTCTAGATACTGAATTAAGTTTGCTAAATCCACCCTGTTATCCTCATGTGGTAATTGAGAAGACTCTCTTCTTGTAGGCAAAAATAACACTTTCTTTAAAGAAGGTTGAGATTCTGCAGGGATCTTTAGTGTCTCAACTAAGTATCTTTTAAAAGTCACCATAGGAAGTTCTCCCATAACTTTTGGAAAATTTACCACTCTTATATTCATGCGTCACAGGTGATTTTCAATTGATTCGATCCTTCTCTGAGATATTAGTCGGTCCTTCATAAGAGAGGTATTTAAATCTTGAGGTATTTAATTTTCACTGAAATATCTTGAATAACCACAGCTTGTTCCTGAAGTTTATCCTGCTGTTCTTTTTCCAATGTATCCATTTTTTTATCAATACTCCCCATCTGCTGGGACTGTTCTCTGAGGGTCCGGGCATTAGCCATCATTAGGTCCCAGAGTGACTCTAATGTAATGTCCGCTGCTTTTTTAAACTCCCAGGGTAAAAGAGTGTCAGTTCCTACCTCCTCCCGTCGGGGCCTCACGCCCGATGTTCCTGGCAATTCGGCATCCGTCACAAGGTTTCCCTTCTCCGGAGTCTCTCGCCTACGCTCCGGGCTAGGCTGGCCAAACACTCCTGTCCCTGCTCCTGTATTGCTGGTGGTTCCTCCACTCTGAGTTCGCCCGGCCAAACTTGGGTCGGCAAACGCAGTCCCACCAGCATCAGCGAGTGGAGAGCTGCACAGCGGCGCACGGGGATCTGGGGGGCTCAAGGTAATCTCGCCAAGCGAGAATCCCGCTCCTTTCGGGACATCCGCAGCGGTGTTTGAAGCCCTGGACTGAGCACCTAAGATCGCGAAGTCGGTTATAACTCGCTGCCCTGACGGGCTAGGTAAGTCCGGAGGAAAGACTCTAACCTTGCCCTTCCTCTTGTGGGGCATTTTCACCAAATTGAAACAGAAAAACAAGCTTAAGAATATTTGGAGTGCAGAGCAGCTGGACTCAGCGTCCTGCAGCAGCGGCCATCTAGTTAGTTATTTTATATACCGTCGTTCCAAGTGAAGATCACAATGGTTTACAAAAGTAACATTCATCTTTGGGTCATTGCATACTTTGGTGTAACACATTTTGCTATAACACATACTTGTAATACACATATTTGGTAAGTTATGTACATTGCATCACACATGTGGGTCATGTGAATCCAGGGTTATGTTCTTTTACTTCTCAACTGAGGAAAGGGACATTGGGTTAGTAGGATTGGGATCCTGTTTAGTAATTTACGTAGTCATTGGGGAGTTGTCATGAGCTACTTTGCGCTCTCGTTACTTGGCATTGTTTTTGTTCTTATTATTGTTGACTCTGCATTCTGTTAGCATTTAAGTTAGATTCTAAGCGTTTTTAAATAGCGAAGTTTCAAATTCACGTTTGAATGTCTTTCTTTCTGGGATGTCTCCGGTAGTGAGTTCCAGAGTTTGGGGCCTGCCTTGGAGAACACGCGATCACCTGTTTGCTTCAGGTGTGTGCTCCAGATTGAAGATACAGTCAATAGCCCTTTCTTTTGGGACCTTCGGGTTCATGTGGTGCATATGGTTGAAGCATCATGTCTATTAGTCCTGGGTTATCATTTGATGATTTTAAAAATTAAGGTTAAAACTTTGAAACGGATTCTGTATTGTATCGGCAGCCAGTGCGGTGCTATTAGCGAGGGTGTGATGTGATCAAATTTCCTGGTTCCCATTAAAAGTCTTGCTGCTGCTTTTTGCAGTAGTTGTGGTTTTTTTAATAGGCTGGTTGGGATTCCTAGTAGTAGGGAGTTACAGTAATTTATATTTGAGAAGATTAGAGATTGTAGAACCGTACGGAAGTCTTCGATATTTATTTATTTATTTATTTATTTATTTAATTCTTTTATATACCGACCTTCATGACAATTGTCATATCAAATCGGTTTACATGGAACTAGGGGATAACACTCTTAACAACCATTTAACAATAGAGCAAACAGAAGAGGCAAAGTTACATTTAACAAGGAGATCAAACTTGGGAATAGAAGTAAAAGAAAGGAAAGAGAGACAACCCTTATGGGTATAAGAGGGCTGAGCAACGTATATTACAAGGTAGGCTTAAGTTGTAAAGTTCCTAAGCGGAACGATTATGGGAACGCTTGGCGAAACAGCCAGGTCTTGAGTTAAGTAATGGTTTCAATCTATGTAGGATGCACAGTTTTGCATATCCTGTTGTGATTAATTTATTATTGTGTCTTTTTGTAGTGACATTTTCGTCTCCTTGGATTCCTAAGTCCCGAGGGTGCGATATCAAAGTTACCACTCTCTCTCTCTTTCACAGGTGCTTGTACACAGCCTTCTCACTCCTTCGATCTCTCTCACGCAGGCTTCTCACTCCCACACCATCTCTCATGGCTCTCCCTCTTTCTGGGCCTCCCCTTATCAGGCTGTGTGGGGTGAGCTCCACGACGGCCAGGCATCGGGCCTCCTCTTAGGCCATGCAGAACGAGCTCCGCGACGGCCAGGCATCGGGCCTCCTCTTAGGCCATGCAGAATGAGCTCCGTGACGGGCCTCCTCTTCCTGATGCTGGGCAATGCTGATTGGGTGGACCTGAGGGCAGAGTGGGTGGACTCAGCCCACTGATGGCAATGCCACTGTCTTTAAGTCTATTCCCAAATAGTTTACAAAGAAGACCATTGACCTTTTTAGTAGCCACCCTCTGGACCAATTCCAGTGAGTTTATATCCTTCTGAAGGTGCAGTCCCTGGAATTTTACAAAACAAAATGACAGGCGTCGGGTGCCACCTCATAGAATAACCAATTTATTGAAGCATGAGCTTTCAAGGACAGTGTGTAAAATATGTACCCATCTCCTGTACATCACTTCAGGCATCTGATGAAGAGGACTCTCTGCCCGAAAGCTTAAGTTTGAATAACTTGGTGAGTCCCACCCAACTCCCGTCATTTTGTGCTACACTAGACTTAACACGGTGCCCCTCTGAAGAAATGTACACAGCGTTCCAGACGAAGTTTCACTCGGGACTTATATTGGGGCAATATCACCTTCTTTTATCTGCTGACCATTTCTTTCCCTATGCAGGTAATCAACTTTCTGGCTTTTGCTGTCACCTTCTCCACCTATTTGGCCACCTTAAAGCCAGATACCGTCACCTCCAGATCCCGCTTCTGTTTCGTAAGAATTTCGCCATCAATACTGCAGCCCAAACATATTACTCTGCATTTTTTTTTGGCATTAAAGCTTAGCTGCCAAACTCTAGACCATGGCTCAAGCTTTGCTAGATCCTGCCTCATGTTTTCCACTCCCTCTTGGCTGTCTGCCATGTTGCAGATTTTGGTATCATCGGCAAAAAGACAACCCTTCCGCAATATGACTTATGAAAATGTTGAAAAGAACTGGCCCAAGGACCAATCTCTGCCGCACATCACTAGTGACCCCCTCTCCATGAAGTGAACTCCATGTACCGTCATCCTTTCTTGCCTCCCACTTAGGGGTGCCAAGTGACTCCAGGTCTCCGGACAGGCTGATCCAGTCCTGGATGTACATCTTATAACTCTGCTTTTCTAAAGGACTGCATGGGTAATCAGGACTTCACGTCCCTGCTTGCAGTAGGGTAAATCCAGGGCTGGATGAATCTATCCTGAAAGTCTGGGGCCAGTTTCTAAGCCAGTCAGTCACTTTTGGGCCGATGCAGAATGAGAGTGCTGCATGTACAGTGTTTTCTGCTTTTCTGTACAAACGTTTGGGGTGCTCAGAAATTATCGCCTGCTCTGGGGCAGGGTGAATAACTAATAGCCTCATGGACATGAATGTGCACGTGATGAGCGCTGTTAGCTCTGCGGCGCCTTGGACTCGCGTTATGGGCCTGCTAATCCCCCTATAGCATAAGGGGCTGTGGATGCCTCCGAAACACGCGGCCAACCATGGGTTAAACAGTGCGCTCGGCTGAGTGCCTTGTATGGCATTGGCCCCTTTTGGGTGACCCTTGGATCACTTCTACCCTCAGATTAAATGCCCCATCAAGAACCCAGCACCCCTCCTCCCAGTCTTTGCTAGAGGCCCCGTCTCCGTGCCTGGCCAGGTTCGCACAGGAAGAGGGAGAACGTTCTCTGCCGCCAGCTTCTCCCGCTCTCAAGACGATGCCTAACAGATACTGACGACGTTAAGAAAGCATCCAAATCTCATTTATTTAAAGCAGCTTTCTTTGCAGGTAACCAGTTATTATCCAGCTGTTTGGCAGCCGCTTCTCTTATCTGGGCCTCCACTAGAATATTTTTAACGTTTTCAGGCAATCCCTGCTCTGTTATGTTATGAATATGTCATGCGTTTTGTGTTATAAACTTTGATTTTATTAAGCATGTTCTCCGAACTTTGGAGGGTTTGGGAAACAAACAAATACTTTTACATAAACAAATAAATAAGTGGCCTATCTGGAACCGTGTCAAAGCCTTGTGAAATCCAAGTGCACCACATCAGGTGCTCATCCAGTCAGAGGAATTGATCAGTTACTTCTGACAAGATTTACCATCTTGTAGAGTTCTGTGTTTACCATGGATTTTGGCATTGCTCCTGATTTTGCATATTTTTACTGTTTTCATTGAATGTTTTTATTTACAGTTGCTTTTACATTTTCCATGATTTGGTTTTTCTTCACCCTTTGATGGAATTTGTAATGATTTTGATCTGTTTTTCTTGGTAAACATCAGAAGGGACCTGGGTGGTCTGGAAAGCTCAACCAGAACTGTTACCTGCGGATAATTCGGACAATGATCCATGAGGAGCTGTAACCGAGTGGGACCACTTTCTTCGCTTTGCGTTGTCATGGAACGTGAACCCTAGAAACGCAGACTGCGGGAGCAGGTGGCAGGCCCCAGGTCCTCCGGTCTGATCGTTCTCCTTTCCTCTTCCAAGATACCACAAGGCGATCTCTGGCTTTACCTTTTCTTCCTCTCAACCAGGGATTCTCTCTAATTGTCCCAAACATTCTTTAATTATCCTCCTGGGTCTGCCTTCATTACCTCCATGGAAAAAAAACTGTTCCATTCATCCACCAGCACCAGAGAGGCAGCTGCAAGAAATGTTAGAGGATGGATATTCGCTCTCCCTTTAACCTGCACTGCTATGTCTCAAGGATAGAAGAAAATCATAGAAACCCAGAAACGTGACGGCCTAAAAAGACCGAATGGCCTATCCAGTCTGCCATCCACCCAACTAATTTAACTTCCTCAGAGATCCCTGATATTTATCTCGTGATTTCTTGAATTCAGAGACTGTTTTTACCTCCACCACCTCCACGGGGAGGCCGTTCCACACATCCACCGCTCTGTCTGTAAAGAAATATCTCCTCAGATTACTCCTTTCACCCTCATCCCTTCACCCCTTGTTCTAGCATCTCCTTTCTTTTGAAAAAGGCTCAGTCCCTGTGCATTATCAAGTGCAAAATATGAACACTAAAAGCGCCTCCATTATTTTTTCAGGCAGCCGAGCGGGGCCAGAGTAGTGCACGTGAAATGAAAATGTGAAGCTGGCGAGCTATTCTGCTTGCGTGACAGAGACCTCACTCCAGGAACAACTCTTTTTAACCTGGTAAAGCCCATGAATTATGGAAGCCCACACATACCTATAGCTGGGCAGAGGAGAACATCCAAATGGCAGAGGACATTTAATGTGCACGAGTGCAAAGTGATGGCAAATTACAGCGACACAATGCAAGGCTCCACATTAGGAGTCACCACTCAGGAAAAGGATCTAGGTGTCATCGTTGAAAATACGTTTAAATCTTCTGCTCAGTGTGCAGCAGCAGCAGCAGCCAGGAAAGGAAAT
This sequence comes from Rhinatrema bivittatum, assembly GCF_901001135.1. Lineage (NCBI taxonomy): Eukaryota > Metazoa > Chordata > Amphibia > Gymnophiona > Rhinatrematidae > Rhinatrema > Rhinatrema bivittatum. The sequence continues at coordinate 302,688,000 of NC_042621.1, read as the reverse complement.
AAAATGCATGGGATTATTAGGAAAGGAATGGAGAATAAAACAGAGAATATCCTAATGCCTCTGTATCACTCCATGGTGCAACCTCATCCTGAGTATTGTGTGCAGTTCTGGTCACCGCATCTCAAGAAAGATATAGCAGAATTAGAAAAGGTACAGAGAAGGGCAACCAACATGATAAAGGGGACTGAACAATTCCCCTATTAAGAAAGGCTAAAGAGAAGAGACGGCTGAGGGGAGATATGATAGAGGTCTATAAAATAATGTGGAATGAAACAAGTAAATATTAATCAGTTGTTTACTCTTTCAAAGATTATAAATACTAGAGGACGCTTAATGAAGTTATCAGTTAATACATTTAAGACAAATAGGAGAAAATAATTTTTTTACTCAACGCATAATTAAACTCTGTAATTTGTTATCAGAGGATGTGGTGAAAGCTGTTAGTGTAGTTGGGTTTAAAAAAGGTTTGGACAAGTTCCTGGGGGAAAAGTCCATAAACCATTATTAAGGTGAATTTGGGAAAATCCAGTGCTTATTCCTGTGATAAGCAGCTTGGAATCTGTCTACCCCCCTTGGGATCCTGCCAGGAACCTGTGACCTGGATTGACCACTGCTGGAAACAGGGTACTGGGCTTGATAGACCTCTGGACAACTCTTATGTTCTTATGTAACATTTTACCTGAGTAAGTGGCTTTGAAAATTGACCTGATGCCCCCAACCAACCAACGCCAGCTCCCAACCCTATGTAAGGTCCCGATAGTCTCTTGCTAAAATGATAACTAAATCCATGCTGTGAGTCAGAGACAGTAGTACCCTAGTTCCAGGCATCCCTGTTTATCTGTGCATCCTGGGATTATACAATTAGTTTTCCTTCTAATTTATTTATTTAGCACTTTTCTATACCTGACTTTCCAGTATCAGAATTACTGATCAATTCGGTTTACATTCTGAACAATAACAGTGACAAGTAAATGTCTTACAAAGAACAGGTAGATATAACTTGGATATGAATATATGGGGTTAATAGCATAAAAGTACATGATAGAGAGCCTAATGTAGGCAGAAGCAATAAATCATAGGCATAGGGTTGGGTTTTGAAATTTGGACTGCCAAGGAGTTGTGGTTGACTTGAGAATTCTTGAGAATTCTTCTAAGTCGAAAGAGTTAACGAGTACCTCCAGGGCCTCTGACAATGTATAAGGACTGTAGTGGTGTTTGAAGTTTGTGATGCTTTGCTTTTGGACTGAGCATGGACTGTTTTTAGCAGTTTCCCCCTTACATAAATGAATCCTGAACGCATCTCAGGTCTCTGGGAGCTACCGGGCTACATTTAGAAGGTGAACCTGTTTGTGCTAAGGTCCAAGGCATGCCTCATGTCCTTTGACAGAGCCAGCAGGCCTTCATCTCTGAGGGTCATTGTAGCTAATCTGTGCTGGATTACAGGTGTTTGGTTTGGTTTCTCATGCACTTGGAATTTTAACTTCTCAGCCTTTCATCTTGTGCAAATCAGTAGTTTAATGCATTTGCGAAGGCCACTGGAGGCCCTTTCTCCTGCACGCCCTGGGGAGATGATTCAAAGAATAAGGTGTCAGGCCTGGAAGTGCTACTGCCACATTCATCCAAACATCTACAAAGACTGATGATGGAATCAGAGCTGTTGACTGCTTGCATGAGTGAAAACCTATTGTCCACCCAGTGTGGACCAGGGAGCCTGTGTTAGCCAAGTCCTACCCGATTTTCACAGCCATGAGAAAATGATGTCATTGGAATGGCCCGGCACAGACTACAGCTCTCTGCTGTCCCTGACACTCCCTCCTTCCCACACGTGCGTGCGGAAGACAAACAGATTTCATTGTGCAGAACAATTGGCTTTGCTGCTAAAATGAGAAGAGAAAAAGTGCAGAATGGAGGCATCTGATCTGTGGTACTGCTGCCAGCAAACCCAGCACTATTGTGTCGGCACACCGCATTGTTCAGCCACTCACACACACACACACACACACACACACACACACACACACACACACACCCTCTAATAATGACACCGTTTCTTCTGGCATCTTTGCAACCAACCTAGCTGTCTCTACCACCTTCACACCAGGTCCTCCCTTCCTTGTCTTCACCTTCGCAGCCAATCCATGTCCAAGCATCATAGCCACAACATCCAGAATCCTCCCAAAACCCTCCGCTGCCTTCTCCTCATTACAGCCTCCTCTAGAATCACAGCCTCGCTCGCCTTCATACACGTGCAGGCAGCGTACTGCTGCCACTTCTCCTCATTACAGCCTCCTCTAGAATCACAGCCTCGCTCGCCTTCATACACGTGCAGGCAGCGTACTGCTGCCACTTCTCCTCATTACAGCCTCCTCTAGAATCACAGCCTCGCTCGCCTTCACACACGTGCAGCCAGCGGACTGCTGCCCCTTCTCCTCATTACAGCCTCCTCTAGAATCACAGCCTCGCTCGCCTTCACACACGTGCAGCCAGCGGACTGCTGCCACTTCTCCTCATTACAGCCTCCTCTAGAATCACAGCCTCGCTCGCCTTCACACACGTGCAGCCAGCGGACTGCTGCCACTTCTCCTCATTACAGCCTCCTCTAGAATCACAGCCTCGCTCGCCTTCATACACGTGCAGCCAGCGTACTGCTGCCACTTGGGTCCAAAGAGGACAGATTCTTGTGAGAAAAGGCAGCGGGAAATCCTGCTCTTTAAGCTCAGAAGGCTCTCTGCCCTCTCCTGGGGGTCGATGCAATAAAGGGCGTCCAGCCTAGCACAGAGCTTAATGGCTCCATAACCCCCACTGCAATAAAAGGATCAGCGCATTCAAGGCGCGCGTCCAAACAAAGTCATAGCTGATAGCGCTCATCACATGTAAATGCCATGTAGATGATGCAAAAATTCCCCGTGTGCCCAAGGCGCACTTTTTAACACGTAAAATTTTACGCCTGCCCGGAGTCTTCCCGCACGTCAAGGGTTCAACTTAAAAACAGAAAACCTTGCTTTTCTGTGGTTCCTCTTACTTAGTATCCTCGCCGTACTAAATAGGAGGAACTCCTGTGTATATGTGAATTAAAAAGTGTGTGTATATGAAAGAAAGGAGAAAGTGTGTGGGGTCCTTCTCCCCCTCCCCCTACACTAATCCCCGACAATCTCAGGGTGACTGGAAATCAGAAGTGGCCAGGTATGGAAATTGGGGGATTTGTTATCCTTAATAGTTTTAATTATTGGGTATTATTTAATGTGTCTGCTTTCAAAATATTTTATTAGTGTTTGGGAAGTTTAAAAAAATATTGTACATGACTTTTTTAAATTATTGGATATTCTATTCATCAGTAGTTCTGAAATATTATTTTTATTAGTGTAGTTTTACTATTATGATTGATGGTTTATATTTCTTGATTTTATAGTTTGATGTTTAATGAGGAATGGTCATGGTTCAGTTTTTCCATTGTTGCACTCTATACTGAGTCTTTCTTCTTGTGGTTTTGTCTGTGCATTTCCTTTTCTACATTACGATCTCGTTATTTTGTATTTGGCAAGGATCTGTCTGTGTTCTGAATGTGTGACAGACGTGACGAATTCCGCTAGCGTGGAACTTTCTGTGTAGCGATGTAGAGCAGTGTTCCAAACTCCTCCCCCGGAGACACACCTTGCAGTCGGGGTTTCAGGATTGCCATGATGAATATGCATGAAATAGATTTGCATACCCTGGGTCCCCACTGTATACAAATCTATCTCATGCATATTCATTATGGATATCCTGAAAACCTGACTGGTTAGGTGTGCGTCCAGGAGATGGTGGGAAACACAGATCTATAGCAACCTGGCTTATTCTGACAGGAGGTGTGTTGGTGTTTTAGGGCCTGGCGTAATATTTTCAATGCTTCCTGAGGGCCAAGCCCTCACCCAACATGCATTACAATAGGCCTAATACAAGTGTGGTTTTGCAGCACAGAAGTACACGTAAGTGTAATGCACGAGTTGTTGTAAGTGCTATTTTTACCGCAGAATGTCCTTTTTCACGTAAAATCTGCTATGGTAAATGCATCATCTTTAAATTGTATACAGGCAGGTCTGGGTGGGGGCTGCAGGGCAGTTAAGGATCGCCTAGGGTGCCTCATACCCTTGCTCCAGCCCTAGCTGGCGCCCACTCTCCAAGTCATGGTGGCAGTGGGTAAGAGAGAGAGGGCTGGGGAAATAGTGGTGCCCAGCAGAGGATGGGGTGGGGGAGAGATAGGAGAGTGAGAAAGGGTGATGCCACCACCACGATGGAAGGAGAGAGTGCGGTGCCACAGCTGCCGCCACTGAAAGGCGGAGCTGGGCTGTCAAGTTCAGGTTTTTTTCCTACAGGCACCAGTTAGCCTGATTCTGGCCCCGTCTTCTGCCTGCCGTGCGAGCTTCCTTTCTCCATCCTCTGAGATGCAGAAACCAGGACTCAGCCCCCAAGTGTCCTGCACAAGACGGCACAGTGCAGTTTGCCGGCTTTCTATGTGCATTTCACCTTTATTGCACGTGCAGCACCTTTCTGTAACCCCATCCTCTCTCTCCTGGGCCTTCACAGCCGACAGCCGTGCTGCCACCCTGAGCCCAGGACTACCAACCCTTCCTGGTCACGAGCAACGCCAGGGCGTCCTCCTACCCACCCTTCCCCGGCGGCATGGCCTCCTCTGGCTTCACAGCAGCCCCGGGGAGTTACAAGGCGAGGCTGCCGGTGCCAGGGTGCCAGGCCCGCTTCCGAGTCAGCTGGAAGCCAAAGGGGGCAGCTGGAAAAAAAAAAAAAGCTTTCTTACACAACAAAACAAAACAGGTTTCCCTTTAAACATTTCCTTGCAAAGAAAGTGCTGAGTTATTGGAGGTGCGATGCGGCCCTGTATTTATGGCCGTTTAATAAGTCCTTCCATTAATAAGGGAGAGGGAACTAATGAAGCAGAACGTGTCTGTTTTAAAGTTTGGGAACAGAGAGGGGGAGTGGGAAGATCAATCTCTCCCTTTGTGCTTCAGCCACTGACCCAGTGAAGCTTTGAAGATAATTTCGTAAAGAAATTGTGAGAAGTTAGTTAACTGCAAACAGCAGCTACCTTCTCATTCCGGCTGCCTGATCAAGCGTGAAAAACCAGAGGGGGAACGAATACACTTGCTTCAGCTTTGCTTTCTTTTTTTTTTTTTTAGGGTCCAAACTTGTTCAGACAAATTCATTTGGAGAATGGGAAGAAAGAGAACCAAACGGGGCCGTCCATAATGGGATGCTGCCGAACCGAAGCTGATTCATGGGTCCCGTCCATTGGCAGATCTGTGGAGTTGGTCCAGGGACAGGGTTAGGAGTTTCATTTGCATTTTGCATTGCCTTGAATAGTTTATTTTTTTTAATCTTATTTAATTTCTTGAGTTGGTGTAAGATGCTTTGAAATCATCGGCTCAGTGTGCTGCAGCAGTCAAAAAAGCAAACAGAATGTTAGGAATTATTAGGAAGGGAATGGTGAATAGAACGGAAAATGTCATAATGCCTCTGTATCACTCCATGGTGAGACCGCACCTTGAATACTGTGTACAATTCTGGTCGCCGCATCTCAAAAAAGATATAATTGCGATGGAGAAGGTACAGAGAAGGGCAACCAAAATGATAAAGGGGATGGAACAGCTCCCCTATGAGGAAAGACTAAAGAGGTTAGGACTTTTCAGCTTGGAGAAGAGACGGCTGAGGGGGGGGATATGATAGAGGTGTTTAAAATTATGAGAGGTCTAGAACGGGTAGATGTGGCTCGGTTATTTACTCTTTTAGATAATAGAAAGACTCGGGGGCACTCCATGAAGTTAGCAAGTAGCACAATTAAAACTAATCGGAGAAAGTTCTTTTTCACTCAACGCACAATAAAGCTCTGGAATTTGTTGCCAGAGGATGTGGTTAGTGTAGTTAGTGTAGCTGGGTTTAAAAAAGGTTTGGATAAGTTCTTGGAGAAGTCCATTAACTGCTATTAATCAAGGTTACTTAGGGAATAGCCACTACTATTAATTGCATCTGTAGCATGGGATCTTCTTAGTGTTTGGATAATTGCCAGGGTCTTGTGGCCTGGTTTGGCCTCTTTTGGAAACAGGATGCTGGGCTTGATGGACCCTTGGTCTGACCCAGCATGGCAATTTCTTATGTTCTTATCCCTTGGGACTTATAAAGCAGGATAGAAGTGTGAGCTGCACAAGTCTGCTTGGTCTCTAACAGATTCAAAAATCAAAAAATAAGCCCAAAAAACCTCGGAAATCTGAGGAAATACCAATCAATCACTTATGTACCAGAAAACCCCAGTTGTATAATTTTTTATCTTTTAACAGGTGAGTGATCAAGATGTTGAGAGTTCAATAGTATTGACTAGGAGCACGGTGAAATCGGTTGATGATGATGATGATGATGATAAGACCCCCTGAGGCAGAACACAATCGAAACGGGGGTGATGTACAGTTTTTGATATTGAAGTTAAGTATGGGTTATTTGTTTGGCTCCTGGGCAAAGTTGCAATATATGATCTCTCTACCCTGAGGACTTTTCATGACTTTTTAGAGAAAAAAGTAAAACACTAAAAAAATATTCTTGACTCGGAATGAGCAAGATAATTCAATTATAATAAAGTTGGACCAGAGGTCCTATACGGCTTGTTGCTATTTGCAAGCCTAGGTCATGAAGGTCCTACAAATTACCTGTTAAAAGATAAAAAATGATACTACTGGGGTTTTCCGGTACATAAGTGGTCTCTAACAGAGCCAGAAATGACAGATTTGTGGAGAACCTGCTACCAATCAGGACAGTTTGCAGAGAGATCGGGTTAGGGAGCTGCTGATACAGTATTAACCCCCAGGCTTTCAGTGCTCCTTGGAGGGATTCTAGGCCTGACCATATCGTTATGTCACTTACGAAAGCTTTTAGATGTTAGGAAGGTGGCTTTCCTTGCGTATTCATGGATTTCTTCCCTAAATAGTTTGCTGTGTGATGAAAGCGTGAACGCGATCTGGGGCAGGAGCCAAGCGAATCCAGACATTGGGGGGGCTGGGGGGGCGATATCAGAGCGAGCCCTCATGATGGACGTCATTGCATGCTTGTGGTGCTATCGGCAGCAGGGGCAGCTATGTTTATGGGACTCATTTAAAGGGTAATTTTCAAACTGATCTGCCCGGAAAAAGGGGTTATGTACCCAGGTGAAATGGCCCAAAAGGGCATTCTCCACCCTGAATGTGGCTACCATGCCTTGCCTGCTTTTGGCTGCATGAAAAGGAGGTGTTCCTGTAGGTGCCTTAAGGTCATGCGCATGGGACTCCCAAAAGATCAGGCACGATCTTGACCTCCCTTCCCCCCCCCCCCCCCCCCCGGGCTCGGGCGCCTGGCAGGGGCAAAGCCTCCAGACACCTTTAACTCACGCACTCCCCACCTGTCGTCTGAGTGAGCGGGGTTCCAGTGTCTGTGAAGGTCCTGTGAGCGACACTGATTTCTGATATCATTTAAAGTCATCTCTGCGTTAAATTAATTGTTTTGCTGGAGTCCTATTGAATTATATTGACTGGGAGAAAACCGACAATTGGCCTGGGGTTCTTTTCACTTGATGTTTATTCTGTTGCGGGCCCGAGGTGGAGTTGGTACGACCTGGTATGACCTGGTATGACCCACCGTCGTCCGGCTCTGACAGAGTCCCAGCTGCAGCTTCACCTATACCAGCCCTCGGTCCTCTTAGATTGAGCCCTCAGGTGCCGAGGCCGGCAGGTCCTAGGTGGGGGGCCTCCGCTGACAGCCGGAGATCCGTGGAGATGGTCAGGCTACAGGCCGGGGCAGGCTGGATTCAGGCATCGTTGGAAGCAGGCGTTGTTCAAGGCAGGCGGCGTTCAGTCGTGGTCAGGAGTCGGGCAGTGGTCAGTGGCGGACGGAGCTCAAGCATGGTCCAGCGTGAAGCAATCCAAAGTCAAAAGCAGAGATCCATCCGAGGGAGGGCAGGCAGGGAGGCGAGGAATGGCACAGGCGGGCAAGAAGACTGACCGCAGGACAAAGACAAAGACCAGGAAGACCAGAAACTCAGGAACACATGCTAAGGCAACTTGCTCTACTCAAGGGAGCGGACCTATTGCCGATGCTTCTTGCTGCAGGGGACAGCCTTGATAATATCATCAGCAGGGGCCACAGAGACTTTCTCGCCAGAAGTGACGCGAACGCGCACGAGGGATGGCGTCGGAGGGAGCGGGGCAGCCTGCCATGCGTTCTTTCAGGGCCTCCCCGCGTCGGCGCTCCTTCCACCGGGCTCGGGGCCGGAGGTAAGTGCAACAGAGGGTGAGGGAGGCCGTGCAATCGTCAGTGCAGTTTTCAGGGAGTTTTAAATGCTAATTGATTTGGAGAGGGAAGAAAGAAAATGGATTTTCTGGAGACCTCTGAGGTGGATAATCAGGAGGCTGCTGAGTGGGAGAGTTACCCGGATATTCAGAGGCATTGAGCTGGAATAATCTGCCCAGAGCGATTCTGGCAGGACGTACCTGGCGAATGCAGAACATCGGCGTGAACAGGATACATTTTGGTCACGGCCCTGCCCCCCTCATGCTGCCTCTTTTATCCCGCTGACCTCTACCTGAGTAATGACTTTCCTGGTTACAATTTCACTGGTCAGAGGAGCAGGAAATGCCAATCTCGAGCTTTGTCCAATAACAAAGCCTTTCAGTATTGACCTCTGTAATTCTTGTGGCTATAAAAAGGTAGAGACAGAAATTAGTTTTTAGTTGTAATTGATTCCATTAATTCCATTAATTAGAAACTTACTGAAGTCAAATTATAACGCAAAGAATATTAAGTTGCAGTTGGTGCGAGTGATAGGAGTGGGGATTGAGAAATATTTTGATTGGTTGGAGCCGGATGTCACTCAAGTGGTCTACGTCAGGATTGGTGCTTCCATTAGGCAAACCTAGGTGGTTGCCTAGAGCGACAAAATTCTGAGAGCGGCAAAATCCCTCCAGCATGGGCCTCAGAGAGGGTGCTGTGCCCCAGCCAATGCTGCCAAAGAACGGAGCTCTGCTGTGCCGGAGCCACTGCCACTGTAGGAGGGAGCTCTGTACTGGAGCCACCGCCTCTGGTAGGAGGGAGCACTGTGCTGGAGCCACTGCCACTGGTAGGAGGGAGCTCTGTGCCAGAGCCACTACCACTGGTAGGAGGGAGCGCTGTGCTGGAGCCACTGCCACTGGTAGGAGGGAGCTCTGTGCCAGAGCCACTACCACTGGTAGGAGGGAGCACTGTGCCGGAGCCATTGCCACTGGTAGGAGGGAGCGCTGTGCCGGAGCCACTGCCTCTGGTAGGAGGGAGCGCTGTACTGGAGCCACTGCCACTGGTAGGAGGGAGCTCTGTGCCGGAGCCACTGCCACTGGTAGGAGGGAGCTCTGTGCCGGAGCCACTACCACTGGTAGGAGGGAGCGCTGTGCCGGAGCCATTGCCACTGGTAGGAGGGAGTGCTGTGCCAGAGCCACTGCCACTGGTAGAAGAGAGCTGTGTGCCAGAGCCACTGCCACTCGTAGTAGGGAGTGCTGTACTGGAGCCACTGCCACTGGTATGAGGGAGCGCTGTACTGGAGCCACTGCCACTGGTAGGAGGGAGCGCTGTGCTGGAGCCACTGCCACTGGTAGGAGGGAGCGCTGTGCTGGAACCACTGCCACTGGTAGGAGGGAGCGCTGTGCTGGAGCCACTGTCGCTGGTAGGAGGGAGCGCTGTGCTGGAACCACTGCCACTGGTAGGAGGGAGCGCTGTACTGGAGCCACTGCCACTGGTAGGAGGGAGCTCTGTGCTGGAGCCACTGCCACTGGTAGGAGGGAGCGCTGTGCTGGAGCTGCCACCAACAGGTAAGCTGGGGGAGGGGAATGCATGCCCGAAGGTTTGCCTAGGGCACCAAATGCTCTTGTACCAGTTCTGTCTACAATAAACAAAAGCAGTTGTTTGATGTATGCACTGACTCTTGGTGTCATACACAGAGTCCTAAACCTTCAGCAAATTCTTGTTGTAGGACGTCACAGATCTGACAGCCCCATATCTAATCATATACTACTATGTCCATAAAATTCATTGTGGAAACAATTTTAATTTTCCGTAAATAAAATATTATCCACTTCATAAACAATATCAAAGGCCCAAGACTTCATGAAAAGCAGCACTGCACTTCGTGCAATGTCTGGCTGTAGTCAAGATCTATGTATCTTACTGGAGATTAAATCTGTAGAGCTGCTGGAGGGTGAAAGCTGATGAGCACTGGAAGCACTGGATGACGCCAGAGGTGCGATAACATTCAGCCAGCACTGACAGTAAGCACTGGATGACGCCAGAGGTGCGATAACATTCAGCCAGCACTGACAGTAAGCACTGGATGACGCCAGAGGTGCGATAACATTCAGCCAGCACTGACAGTAAGCACTGGATGACGCCAGAGGTGCGATAACATTCAGCCAGCACTGACAGTAAGCACTGGATGACGCCAGAGGTGCGATAACATTCAGCCAGCACTGACAGTAAGCACTGGATGACGCCAGAGGTGCGATAACATTCAGCCAGCACTGACAGTAAGCACTGGATGACGCCAGAGGTGCGATAACATTCAGCCAGCACTGACAGTAAGCACTGGATGACGCCAGAGGTGCGATAACATTCAGCCAGCACTGACAGTAAGCACTGGATGACGCCAGAGGTGCGATAACATTCAGCCAGCACTGACAGTAAGCACTGGATGACGCCAGAGGTGCGATAACATTCAGCCAGCACTGACAGTAAGCACTGGATGACGCCAGAGGTGCGATAACATTCAGCCAGCACTGACAGTAAGCACTGGATGACGCCAGAGGTGCGATAACATTCAGCCAGCACTGACAGTAAGCACTGGATGACGCCAGAGGTGCGATAACATTCAGCCAGCACTGACAGTAAGCACTGGATGACGCCAGAGGTGCGATAACATTCAGCCAGCACTGACAGTAAGCACTGGATGACGCCAGAGGTGCGATAACATTCAGCCAGCACTGACAGTAAGCACTGGATGACGCCAGAGGTGCGATAACATTCAGCCAGCACTGCTTGCATCAGGATCCATAGGACACTTTCGCTGTCAACAAAAACTACATAACAAAGAGCAAACAAGACTTGTTCAATGCTATGACTCTAAAGCATCCCATCCTCCTGCTGGCTGCAGTCTCCCATACGTGGAAATGAATCTGGGGGCCCGGCCTTCTCCTGAAGCAATGCCAGAGCACAAATCAGCCAATAAGCTTGCACTCTAAAACAAGAGGGTAATTCAAAAAATAATTACACATAGAGCAAAACCCCCCAAACTTTCAATAAAAAACTCACCATTTGATCTTGTTCAAGCTCCAAGGAGCTGCTGTGTTCACTTCATAAATCCATTGTTCACATCTGAGTAAATTTACTGTAATAAGAGCAAATTTGCCCACGGCTGCAGTTCCTGCTCTGCTAAGGAAGCTCTGCCCCTCGCTGTCGCCTCCAGCTCCACCGCTCCGAGCCCCCCCTGAAGAAGAAACACTGGTGGCAGTGGAAGCTGGCGCCACCCAATCCTTTCCTTCCGGCCCCCCTCACCCCAGAAGACGGCGCATTGCTTCTGAGACCCCCTCACCTGCCCACCTGCCACCACCGTTCCAACGCCCTCACTGTCCACGGCTGGAGAAAGGTGGTGGAGGGCCACGGTCCAGCAGATTCCCGAGATGCTTCTTCCTCCTCTGCAGCCGGCACCTGAATGCCATTCTGTGAGCCCATGTGGTTCAAAGCCCAACCTGGGGCCTTAGCAGTAGAGGAACAGGACGAGCCCCCAGGCTCTGCAAGGCCACGGTGCTCCACCTTTTTCCAGCCGTGGAGGGTGAATGAGGTGATTGGGGGGGAGGATGTGAATGAGTGTGTATAGGAGAGGGAGTACATGAGAGTGCATGAGGAGGGAGGAAGAGAAAGAGGTGAGAGATGGAATCAGGGTGAGAGACAATGATGGGGAGAGATGGGAGGAGAAGAGGATCATGGGGATGGTGAATGAGTGGTGGTGGGAGTGAAGGAGGGTGAGTGATGGGATTCTGGGGGGAATGAATGGGGGAATGAAGAGAGGAGGGAGAGGGCTAACAAGGTACTTGCCAGGTTCTTGTGGCCTGGATTGGCCACTGTTGGAAACAGGATGCTGGGCTTGATGGATCCTTGGTCTAACCCAGTATGGCAAGTTCTTATGTTCTTATGTTCTTAATAAGTGGATAGGGGAGAAGGGAAGTAAAGCAGGTAGGGTGAGGGGATCAGATGAGGGGGGGGGGGGGGAGTGAACAATGGATAAAACAGGGTACTGCAAGCTGAGGATATTACATTGACTGAAACCTTTGTTAATAATACAGGACTTCCACACTGTCTTACAAGCCCTTATATTTCGAAAACGTAGACTATTGCAACTCCCTTTTACTCGGCCTACCCTCAAGTCTACTAAAACCACTACAGTTACTTCAAAATGCCTCTGCGAGACGCTTACTAGGGACAGGGAAATGTAACCACTTCCTCCCCTCGCTGATTGCTCTGCATTGGCTTCCTGTACAATCCAGAACTCATTATAAAGTATTAACTCTAATTTTCAATATCATCACTAACATTAACCCCTGCTTATTAGGAGCGACAATTCAACACTACACACCACAGAGAGCCCTCAGATCACAAAACAAAGGACTTCTAATGGTGCCTTCTACTCAGAGCACACGCCTAACGCACATAAGAGAGCGAACGTTTCCCACAGCCGGCCCCAAGCTGCGGAGCTCTCTCCCAGAGTCGTTACGCCAGATAACAGAAGGAAAACGTTTCAAGCGGGAACTGAGAACGTGGCTCTTCAGAAATGCTTACGATTTAACGTGAAATACCAACAGGCTGATAACTTCTATGTCAGAACCAGAGATGATGTTAGTGGAGCGAGCAATAAGCAATGAATGATGTGAAGTGCATTGTTAGGAGAATTAGATTTTGTATTTGCAAGTAAGAGTATGAACCGGATTATCTGTTAGCTGTGGTGTTGACCAAGAATATGAATGTTGACACAGTATGTGATCGTTGACCCAGAATACGAATGCTGATTTTGTAGACCCTTGTGATCTTCTTTTGGAACAATGGTATATATGAAACGCCTAAATAAATAAATAAACAAACAATCTGAGGAGTAAGGTGATGGTGGAGAAGGGGGATCGAGAGCAGTGATTGAGGGGTTTCTGGGGGTGGGGTACTGAAGCTGGGTGAATAAGGGGTTTGGGAGGGGGAGTAAATCAGGGTGAGCGAGGGGGTTTACAGGGGTGGGGAGGGAACCAGGGTGAGTGGGGGGATTGGGCAGGCAGAGGAAGTTAAGGAGGGTGAGTGGATCAAAGCGGCTTTGGAATGGTAGAATAAGTGAAAGAGGGGACGAGCTCCATTACGCACTTCCTGCACGTCACAGTATTTCTCCATCCTTGGACGGGCTTTTACTAGTTGAATCATAATCACCCTCCCCTCCTCCCATCCCCCCAGTCAGGTCCATGCCAGAAATAATGCTGTAATGCATTCCAGGGTTCAACCAGGGGAGCACCATGTCTTCCCCTATGGATACAACTCAAACGCTCCAGAATGCATATCCATACTGTACATGCTGTTTTCCCCAAACTATAACACTATAGAAATCACAGGAAGTCAAATGCATCAGTATGATAGGACGATGCAGGGAAGGCAGAAGGGCGCTGCCACTAAATGATTTGCAATGTCCACATGTAAAATGCCCCGTTGTATTACCTTGATTGGACTGCGTTGTAACTGGTGAACGATACGCAGACCATTCTGTCTGATTCCTAATATTGGGAGCTCTTCTTAGTGCAAAAAGTGACAATTGCTGAAAGGGCTCATGGATTCTCAAAATATCCCAGTGTCTCCTGGCAGTATCTTGTACCAAATGCACATCAGGTGAACAGGGGAGCAGGCAGACAAGCTGAGATTCTGTTGATGTCTTTTTAGATTGGAGCAGCAATTCTCTATTTGCTCATCTAGCTCCGTTATAAGCACACAGTCCTATTTCCATAGGTTACCCACAATCATAAGACTGAGATTTCATTTCCACAACACATTTCTTATATTCCTCTACAGATGAAATTGACCAACAAGTGAATTATTATATAACTTAATAGGATGGCAGCTGCTCAGTACTCAATAGTGTATTCCTAGCTGTAGGTTTGCAAAAGATTGAAAAAAACGTATCCCAGAGGACCGTAAGAAGGATATTGTATGATCATTTGCATGGAAAATAAATTGCAAGCTTGAGCAAGGTGATGCGTTTCAGACTGGGTGGACCATTGGGCCCTTCTCTGCCGTCATTACTGGGTCAAGTCCTGGGAGAGTCTTTGAGGCGGCAGTTCTTGGCTGGGGAGCCAATGACCAGGGCTCCTTTCGGAGCGCTGCTGTCGTGGGCCCTTATTCTCGCCATTCCTTGATGTCGGAGTAGGACTCCCTCCCTCTCTCCAGGGGCTGGAGGAGCAACCTGAGCCCCACCTCAGCCAGGAACCGATCCCGTTCCCTCCGTAGGGTGGCGCGCAGCGCTGCCACGGAGCTGGCCCCGTGAGCTGTGCATTTGTAAGTGGGACCCTGTTGCCTCCTGGGTTGAGTGCACACCAAAGGAGATCCAGGGAAGTCTAATGAGGCTGTGTACGAAAGCCAGAGAGAGAGAAAAGCTACAGAGCAGGTTTCATGTTGTACCAGACGGTTAAAGTTTAACATTGTAATAACCTCAGAGGGTAGCAACACGATTAATGTAACCTATTAAGCAGCTGGGATGATTCAGAGGTAACATTTCTTTGTAATTGTTTGAAAGGTGCAAGCACTGAGACGAGGCAGAAAAGCACGGAGAGAGAGAGAGAGAGTTTCATTCTGAGAAGCAGGATTAGTGTGGAAGGAGCACAGAGATCTATTTATTTATTTCTAAATCCTCCTTAACAAAGCTGGATGTTCCCATTCCTTAGGGTGACCCCCCCCAGGGGAATGGATTCAGGAAACGTCCCCCCCACCAGGTCATCGTCATTGGCACCTGGGATCATCACCAAGGATGGCGTCGCCATCTGATTGGCGTGGAAGAACGAGCCCCCCTTCAAAAAGATTTTAAAAGCATTCTGCTTAGAATTAAAATCATAGGTAACAAAGCAAATAATTCAAATGCAATAAAATAATCACGTTGCTCGCATCCGGTGCTCTCAATAAGAAATTCTGTGTTCCCTGTTGTAACCAACTGTGCATTTGCAGGTGATCAACTTGAAGAGTTCCTGTAAAATAGAATATTATAAAGTTTGTAGTACTCTCTGACTAAAATTGTGTGCATGTTGAAATATGGGGAAAACCCCCCTAAGAAACCACTTATTACCTCTTTCCTTCCAGGGAGTAAGATAATATAGTTAAACCATCACTTTCCACTCCAGCCTCTCTTCCCCACATCCGCGAGCCCCATTTTTTCTGTGGTTACTTGTTTTGTTATTTATATATATTAAAGGGAGAGGTTGGGGAAGGGAGGGAGGTGCCTCCACTCCCCAGGAAAACCTTTGTCCTTTCAAAAAGTTCAAAGACCAGGGAACACACAATGAAGTTACTAGGTGATAAATTTAAAACTAATAAGAGAATATATTTTTTCATTGCCAGAGGATGTGGTGAAAGTTGTTAGTGTAGCTGTGTTTAAAAAAGGTTTCATCAAGGTCCTGGAAGAAAAGTCCATTAAGCATTATTAAAGTAGAGTTACAGAAATTCACTGCTTATTCTTGGGATAAGCAACAAGGAATCTTATCTACCCCTTGGGATACTTGCCAGGTATTTGTGACTTGGATTGGCCACTGTTGGAAACAGGATGCTGGGCTTGATGGACCCTTGGTCTGACCCAGCATGGCATGTATTATGTACATTTGTATTTATGAATTATTCATTAAATAATCCCATAGGTCACTGGGACAAGGAAATCCTGCTAGGAGGGTGTCTTAAAATGTAGGTCTTCATTTACTAAGGCTTTTCTCCCATTCTGTGTCTATGGGAAAATAATAAATGAGGCCCTCAATTTGAAATATATGCATTAGTGCTTTGAACAGAGGCATCATTAGGCATAGGCATTGAGAGCTTATGCCCTGAATCTATTGGCCAATGCCACAAATCTTATTTAGCAGAGAATATCCCTATCTGCCTTCTGCTCCAGCCCCTCCCCTCATAGGCAGCATGCAGAGAACAGGAGCTGAGTAGTGACAGAGCAGAGAAGAAAAACACTGTCCTGCTCCTTAATCCACCCCATCCCTTCCTGACCTGCAGGGAACAGGAGGGGAGGGGTGAGGCTAGGACAGACAGAGCAGAGAAGAAAAACACTGCCCTGCTCCTTAACCCAACCCATCCCTTCCTGACCTGCAGGAAACAGGAGGGGAGGGGTGAGGCTAGGACAGACAGAGCAGGGATGACGTATTGATGAAGTGAAAGAGGCAGTGAAAGCCAAAAGGGTATCATTAAAAAAATAGAAAGCAGACCCCAATGAAGAAAATAGGCAAGAAGATAAGAACTTTCAAGTTAGGTGTAAAACGGTAGTAAGACAGACCAAAAGAGAATTTGAGAAGATGCTTACCACAGCAGCAAATCTAGCAATAAAACCTTTTTCTAGTACATCCAACGTTAAGGAGAAGATGTGCATCACAACAATTGAATGTCCACAGGAGTATAATTGCAAGCAGTGCGCTTTATTGCAGATCCAAAGGGATAGCCTTTAAAATTTGACATTTAGTAGAGCCAGTTGTCAAAAGAAGACAGTATGTCTGAGCCCCGACACAGCCGTGTTTGGCAAAATTGCTTTATCAAGGGGAGACTGACATACTGACAGGCGGCAACAGCAGTCAACTTAGCACTTTCATTCAGAAATTCATTCTTCATTAAGAAGAACTGAAATAGATCATGGTGAACCTGGATGATGTAGTAGGGCAAATTGACAAACTAAAGAGAACAAATTCCCTGGACCAGATGGTATCCCTCCCAGAGTTCTAAAAGAAATAAAACATGAAATTGCAGAGTAATTTGTAACCTGTCATTAAAATCATCTATTGTTACCTGAAAGTTGGAGGGTGGTCTAGTAACGCCAGTCTTTAAAAAGGACTCCAGAGGTGATCCAGGAAACCCTAGACCAGTGAGCCTGATGTCAGCACTAAGAAAAATGGTCAATGGAGGTGTGTATCTAATTATTACTGTGAAAGTATCTGCACTAAAGAGGCAGTGTATTGTGTGAAAGCCTGGATGAGAAATGGTTGTAAACTAAGTGAATGTATGAAATCTACCTCATTCATTTAGCAAAGTCCTTGGGAACCAATCTCTTTGTCAGACAGGAAGCTCAAAAGTTAAAGGGCTGACAATTAGGGATGCATGTTAAAGATGTACTCAAGGTCTGTGTGTGGAAGGTAGTCTCTGTGCACAGTCAGCGTATTCTCCGAAGAGCGGAAGTATGCGTGTACTTACCGTTTTCATGTACTTGTATGCAAGTACAAAAGAGGGTGCTTTGAAAGGGTTCCAGGGTGGGGTTTGGAAGTACATGCACAAGTAAATATTTTGTAAGCAGCGTACACGCATGCACACGTGTACACCTCCTCTTCAAATGGCAGCTTTTGGGTGGGGGTCAGAGTGCAGTGGTGACTTGTGCTTTGCAGATTGGTGTAATGAGGCGCCCTGGGCTGTGCGCAGATTTCTGTATGTCCAATTTTATTCCCAGTTTCACAAGAAGTTTAGAGCACAAAAAAATGTGCCCACAAATTATTAGAGATGTGCACTGATTTCTTTTGTGTGTCATTTTCGATTCGGGCTGTTTACTGTCAAATTTCGTTTTTATAACGGTTTGTGCACCGGTAGTATACCGGTGCACCGAACCGTTTTTATAATGGTTCGGAAGGTAGCTATTTCATGTTTCCTTAGTTTCAGAGTTAGTCCTTACTGTCTCTTTAGAAGGAGACAGCCAATGGGAATGCAGAATCATACCTCTAGCTCAGAGCTTTCCAAACTTTTCATGTTGGTGACACACTTTTTAGACAAACATAATTTTGTGACACAGTAATTCAGTCTACCAGCAAACCAGAAGTTAAAGGTTAAACGAACAAAATGTATTTCAACAATTTATGTATGTTTCCTTAAATATATACATAAATAAAATGTTTCACAACACAACCTCTCTCATAATAAATATTTGCAGGCTTCCACTTCCTCCATGCTGATCTCGTACATTGTGAGATCGGCATAGAGAAAGTGCTATTCTTGCACATTCCCAAAGATTACATGTGCCAATCACTAAAAAGTAATTTTTTTTTTACCTTTGCTGTCTGATCTTAGTTTTCTAATCGGTTGGTCACAGGCTTTTTTTTCCACCTTTCCTTTCTTGTTTTTTTGCCAATTCCTTTTACAGGGTCTTTTTTTCTATTTCTTTTCTCTCCATCTGTCTTCCCTCAAACACACAATCAGGTTCTCATTCTCACACGCTCTCTCACACACACAGGCTCTCACTCACATGCAATCTCACACATCCACAGCTCTCTCTCTCACATGCCTCTCTCTCATACATACATACTGTCTCTCTCGTGCACATGCTGTCTCACTCTCACACACACAGGCTCTCTCACTCCTACATGCTCTCTTGCTCAAGCACAGGCTCTCACTGGCACATGCTGTCCCTCTGCACGGGTTGCCGAAGGATGGGCTCTTCAGAGGCCCTGATCTTCCCTGGCCGTGACATGGGATCTGCAGCGG
The DNA here is from genome assembly GCF_901001135.1 of Rhinatrema bivittatum. Classification (NCBI taxonomy): domain Eukaryota; kingdom Metazoa; phylum Chordata; class Amphibia; order Gymnophiona; family Rhinatrematidae; genus Rhinatrema; species Rhinatrema bivittatum. The sequence goes on along the minus strand of NC_042621.1, from coordinate 302,669,235 downwards.
CCCTGCTATCGGGTTTCCTCCTCTTCTCGGGCTGCCGCGACGTGGGATCCGCAGCGGCCCTGCTATCGGGTTTCCTCCTCTTCTCGGGCCGTCGCGAAGTGGGATCCGCAACGGCCCTTTAATGCTGCTCTTCTTCTGTACGCAGCAGATGCTCCTCCTCCTTCCTGCCCACGCGGCTCCGGCAACGTTTTTCTTCCAGGGCTGCACAGGCAGGAAGGAGGAGGAGTGAACGTGACCCTTTTCTTCAGGCCGTGGTGATGTAAGCTCCACCACTGCCCGCCGATCTTCCTGCTATAGTTCCCTGCTTCCGCCGGCCCTGTGGACCGGGCGACACACCTCCACACTACAAGCGACACACTAATGTGTCCCGACACACACTTTGGAAAGCTCTGCTCTAGCTAATGAACTGCCCCACAATTGGCACTTTTTAACTTATTGGTAACATTTTTTGTTAGTGTGCAATAAATTTAGTTAGTGCACGCTAACAGCCAGTTAGTGCTACCTAAGTCCTATTAGGGCGCACTAACTCCAAAATTAGAAAACTAGGTAGTGCGCACTAACATGAAGTTAGTGCGCACTAAGCCTGTAAATAGTGTGTGTTAACGGGACTTAGTACGCACTAACTACATGTTAGGGTGCACTAAGTCCCATTAGTGTGCACTAACACAAAATATGAAATTCCACGAAATTCCAATTTTTTTCATTTCATGGCGCTTCTGAAACAAGGAAATAAACAATTTCGTTGCCATTGTCTATTTCATTAAAAATGAATGCACACCCCTAAAAATTATTACTCATCCATGCAAATCCCCAGTGCAGAAAGGTGTGGAGGCTTAACTTGGGTTTCATTAATGCTGGAAATGTAATTCCAGGCCAGAGCTGGAGTAATGTTTCTGGGGCAACGTTTAGTCTAGGGCAGTGGTCCCCAACCCTGTCCTGGGGGCCCACCAGCCAGTCGGGTTTTCAGGATATCCACAATGAATATGCATGAGAGAAAATGTGCATGCATAACATTCTCTCATGCATATTCATTGTGGATATCCTGAAAACCCGACTGGCTGGTGGGCCCGCAGGACAGGGTTGGGGACCACTGGTCTAGGGGGCTGAACCTGGGGATCCCGTACTCAGAATTTATATACAGAGAACACGTTTGGTGCACAAATCAGGTTTTCGGCAAATAAAACATGCTTTATTCATTGAAAACACAATGTGTTTTCTGTGCAGAAATACACGGTTTATACATACATTGTGGTTTATGCCTGCTAGACATGTCTTTGTGCATACAGTTTTTGGTTAGCTTACCTTAACTGAGGATACATTAGCACACCATTAGCGCACTGCACCAGGATTTAGCTCTTTTTTTTTTAGAACGTTAGTAAAGAGAATGCACCCTGAAGTTCAGCGCATGTTTTTACTCGCATCTTATGACTTCGGGCTTAGTAGCAATAGTAAATAACAGCAGAAGAAGACCAAGTGGCCCATCCAGTCTACCCAGCAGCAATCTGTCCACTCAGGTAGATGCATATACAAATCCCTATGGGGAACCTGCCATCGACTCCCCCTTCTCCTGTATCCTCTCCCACGCTTTTGAAGCACGACTTCCACTTTTTAGAGCTGTAACTTCCACTCCATGCAGGTTACCCCAGTCCTTCCTCGTAGATTTCATGGAATCATATCAAGCTGTAACTGCTGCTCTGAACAGGTTATGCCAGTTCTTTATTTCCATCCTCTTGCCATTAAGGAGTTCTCTGTGTTTTAATTCCAATATTTCCAGGTATCCACCACTCTTTTTTTGTGGAAAGGGCAAACTTTTCCTTCTAACTCAAATGCAGTATGGCTCGGAAAGAAACTGAGTAGAATGGACCCAAGACCGATCCCTGAGGCACTCCACTATCCACCCTTCTCTCCTCAGAGTGACTTTCATTTACTGCTACTCTCTCTTCTGTATTACTCAAACAATTTCTATTTCAGTCCACCACCTTGGGAACCCACTCCCACTCTGCTCTATTTATTCATGAGCCTCCTTCGCGGGTCAGCATCAAAAGCTTATCTGAAATCCAAGTATACCACTTGATTTCATTGGTTGAGCAGAGAATTATCTCTGCTCAACCAATGAAAGAAATCAGTCAGATTTGTTTGACATGAGCTCCTTCTGGTATTTATTTATTTTATTTAACATGTTTTTGTATACTATCATTCGGTTTCGCCATCATAATGGTTTACAGTAATCATAATAGGTGGGAAAAGTAACATCAGTGTTTCTAAAGAGAGTATAATAGTTGAAAAATTAGGTAACAATGGTAGAATCAACAGGAAAGGTGTTAGTTATTATATATTGGAAAAGTTCTTGAGCGGCGTATCATGGGTTTCGTGGTTGTGCTGAGAGTTCATGGGTGAGCAAGATGGTATCTCTGTTTTCTTGATGTTGTATTGGGTGGGAGTCTGTTGGTGTTGATGGTTGAGTGTGCCTGAGTAGGCTCTGGTCAAAAGCCAGGTTTTAAACTCTTTTTTAAAGGTTTTGGTGTTTGGTTGAATTCTTAGATTGAAAGGTAAAGAGTTCCATAGTGAAGGGCTGGCGATGGATATAGCTCTCTCACGGGTTGTTAACAGATGCGTGATTTTAACGTGAGGGATTTTGAGGAGGTCTTTATTCATTGAGCGAAGGTTCCTTTTTGGAGCATGAAGTTCGATGTGTTTGGTTAGCCAGTAGTTTTGTTGTCCTGTGATTATTTTGTGGAGGATCGTTAAAACTTTGTAGTCTATTCAGTATTTTATTGGGAGCCAGTGTAAAGAGATGAGGGTTGGAGTAATATGCTCTTGTTTCCTAGTTCCTGTAAGAATCCTTGCGGCTGTGTTCTGTAGTATTTGAAGAGGACGGATGGTAGCAAGAGGTAGGCCAAGGAGTAGGGTATTGCAGTAGTCTAGGTTTGAAAATAAGAGAAGTTGCAAGACTGTTCTGAAATCATTCTGTGTGAGGAAAGAGTTAAGACATCTGAGTGTCAGTAATTTGTGATAATCTTCTTTAATTTTATTTGTTATGTGGGTTTTGAATGATAATTCTTTGTCTATGGTTTCTAGCATGGTCAACAGGAGAGATTATTGTTTTGGGGTTTTCTGTTTTGAGTGGTTGCATGGATAAGTCATTGACTTTTTTGTCAAGGATGATTAATTCGGTTTTCTCGATGTTTATTATGAGTTTTACGGTAGAAAGATATTGTTTGATTTCTGTGAGATAGATGATTATTCTCTCGTAGGTTTCTTCAAGTGTATTCTGTATTGGAACCAGTATTTGAATGTCATCAGCGTATAGGAAATGAGTCAGACCTAGGCGATCCAGTGTGTGACAGATTGGTAGGAGATAGATGTTAAAAAGCATAGCTGACAGGGCAGATCCTTGTGGGACTCCTGAATTTAGGTTCACTTTATCTGATAGGTTGTTATTAAATATTACTTGGAAACTTCTTTGAGATAAATAGGAGGTGAACCATTTTAGTATAGTGCCCGTTACCCCTATTTTGGATAGTCTGTCGAGTAAGATGGAATGGTTGACCGTGTCAAAGGCGGCTGACAAATCCACGAGTAATAAAATGTAACTTAGTCCTTTGTCGAATCCTTGAAGAACTGTGTCATTTAGTGACAGGAGTAATGCTTCCGTGCTTAAATTATTCCTGAATCCAAATTGGGCGGGGTGAAGTATGTTGTTCGTTTTTAAGTAGTCTGAGAGTTGGGAGTGGATGATTTTTTCTATGATTTTTGTGATGAAAAACCTTCTTTTTAGCTTAAAGCTTTCTCTCCATCTTTTGCAACACATCCCTGTTCATTTCTTTCAATAATATAGTTTTTGGGTATTTCTGCTCTTTCTTACTCAGGTTCCCTTTGAAGAGACCCTCAGACACTTTGACTTTTCCTTTTATTTTTATTTTATTATTTTTTCGCTATTTTTTTCGCTATTCACCACTCCTTTTCTGCACATCATCTTATTTCCTCTTTTCTAATTTGATCCAAGTTCAAGCACATTTTATTTGGATCGATCATTTGTTGACATTTATTACTTTTGTCCTTTATTACTATGTAATTCAATTTGTTTACCTTGATTACTATGTAATTACAAATTGTTTACTTAGTTATTCTTTGATCTGAATATGTTTACTTAAGGTTTTCATAGACGTTCATGGTTCCATGTAATGCCTACAGGCAAGTTTTTTGTTCATTGTAAACCGGTTTGATTTGCATCTAATGTAGGAAGATCGGTATATAAAAGCTAAAAATAAATAAATAAATAAATAAATAAATAAATAAATAAATGAAAGGTAAATTTGATATGGGTCTGTGGTTTTGGATGTTTCCGGGTCTAGGTTATTCTTTTTTAGTAATGGTTTAATGATTGCTGATTTTAAGCATTCAGGGTATTTCCCTTCGGTGAGGGAGAGGTTAACTATGTCCGTTATTGTTTTAGTTACTGGGTTGTCGAGCAGTTTAATAGTTTGCATGGGGATGCTGTCGATGGGATGATTGATGGATTCATATTTTTGATTATTTTTTGGATTTGCACTGCGGATGCGGAGTCGAATTCATGCCAAGTTGTTGTAATTTCCAGAGATGATATTGGATTTTGGGTGTGTGTGATGGTGCTGTGGTTGGAGATGTTTATTAATTTTCTGATTTTTTCGGTGAAGTATTCTGCAAAATCGTTGCTTTTGTTTGTGCTGGGAGGTGTTCTTGTTTCATTAGGTGATTTGGTGAGGTTTTGTACGATGCTGAAAAGCATTCTGGGGTTCTGTTGTTATTTAATTATTTTGGTCGAGTAGAAATCTTTCTTTGCATTGTGGATAAGTTTTTTGTAATTTGCTAATTGCGATTGGATTGCATTGAGTAATGGGGTGGTTTTGTTTTTGTGCCAGAATTTCTCTTTTTTCCTGAGTTCCCGTTTAGCTGATCTTATGCTGTCGTTGTACCATTGATTGTGGTGTTTTGGATTTTTTATTGTTTTTATGATGATTGGGTTTGTTTTATCAGCAACGGTTTTGGTAATGTTGATCCATGAGGTTGTGGCTGTTTCTGCATTTGTGAAGTCAATGTTCTTGAATTCTTCTTGGAGATTTTGTTGCAGTGTTTTGCTATCGAAGGGAGGGTGGTATGAAATGATTCTTATGTTGTTATCTATTCTGGTGGGTATGCCGTTGTGGGTCAGAGTGGCATGGATAAGGGAGTGGTCTGACCATGGGATTTCGGTGATTTTTGTTTGGTGTGAGTTCCAGATGTCCGAGTTGATAAAAATTAGGTCAAGGGTGTGTCCTGCTTTGGGTGTTGGTCCATTAACTATTTGTTCAACTCCCATTGTAGCAAGTACATCTGTGATTGTTTTGCATGTGAATGATAGGGGACATGTGTCCATGTGTAAGTTAAAATCTCTGAGCATAATGATTGGCTTATTGAGAGATAGATTGGCGATCATGAATTCTATGTTTGGGGAGCAGTTTTGTTCTAAGGCTGCTGGAGGACAGTATACTAGTCAGATTTGTAACTTTGAAGAGTCAAAAAGTGCTATTTCGAAAGGGGAGCATATCTTAGTTGTGGTAAGTTTCATCTGCATGTTTTTTTATGATTAGCATTAGACCACTGTCTTTTTTCTTTGGTCTGGGGATTGAGAATGATTTGTATGATGGGTCTTCTATTTGGTTAATTAAAATGTTATCAGAGTCTTTTATCCAGGTTTCAGTAATTGCTATGAAATCTGGTTTGTTATCAATGAGTACGTCTGTGAGAATGGGCATTTTTTTTTACTATGGATTGTGCATTAACAAGAATGAATGATAGGAGCATGCATTTGGTGTATGTCCTTAAATTCTTGTATGTAGCATTTAAGCGGTTGTATTCACTTTTTTCTTGTGTATTCTGCGTTTTTCATTCGGTGTATTTTTTGGATGTTGTTTGGTGGTTTCCATTTTGGTTCTTCCGTTGTTTGAGATGAAGTGTGTTGACATGTGAGGTGGTGTACGTCTTGCGCTCAGTGACTGCATGCTATGAGGTAGGTAGGAAGATTTTTTAGTTTGATGCAAGTACTAAGGCTTGCACTAAGGGGTGCACAAAAGGTAGTGCCCCTTTGTCATGCTCCTACGGCACGCGACGCCTGGGTAGCGCGCATTTTATGAAGGGCAGGTGCCTCGCGATGAGGTCGTTGGAGGCTCCGATGATCACCGGCTTGTGTCTGCATCAGAAATTCGGGCACAGGTACCTGTTGAGGCTATTTGGCCTCTTCGGTATAGCCAACGCTTCTCCTGGCTTTGACGGGGCCCGATGGTCGAGTGGACGCGTTTCTTAGGGCTGATGGGAACTGGTGGTCTTGCTGACGCGTTTCGTGGCGCTATGGGGCCTGGTGTTCTTGCCGGTGCTTCTCGGTGCCGGGAAGTCCATTAGTGCAGCACGCGTTTTTTGAAGTAAAACCATGCTGCCTTGGATCCTGCAACCCATTGGATTAAAGATACTTTATTATCCTTCCCTTCAGAAGAGCTTCCATTAATTTTCCCACCACCAAGGTAAGACTAACTGGGCTGTAATTTTCAACCTTTTTGCTGTTACCAGTTTCATGAAAAGAGACCAGATCTGCCCTTCTGCAGTCCTGCAGGACCACTCCTGTCTCAAAAGATCTATCGGACACCTCCATCAGTGGATTTGGCAGAACCTCTCTGAGCCCCCTTAATATCCTTGGGTGTATTCCATCTCGGCCCACTTGATGGTTCCACACAACCATTCCCTTCTGAAAAGGGACTGGTACCTATCCCCTCCCCATAGGTACCCTTATCAGCCCCCAGCGGTCCTTCTCCAATCCCTTCTTCAGTGAATACTGAGCAAAAGTATTAGTTTAGTATTTCTGCTTTTTTTCCCTCATGACCCTCCTCACGTTTGTCCTGGTCTCCTCTCAGTCTTGCAATTCCACCTCTGTACGTCCTCCTTTCACTGACGTGCACGGAAGCTCCCAGAGAGTTTGTTACTTTTCCAGCAGATTCCTGTTCTCTCCTCACTTCATTTCACAGGTAAGTACAAGAAGGGCTGCGGGGCCCCATGTGAATGTTCAGAAACGATCTCTGTCCTCCGCTTCTGCCCTCCCTCAGCCTCTGGTTTTGGTGTTGGGGCATAAAATGTGGAGGTTCGTAAGAATGTAGCACCCCAGAGTTTTGTTTTCCCCCAAGATGCACTCATTTTGAACGCAAGGGCCCTGAGTTTTGCCCTGTGCTGGATCTCATTAGCGTTTGTGCCCCATCTGAACATTGAAAATTGCACTTACAGAGACCGTTAGGGCCGGACCTCGGGGCGGGCTCCTGCGGCCTCTTGCGACAGGTGCAACCTCTTATTTCTTTTTAGTGCAAGTTTCCGTCTGATGTAAGATCTGTGCCCCGGGCAGCTCCTGCTCTGAAGCCCTGTGATCTGTGGGGATTTCTTTTCCTGCACCATTTTAAGGAGGCAGGAGGGGTGGAGGCACCAGGGCCTCAAATCTTGCAGAGAAGCAAAATTCAGCGCTCCTGCAAAATACCTGCCATTTGCTTGTGGGGAGGGGGAGAAGAAGTGGGGACACGTGGTCCCGATTTTTTCTTCCTATTTTTTTTTTGTCTGGATCGTTTCATCTGGAGCTTAAGGGCACAGGGGCCCCCTCCTCACCTGCACCCTGTGATCCTGGAGGCCTCAGGCTGGGAAACCCTTGCCCGATTCTGCCCTCCTACGCCAGGCCTGTGCTGGAAGCCCGCTTAGACCTCGGTAATGAGTTATTAATTGAGCAGGGGGGGCACCCGATTCTCCGCTAACTGCCTCCTAAACAATCGACGGGAGATTTGTGAATTTTGACTTCCTGACACTATTAAACGAATCAATATTGGGTTTTCAGACACAGGCAATTCAGAGAGCTTTCCCCGTCATTTGCCAGTCATCGCTGCTGAATACTAATGAACGAATTAAGAGAGGGCAGACTTTGCATGTGTTCCATTAAAAAAGATGCTCATCTCACGGGGATTGGAGGGCCAGATCGCTCTCTCTCTCTCTCTCTCTCTCTCTCTCAATATGTGCCTCATTAGTATTTCTAGAGGCGTCGGCTGTCAGTCAGCAGGAGAGACCCAGGCAGGGCATTAGTTTGCCCGTAGCCAACGATCTCCCTGAGCAATAAACCCCCCTCATGCCGCCCGCCGCACCTGCAGGGCTGCGGTCAGTGGCTGAGCGAGCGAGCCCTGCGCTGATCGGGACCTGGGAAAGCAGTCCAGCCCTTATCTGCCCCCTAAGGGTGCCGCTGCAGGGGGCTTGGGGCTGCGGAGGGCTCCACCCTTCGTTGATATCCGTCCACTGACGTCTCAGTTTGAAAGAAAGTGCCTGCTTGTTTTCATTTCAGAGCACTGGGACTAGGCCTGAGGCCTGCTGGAGAGGGACTAGGCCTGAGGCCTGCTGGACGGGACTAGGCCTGAGGCCTGCTGGAGAGGGACTAGGCCTGAGGCCTGCTGGACGGGACTAGGCCTGAGGCCTGCTGGAGAGGGACTAGGCCTGAGGCCTGCTGGACGGGACTAGGCCTGAGGCCTGCTGGAGAGGGACTAGGCCTGAGGCCTGCTGGAAACCATCCCGGCCCGGAGGAAGCCGGCTCCTTGGCGGGCGGTGATGCCTCGCACGGGACCAGCCTAGGAAATATCCCAAGAGGACGCTCGTGCCCGGGAGCGCGAGAGACTGCGCAGTCTGGTTTCTGGAAGGGACACCACGTGGCCTCATATTCCTGAATTAATAGTGCGGGGGGGGGGGTCCTGCACTTGGGTTTTCCGTCGTCCTTAGGCCTGGTCCACGGCCCGAGAGCTGAGGCGGGAAAGCTGCGTTCTGATTGGCTGGGCGCTTCAGAGATTCCTTTCCCAAAATGCTGGGGGCCTTGGCCATTTGTGGATTTTTATGTCCTTCTCCTTCCTTCATGGAGTCGGTTTCCGGGTGGCGCTTTGTCTGCCGGGGAAGACTGAAGCTGGGCCTGGCTGCGGAAGCAGGGGCAGCGCCTCTTGCCTTGCTTTTAACCAGCTCTGACTCCCCCCCCCCCCCCCCCACAGCCGGTCGGGCTTTCGCCATATCCGCAATGAATATGCATGAAGATGAATTTGCATCTCCTGGAAGCCTGCCTGGTCACTGGGACTGGGATGGGAAACCCCAGCTGAAACGTGTGCAAGAAGGACATAGCCCCCCTGTAAACTGGACGCCGGAGAGCACGGCTTCACAGAATTTGCGCCCGGCGCTTTCCATGAACCGGCCGCTGTTTTAATTACAAGCGAGGAGACAGGATTGCATCTGCCACCTCGCTGGCTCTACTTGGCCTGGGACGCTTCCCCTGCTGTCTTCTTGGCTTATTACGTTTTGGAAACTGCCCCTTGCTGAACACCACCCTGCTGCTCTCTGGACTTCCATGTGCTGGGACAGGGAGGCAGGAAGCCTATTTGGTGCGCAAGGCGAACCTTCGGTTATTTACCCCCCCCCCCCCCCCCCCAACTTATCTCTTGGTGGCAGCTGCAGCCCAGAGCTTCCTCCCACCCACAGCAGAGGCTCAGGGACTGCACTCCTGCTATTAATTAACTTGACTTGGATAAAAGCCACCGCTATTACTAGCAATGGTAGCATGGCATCTTCTTAGTGTTTGGGAACTTGCCAGGTTCTTGTGGCCTGGTTTGGCCTCTGTTGGAAACAGGATGCTGGGCTTGATGGACCCTGGGTCTGACCCAGGCAGGAAGCATTTGACTTTGCATGGCCCATGGTGCTTGCCCTGGCTAAGCGCATTGCGCCAGTGCTTGCTTAGCCAGCAGAAGTCCTTTCTCGTTTCCTACTCGCCGCCCCCTCCGAGTCCAAATCACAAAGGAGCCCACGGAGAGGCGGAAGGGAGATCCGTCTGGGCTAAGGCCGCTCTGTGATTGGGACTTAGGAAAGAAAGACAGACAGAGAGAGAGAGAGAGAGAGAATTCAGGCAATGAGTCACTGCCCGGCCTGTCTGGCATCTGACAGCCCCCGAAAGCTTTCCCAGTGCCTCCTGAGCTCCCGCCTCATTTTCTGCTTCACTGCTGAAAACCTGTTGATGTAAAGAAAGTGCTGATTTAATTTCCCGCATCACCCGATACCAGCACTTCCAGCCGCCACTCACGCCGGGGGCTCGGTGGCAGCCCTCTTGGCTAGGCCCAGCTGTATACCAGGGGGCTGGGTGCACTGGCGGGCCGCTAGCTACTTATTCATTTCATATTTTCTGCATGACTTCCTCTGAATAGCGTTTCGGTGCAAACAGGTACAATTTGGGAGGCCGAATCCCAACCACGAGCTGGTCCCTGGAGGGAGTGAAGAGGAAAGTTTGGACAGAGAGATTTCTAACTTGTCAGGAGCTGGTCAGGTGAGCACTCTTCAATGAGAAACAAGGGCTGACAAAGACCTTGTCTGCTAACACATCCCTGGGCTCCTCCTTTTGCTTTATAGCTCTGAACTCAATCCCTGCACCACACCCCCATTGCTATGCAACCTGTAATTTACTTCTGTATTCAGCAACATCATGGGGCATTGAGTGTGTGAGTGTGAGGGAAGCTTGCACTGCTGCTGCCTGTGCTGTACCTGTCCTGTGGTGGGGCAGTGTGTGTGAGGGAAGCTTGCACTGCTGCTGCCTGTGCTGTACCTGTTCTGTGGTGGGGCAGTGTGTGTGTGAGGGAAGCTTGCACTGCTGCTGCCTGTGCTGTACCTGTTCTGTGGTGGAGCAGTGTGAGTGTGAGGGAAGCTTGCACTGCTGCTGCCTGTGCTGTACCTGTTCTGTGCTGGGGCAGTGTGTGTGTGAGGGAAGCTTGCACTGCTGCTGGCTGTGCTGTACCTGTTCTGTGGTGGGGCAGTGTGTGTGTGTGTGTGAGGGAAGCTTGCACTGCTGCTGCCTGTGCTGTACCTGTTCTGTGGTGGGGCAGTGCGTGAAGCTTGCACTGCTGCTGCCTGTGCTGTACCTGCTCTGTGGTGGGGCAGTGTGTGTGAAGGAAGCTTGCACTGCTGCTGACTGTGCTGTACCTGTTCTGTGGTGGGGCAGTGTGAGTGAGGGAAGCTTGAACTGCTGCTGACTCTGCTGTACCTGTTCTGGGGTGGGGCTGTGTGTGTGAGGGAAGCTTGCACTGCTGCTGCCTGTGCTGTACCTGTTCTGTAGTGGAACAGTGTGTGAAGGAAGCTTGCACTGCTGCTGCCTGTGCTGTACCTTTTCTGTGGTGGGGCAGTGTGTGGGTGTGAGGGAAGTTTGCACTGCTGCTGCCTGTGCTGTACCTGTCCTGTGGTGGGGCAGTGTGTGTGTGTGTGAGGGAAGCTTGCACTGCTGCTGACTGTGCTGTACCTGTTCTGTGGTGGGGCAGTGTGTGTGAGGGAAGCTTGCACTGCTGCTGCTGCTGCTGCTGTGCTGTACCTGTTCTGTGGTGGGGCTGTGTGTGTGTGAGGGAAGCTTGCACTGCTGCTGCCTGTGCTGTACCTGTTCTGTGGTGGGACAGTGTGAGTGAGGGAAGCTTGCACTGCTGCTGCCTGTGCTGTACCTGTTCTGTGGTGGGGCAGTGTGTGTGTGTGATAGTGTGAGGGAAGCTTGCACTGCTGCTGCCTGTGCTGTACCTGTTCTGTGGTGGGGCAGTGTGTGTGTGAGGGAAGCTTGCACTGCTGCTGCCTGTGCCGTACCTGTTCTGTGGTGGGGCAGTGTGTGTGAGGGAAGCTTGCACTGCTGCTGCCTGTGCTGTACCTGTTCTGTGGTGGGGCAGTGTGAGTGTGAGGGAAGCTTGCACTGCTGCTGCTGGCTGTGCTGTACCTGTTCTGTGGTGGGGCAGTGTGTGTGTGTGAGGGAAGCTTGCACTGCTGCTGCCTGTGCTGTACCTGTTCTGTGGTGGGGCAGTATGTGTGAGGGAAGCTTGCACTGCTGCTGCCTGTGCTGTACTTGTTGTATGGTGGAGCACTATATATATGTGTGTGTGTAGGGCTGGTGCTACCTGTTTGGCTGCCTGTCATTCATAGGCTTCTTTTGTGTTCCTAAGAATAATATTTTCTGTCTGAACCTCGTTTACAGGTGCAGTGAGGTAAGAGTGCTGCTGCCAGATTTTGGTTGGGCATATCTGGGACACTTCAACCCCTTGGCTTGATGGACCCTTGGTCTGTCCCAGTACGGCAATTTCTTGGGTTCTTTTCTAATAAGTCTATTGATGAAAAGGCAACACTGCAAATATTACGCCAGGCCCAATACACCTCCTATTAGGAAAATAGAAAAGCTAAGCTGCTATAGATCCCTACACAGAAAGTACACGCCAGCAGACAGTTTTAGGTGGAGAATAATTGTTTTAATAAAGAAATAAATAATAAAAGTCCTCATACAACATCAAACAATAAATTCAAGAATATAAATCATTAACAATAGTAAACCATTCTAATAAAAGAATAAATATTTCAAAACAGCTGATGAATAGAACAACATCTGATAATTTAAAAAACACATATACGAATATTTAAAAATTTCCCAGACATTAATAAAATATTTCAAAACATCAGGCCCATCAAATAACACTGAATAATTAAAACTAATAAGGATTAAAAAAAAATCACCGCTTTCCATGTCTGAGAACTTTTGAGTTCAAGTCACCTTGAGATTGTCGTGGATTAGGTGGGGGAAGGTGGGTGCACAGACTTTCTCCTTTCTCTCTCTCTCTCACTCACTCACACACACTACGTCTTTCTCTGCCACATGCACACACACACACACATTCATTGTCTCTCTCACACACACACACTATGCATACACACATTAATTGTCTCTCTCTCACAAACAACACACACTATGTCTTTCTCTGCCACATGCACACACACATTCATTGTCTCTCTCACACACATTCATTGTCACAGACACACACACACTATGCATACACACATTCATTGTCTCTCTCTCACAAACAACACACACTATGTCTTTCTCTGTCACATGCACACACACACACTACGACTTTCTCTGCCACATGCACACACACATTCATTGTCTCTCTCACACACATGTTCACACACACATCTTTCCACTTCTAACTTCTTCTCCCTAGTTCCATCTCCCCTGTTCAATGTAACTTTCCTCGTTGCATGTTTTTTATTGTTATTATTGTTATTACACCCCTGTTCCCTGTAAACCGATATGATATGATTGTATCATGAATGTCGGTATAAAAATGTATTAAATAAATAAATGCTCTCTTACACAGACTTGTGCTTACACACACATTCATTCTTTCTGTCTCACACACGAGAGAAGAGAGAGGAGTGTGTGTGTGTGTATGAGAGAAAGAGAAGTGTGTGTGTCTATGTGTAAGAAAGAGAGAAGAGAGAGGAGTGTGAGAGAAAAAAGAGGTGTGTGTATGTGAGAGAAAAAAGAGAAGAGAAAGAGGAGTGTGTGTATGAGAGAAAGAGAAGAGTGTGTCTATGTGTAAGAAAGAGAGAAGAGAGAGGAGTGTGTGTATGTGAGAGAAAGAAGAGAGAGGAGTGTGTGTGTGTACAGAGAGTGAGAGGAGTATGTGTATGTGAGAGAAAAAAAAAGAGAGAAGAGAGAGGAGTGTGTGTGTGTACAGAGAGAGAGGAGTGTGTGTATGTGAGAGAGAGACAGAAGGGACTGACTGGAAGGGCAATGCAAATTTTGGGCAAGGCAGACAGAGGAGCTTAGAAAGAGGGTGGAGGGGAAAGGAGAAGCTGGACTGGAATCAGGTAAGGGACACTTCTCTCTTTCCAATCTGGATCCTCTCTCCCTTGATCCTGAATTCTCTCCCCCACACCCCAGAATCTCTTCCCCAGCCCTCTCAGATCCTTCTCCTCTCCTGATCTTCACCCCTCTCTCTCCTCTTTCTCATCCCTTAGACCTATCCCTCTGCTGACCCCTGAGTTTCCTTTTCCCCTCCCCCTATTAAATTATACAGATAGACAAGCAAGGTTTGAAATTACTTTATTTTTATAATGGGAAATAAATTGTATATTATTTAATGGGCAAAAATACCACAGAATTGCCGCAGAATTTTCAAATTCTTGCTGCAGAATCTGCCCTGGAGCTCTCGCATAAAGTGGAGACTGTTACAGCAATGCAAAATTAGATTTCCATCCACCTCTGTGGCAGAGAGTCCACAGGTTTCCGCTTCACGAGATGCGCTCCCGTTTAGCAGGGAACAAGAATTTACATCGCATCACTGTCCCCCAATTATAATTGCTTAAAAGAGGCCCAGGAAGAGACAGCGACAGAGTCCTGCAGAGACAGAGCTGGGATTAGAACTGAGGCCTAGGGAGATAGTGACCTGCCCAGGGTCACACAGATTCAGGGACAGAGCTGGGATTAGAACTGAGGCATAGGGAGATACAGAGACAGAGTCTGCAGATTCAGGGACAGAGCTGGGATTAAAACTGAGGCAAAGGGAGATACAGAGACAGAGTCTGCAAAGTCAGGGACAGAGCTGGGATTAGAACTGAGGCCCAAGGAGATACAGAGACAGAGTCTGCAGAGTCAGAGACAGAGCTGGGATTAGAACTGAGGCCCAAGGAGATACAGAGACAGAGTCTGCAGAGTCAGAGACAGAGCTGGGATTAAAACTGAGGCAAAGGGAGATACAGAGACAGAGTCTGCAGAGTCAGGGACAGAGCTGGGATTAGAACTGAGGCATAGGGAGAAAAAGAGACAGAGTCTGCAGAGTCAGGGTTGGGATTAGAACTGAGGCATAGGGAGATACAGAGACAGAGTCTGCAGAGTCAAAGACAGAGCTGGGATTAGAACTGAGGCATAGGGAGATACAGAGACAGAGTCTGCAGAGTCAGGGACAGAGCTGGGATTAGAACTGAGGCATAGGGAGATACAGAGACAGAGTCTGCAGAGTCAGAGACAGAGCTGGGATTAGGCCTAGGGAGTTAGTGACCTGCCCAGGGTCACACAGATTCAGGGACAGAGCTGGGATTAGAACTGAGGCACAGGGAGATACAGAGAAGGAGTCTGCAGAGTCAGGGACAGAGCTGGGATTAGAACTGAGGCACAGGGAGATACAGAGACAGAGTCTGCAGAGTCAAAGACAGAGCTGGGATTAGAACTGAGGCATAGGGAGATACAGAGACAGAGTCTGCAGAGTCAGAGACAGAGCTGGGATTAGGCCTAGGGAGTTAGTGACCTGCCCAGGGTCACACAGATTCAGCGACAGAGCTGAGATTAGAACTGAGGCACAGGGAGATAAATGACTTGCTCAGAATCTCAGAGTCCGGGACGCAGTTGGGATTAGAACTCAAGTGCAGTGATGTACCCAGAGTGTCAGAGAGAATCGGTGGTAGAGCTAGGGCCTCATACTTAGGTGCAAACAGCTTTCCAGTCATTCTGTGGTTCTGAGCTCCAAGCCCCACCTCACATGGCAGGGAGGGGTTGAATCATTTTTCATCCTAAGCTATCCCTCAGAGCCTGCAGTAATAAACCGACTCCTGCACAGCACCCGTCCCACGCAGGCACCACAGGGGGAAAAAAGTGACAAATACCAACAAGGAACATAGCAAACCTTCAGCGAAAAATCATCAAAACTACAAATGTTTCACTTAACCTTTTATATAAAAAAATGTTACGTTATGTAACCCCATATATAACCTCACCCCAACGAGCGTTGTATTCGGGGTTATATAACTTTGTATATAACCAGTGTACATAACGAATGTCTCTCTAAACCCTGTACATAACCTATCCCTTTGTGTCTTTGTTTCATCCTCCCCACCCCCTCCTTTGTCACTCCTAATCTGAATCCCTCCCCCCTAAATTTTATCTATTTATTGTTCTGTTACTGCGTTCTCTTGCTCACTGTTCTTTGTAAAGGCAATGCCTATATATACCATGGTTGTAAGTTACTTGTAAACCGACACGATGTGCAAACGGTTGTCGGTATATAAAATCATTTAAATAAATAAAAAATAAAAAGGAAAGAAAATTATCCAATTTATACAAAAGCCCTTTCATGGTTTGCAGCCGAGGTCCGCACCACTGGACTCCTCCAAACCAGGGCGGCTACTATTAGATTCGCTCCAGATGCTCCGGGTCATAAGAAAATAAACCAAAGTTTCTTGTAGAGCACCTGGCGTTTGGGCAGAGTCCTCAGGGAGAGGGAAGCTGCTCCAACAATCGCGAGGAATGGTTTCTCCCTGACCGACGGAGATCCGGCCACATCAGGGAACATCTGCACCTGAAGGGTTACCAGGATTGTTTCTCCCTGACCGACGCTGATCCGGCCACATCAGGCAACATCTGCACCTGAAGGGTTAGCAGGATTGTTTCTCCCTGACCGACGCAGATCGGCCACATCAGGCAACATGTGCACCTGAAGGGTTAGCAGGATTGTTTCTCCCTGACCGCAGATCTGGCCACATCAGGGAACATCTGCACCTGAAGGGTTAGCGGGATTGTTTCTCCCTGACCGACGCAGATCCAGCCACATCAGGGAACATCTGCAACTGAAGGGTTAGCGGGATTGTTTCTCCCTGACCGACGCAGATCCAGCCACATCAGGGAACATCTGCAACTGAAGGGTTAGCGGGATTGTTTCTCCCTGACCGACGCAGATCGGCCACATCAGGCAACATCTGCACCGGAAGGGTTAGCAGGATTGTTTCTCCCTGACCGCAGATCCGGCCACATCAGGGAACATCTGCACCTGAAGGGTTAGCGGGATTGTTTCTCCCTGACCGACGCTGATCCGGCCACATCAGGGAACATCTGCACCTGAAGGGTTAGCGGGATTGTTTCTCCCTGACCGACGCAGATCCGGCCACATCTGCACCTGAAGGGTTAGCGGGATTGTTTCTCCCTGACCGACGCAGATCGGCCACATCAGGCAACATCTGCACCTGAAGGGTTAGCGGGATTGTTTCTCCCTGACCAACGCAGATCCGGCCACATCAGGGAACATCTGCACCTGAAGGGTGTGCGGGATTGTTTCTCCCTGACCAACGCTGATCCGGCCACATCAGGGAACATCTGCACCTGAAGGGTTAGCAGGATGGTTTCTCCCTGACCGACGCAGATCCAGCCACATCAGGGAACATCTGCAACTGAAGGGTTAGCAAGATGGTTTCTCCCTGACCGACGCTGATCTGGCCACATCGGGGAACATCTGCATCTGAAGGGTTAGCGGGATTGTTTCTCCCTGACCGACGCAGATCGGGCACATCAGGGAACATCTGCACCTGAAGGGTTAGCAGGATGGTTTCTCCCTGACCGACGCAGATCCGGCCACATCAGGGAACATCTGCACCTGAAGGGTGTGCGGGATTGTTTCTCCCTGACCGACGCAGATCCAGCCACATCAGGGAACATCTGCACCTGAAGGGTTAGCAGGATGGTTTCTCCCTGACTGATGCAGATCCGGCCACATCAGGGAACATCTGCACCTGAAGGGTTAGCGGGATTGTTTCTCCCTGACCTTGCTACGGGTGCCTAAATTGTGTGTCTAGAATTTCTTTTCTTTTAAATCAAGCCAATATACATTTGTTTTTCAACCCCGCAAGTGGTAAATTTGTGTTGCAATGATACTAAGTAGGAGGAAGCACAGAGGACCGTATTTTTACATTTCTCCTCACTTTATGCCAGCTCCGGGGCTGGAGTTAAGTTTGCCGCATTTTAAAGTGTGCGTTGGTGCCCAGTGATTTTCTGCATTCGGGGGTAATTGCTAATAGCCTGACCTACATGGAATTTACATGCGATGAGCACTACTGGCCTCAGGTTTGTTTGGGCGCACATTTTGGACGCGCTAATCCCCTTATTGCATCGGGTGCTAGTCTAGCGCATCCAAAACGCGCGTCCAATCACGAGCAGACCTATGGGCTTGGCTGGGTGCACATTATTGCGTCGGCCCCAGGGTGTGTGTGAAACAGTAAGGGCAAAGGTAAAATTGGACAAGCAAAACTAAAAGAAAGAAAAGCCAGACCCCCAGTTCCCTGAATCCCCATCGCACATGGCTCTTTGTCATCCTGCATTTGAAGGGATGTTGGCATGGAAGATCCGATTTATCAAGATTTTTCTGAAAGCCCTGGGAGGGTCACCCCTTCCCGGGCAGCGGAAATAAAGCCAGGGGCTGAGGGGTTCCAGTGCTTGGCCTCGTCTGCGGCCTCTCGAAAGCGGTCGAGCTAGTGGTGTAGTGGGGCAGACACAAAAGTGTTTTCTCTACTGGACGGGACATCTTGATGCCTCTGAGGATGAACGAGATCTCCCCCAGGTGTACTCGGCTTCTTTACGCTGACGCCAGTTTACAGACATCCCCACCTCAGGCAAACCCAAACTCTGCAAAGCAGTTCGGATTCATGGGTCCAATAATGCCAAAGTTTATTGTCAAAAGTGAGCTTGTCGAACACGAGTTTGGTCTTCCACAGTAAGAATAAGCAGACAGTGGAATAATGGAAATAGCTTTAGGGCGCATCACATTCCTCAGCCCAGAGATCCCTATCACTGGCAGACACCCAGCATGCTCCAAAGTACATCCCTTACTCCCTGTCACAAGTTAGGCAGTTTGTCGTCGCTTGTGCTGTCCCCATGAATCCTCCTAGGGCCTAGGCCTTAAGCCTAGGAGTAGAGTTTCGTCAGTAGTCCCTGCTATTGAAAAATGCATCTCCACTGGTTTCTGCACCAGGGAGAAGAAAATGCACAGCCATTTAACTGAAAGCTGGGAAAAGGCAGTGCCAAAAAGGCAGACACTCACTGCAAGTCTCAGCTTTTTTTTTTTTTTTTTTTTTAGCATTAAATGTCACCCAATAACATCACCAGAGCTTAAAGTTACCATTCCTATTTTACTCCATCCAGCAGGGAAACAAATGAAAATAATTGCTTTATGTGGGTAGAGGTTAAGCGTCAATTAAGTAGAGGTTAAGGTGAGACAATATTATTTATTTAAAAAGGAGAGATTTAAGGACAATCAAGCTATAAGAAATAGAACTTGTTACATCTAACATCTTAGAAGCTTTTTCCCCAAACTGCCTGCCAGAATTGATTAGTAAATTGACAATGATAAAGAAGGCGAGATAAGGTGAGCAACGTTACATGTCCAGCAATGATGCGTATTGGAGAGTCCAGCTTTAAATTTAGTCCAAGGCGTCCAAATTGCACAATGAGCCAAGAAGAACATAAACTGTGTGAGGTGGGAAGAAAGAGAAGCACCTACAGTTCTATTCCAGAAGGTATTCCGAGGGAAATCAGCAGGTCATGGGATCAAACTTTCTGTAGGCCAGTGCAACGGGGGAGTGAGTGAATCTCAAACTGTTTATAAATTTGAGAGGCACTATGCCCATTTATGGTCAAGAGGCGAAGAAGTGTTACTGCTTGCAGCAATTGAGCAAGCAGATAGGTATCTAGGGCAGGTGGTGAAGGCAGGAGACCATCTGAACCCAATGATAAAACTGGGACCGGGGGAGATGAAAGTCATCTTGCAGTTGTGAAAAGGTGAGAAGTTTGTCATCCCCGATATAAATGATTAGGAGACCATAATCCAGCCAACTGCCAACCAGGCCATGATATAGGTCGGCGAGCAATCTGAAATTTAGAATTCAGCCATAGAGGAACTAAAGCTGATGATTTCCAAGGAACGGACAGTTGAGGAATAACACTTCCAAAGGCATGGAAGGCAGTGTAAGTGGCCAAAAGGATTGGGTGGGATCGGAAGGGAGTCATCGAAGCCAAGCCTGGTAGAAAGAGTGAGCGGGTAAACCAATGCTCTCTCCAAGGGAAGCCAGACTGGGACGGAGGAGGAGCGGACATACTCCGCAACCCAGGCAAGACCCTGTTGAAGTAGAAAAGAGAAATGATAATCTTGAAATCAGGGAAATTCCCCTCCCCCCCCCCAACCCGAACTGCCTGGGCAACTTGAGCGTGTGAAGAGCAATACAAGAAGGCTTACCTTTCCATAAAAAGTGAGATAACAATCTGTTAATTTTACGATAAAAAGTGAGAGGGGAATAACATCAGCAGCAAACCCTGTATAAAATGTATCTGAGGTGCCAATACCATCTTGATCGTATCTAGATGGCCCCACTAAGAGAGATAAAGTGGCGACCACCTGCACGAGGGAGATAATTCAACTCTCAGCTTTAGAAAGAGTTAAGGACAAAGAAGTGTAAAAATGTATACCAAGGTATTTCAAACCATCAGGAAGCCAACAAAAAGAAGGAAGTTGGTTTGCCATACCACAGGCCCAACCATCCTGACTTGGTCCAGTTAACATGATACCCAGAAATAACCGAAAAGGAGGATATATGCACCATAATTTTGAGGATAGTAACAAGAGGATTACTGAGGAATAGCAGAATGCCTTCAGCATAAGCTGCAAGTTTAGATTCAGTTCCACGAAACCGAATGCCTGTAACAGCAGGGTCTTGCCGTAAGGCCAGCAGGAGAGGTTCCAAGGAAATGATAAACAAGTATTGGGCCAAGGGACAGCCTTGACGTGTCCCTCTCTGTAATAAAACCTGTTGAGAAAGAAAACCATTAATAGAGAGAAAAGAAAGCGGAGCGTGATAGAGCAGCTTAGTAAGAGAGAGGAAAGAGGCACCACATCCAAACCAATGCAGAACATCAAAAAGGTAATACCACTTGACATGATCAAAGGCTTTTTTAGCATCTAGGAAGAGCACAACTAAGGGCTCTGGGATGTCTTTGGATACATGTAAAACATGTAAGAAGAGCCACGCATTGTCTGGGAAACATGGAGAAGCTTATTCATCACACCACCAAGGTGCAAGGTTAGCAATTTAGCAAGAATTTTGTAATCAACATTAAGCAAGGAAATTGGCCTTAATTGGAGACTAAGAAAAGGTCCCCATGAAGTTTAGGGAAAACTAATATTTTTGCCTCATTAAAGCGGGGAGCCGCCATGCCAGATGTCTGCATGAACACATATAGTGATTCAAAATGAGGAAGGAGCTGGGAGAGAAAAGCTTTATAGAATGCCACCGATATCCTGTCCAAGCCAGGTGCTTTCCCAGATGGAAGCAAGGATATAGCACACTGGATTTCGAATTGGGTGATCAGCTTGTCAAGTTTTTCCTGATCCGCTAAGGTAGGACGTTCCAAAGTAGAGAGAAAGGAAGAGATAAGAGAAGGATCAGGACGAGATTCCGAGGTGTAGAGAGAAAGGAAGTAATTCTGAAACTCATGAAGCACTTCATCTTGGGTGGAAAGTATTGTTCCAGTATGAGATTTGAGAGCAGCTATCCTCTGGCATTCCTTACGAGAATGGAGATAATTTGCCAAGCGTCTACCTGACTTATTTTGCTCTGGACTTTTAGAGAAATAAAGCCTTCCCAGCTTGATTACTAAGAAGAGTGTTATTTTAATACTTCAGTTTATGAAGTTGTAAGAGAAGAGAATTGTTCAGGGAATGAATATGAGCTAATTATAAGCGGGAGATTTGACTCTCCAAATCTTAAAGTTGGGCCTTAAGAACTTTAACAGAGTGAGCAGAGAAGGCAATAATTTTGCCATGGAGGGCAGCTTTAAAGGCTTCCCAGACAGTGTGTAGGGAAATGTCCACAGAGGTGTTGAGAGCAAAAAACTCCTCAATAAAAGTAGTGATTTGGGACTGAAAGAATGGATCATCCAGTAGAGCGGCATTACATTTCCAATTAGGAACGCCAGAAGATGGGAGATCCCAATAAATAGATAAGGAAACAATAGTATAATCTGACAACAGAATTGGAGAGATCGTGGAGAAGAAGGATGAGGACATTAAGGAAATGGAGATTAGGAAGTAGTCAATACAGGTATAGGAATGATGAGGGAAAGAAAAGAAGGTGAAATCTTTATCGGTGGGATGCAACAATCTCCAGGGATCGATCAGATGGGAAGCGGAGATAAAATTCTGAACAGCCACATGCAATATACAGGGCCTAGAAGGGGCTATGGGCTGGCTATCTAGGATTAAATCAAGTGGCTGGTTAAAATCACCACCCATAACAACCAGCATATGAGCATGAGTACATAGCAAGGTGGAAATTCCAGTATAAAAAGCAGAGACATCCACATTCGGAGCATATATATTTAACAGCAATACATTAGTGTTGTGAATGGACACAACTGCAGCCACCCAGTGACCTTCTGGATCAGAGTTTTGGTGATTAAGTTGCAGGGGCAAAGATTTATGAACCAAAATGGCCACTCCACGCTTCTTGTGAACTGCTGGAGCGAAGACAACTTGGCCAACCCAATCCTTTTAAGCTTGAATGATTCAAGATAGGACAAGTGGGTTTCCTTTAAGAATACAATATTGGGGCGCAAAGATTTAAAATGTGTGAGAACTTTTTTTGCGTTTGATACAATGATTGAGGCCATTCACTTTGAGAGTGAAAAAGTGTAAATCAGACACCATCGCATGCCAGAAGAGTCAAGGGGCAGTTGCCGTGTGGCCAGTACAGAAAGAAAAGCAAACTTAAGTAGACGTACTGAAATACATCCGAGGGAGAAAAAAAAGAAAAACAATGTGAAAAAAGAAAAAAGAAAGCAAAGCACACATTAAGGAGTTCACTAACAATCCCCAGGAAGGGGAAATTCAGAACGGAGGTGGTGAGACACAGAGGCCCGCGCCGCAGTTCAGTCGTCCCCGGCACCCGAGGGCTCAGGTTAAGGGGAACGAGGCCTGGTATTGGTGAACCTCCAGTTGGGCCTCTGCTTCAGCCCAGCACTGACTACCGAGTGACCTGCTGGACTCCCCCCCTCGGCGTAAGCGTCCACATTCGCAACAACCCCATGCTGGGACACTGGGTCAGTGCCACATTAAATGCATTTCTGTGCCGTTCTGCTTCCTAACTTTTCCAAAGTAGATTAATTCTGAATAGCGCTCAGATGACAAAGTGGCTGTAAAACTGGCAGCTCTGGATTAACTAATTCAGAAAAAGCCACCAACAGCCTGATCAAATAAACATCCACAGAACAGAAAAGGAAGCAAAGTGTCACATTTCTACCCTGACTCAGGGTATCACACACAAGTGTGACAGACCTTCAGCACATTCCTGTTCAGTGTCAACACCACCACCATGTCACAACCCACAACCAGCCTGCCAAGCAAAGTCCTCTCTAGACCACAGGTGCATTTATCCTGTTTTATGTTTGACTTATGCAGATAAAACGTCATTCAAATTCACAGGGTTAATCAGCTGAAAACGTACACTTACCTCTACATTAAGATCTATTCTTTGCCCTGGGAATACTTTGTTAATATACCACGTGATGAGGCCGGGCCTGCTGAAAGGTAAAGCCTGGGATAAGCACAGAGGATCCTTAGCTGTGGGAGAGTGAGGGGTAAAGCCTGGGATAAGCACAGAGGATCCTCAGCTGTGGGGGAGTGAGAGGTAAAGCCTGGGATAAGCACAGGATCCTTAGCTGTGAGGGAGTGAGGGGTAAAGCCTGGGATAAGCACAGAGGATCCTTAGCTGTGAGGGAGTGAGAGGTAAAGCCTGGGATAAGCACAGAGGATCCTTAGCTGTGGGGGAGTGAGGGGTAAAGCCTGGGATAAGCACAGAGGATCCTTAGCTGTGAGGGAGTGAGGGGTAAAGCCTGGGATAAGCACAGAGGATCCTTAGCTGTGAGGGAGTGAGAGGTAAAGCCTGGGATAAGCACAGAGGATCCTTAGCTGTGGGGGAGTGAGGGGTAAAGCCTGGGATGAGCACAGAGGATCCTTAGCTGTGAGGGAGTGAGGGGTAAAGCCTGGGATAAGCACAGAGGATCCTTAGCTGTGAGGGAGTGAGGGGTAAAGCCTGGGATAAGCACAGAGGATCCTTAGCTGTGAGGGAGTGAGGGGTAAAGCCTGGGCTGAGCACAGAGGATCCTTAGCTGTGGGGGAGTGAGAGGTAAAGCCTGGGATAAGCACAGAGGATCCCTGGTAGCAAATAGATGGAAAAATCAGACATCAGCTAGGGTGTATGACACTGAACCAGGAAATAAATGTGGCAGATGAGAGAAGCCTTACAGTCTTTCCCTGCCATCATATTCTCTGTTTATTCAGCTTTCAGGCTCCGGTATCCCTGTTGGTGGCTGCTGTGCAGCTTCTTGTCAGTGTCCCTGGCGAGCTGAGGGAGGGGAGTCCCAGGAGGGTTAGAAATGTGGTGAGAGGAGGCTTCCTCTCCGTCTGCCTCTTCCAGACATCTCAGCCCTGGGTGGAGGGCACTCACAGCGCGTCCTGGGGCTGCACGGCTGGCCTGTTTGGACTGGTAGGAAAGGTAACGCCTCCGATTCTGGGTTTCCTTTGCTTTTGTGCAGGTATCACCTGCAGTTCAGCTTGGCCTAGAGCATCCTGGCCCTTCATCCCAGCGAGCAGCCGGGCAGGGAGACCCTGGGAGGTGCAACCGAGAGAAACTGCTGCCCGAGGCCAGGGCTGCTTCCAGTGCTCCCCTTGCCACCCAGGCTCATTGCCTCTCTTGTCCCCTGACAGCCCTGACTGTGAACATGAACCCCCCCCTCCTCCACCCTCACAGGGGCAGAGTTTCCCAAACCGCCTGACCCTTCCTATCTGCCCCATCCACAAGTGCAAGCGGCTTCTCCTCCACCTCCTTGGACAACCAGTAAGACAACTGCTTTATTCTGCCTTCTCCCTGTGCAATGCTCCCTTCCTGGGGATTAACACTTCCCTTTCCTCCTCGGAGCTTTCAAACCCTGTCCTTACCCTGAGAGAAGGAGAAAACCTAGGGGAGAGGCCTCTGTCCTTTTCTTCCGGGGACTCCTCCCCTCCTGAGCCCACCGTGACGGGGGTGAGGTTATGTCAGGGTACCCGGTGAGGCCAGGCTGATCCAGTCCTGCTTTTATCTGATTGCACTTCTGAGGGCCCCAACGCAGCCCCGGGGGTCACATGTCTTACTCTTTATTATGCACTTATCCGAAATTCAGGTTCTCAGCCGTGGGGGACAACCGAACCAGTAAGACAAGGCAATAAAAGTGATCAGGGAGAAGCTTAAAGCATGGAAACAGAGAGAAAGCTGCTTGAGATCCCAGAGCTGGCACCAAGGTTAGGTGCAGTCTGGCAGCGGGGAGGGTGAGCGCCACAAAACGACAGTGAGAGCCTGCACTTAGCACTCAGGAAGGGGCTCCTGTCCTGAGAAAGATCGCTGGAAGCTTTTTATTTAATGATACAAATGTAGAGATGGACTACCTTGAGGAAGGGGGTTAAATGCATTCTTCGGGGGGGGGGGGGGGGGGGACACGACAACGACGCTGGCTCCAACAGTGTCCCTGCATTTTCCGGGTTTACTGGCATTTCCTGGAGAAGAAACATAGAAACATAGAAATGACGGCAGAAGAAGACCAAATGGCCCATCTAGTGTGCCCAGCAAGCTTCACACATATTTTCTCTCATACTTATCTGTTTCTCTTAGCTCTTGGTTCTATTTCCCTTCCACCCCCACCTTTAATGTAGAGAGCAGTGATGGAGCTGCATCCAAGTGAAATATCTAGCTTGATTCGTTAGGGGTAGTAGCCGCCGCAATAAGCAAGCTGCACCCATGCTTATTTGTTTTACCCAGACTATGTTATTAGCCCTTATTGGTTGTTTATCTTCTCCCCTGCCGTTGAAGCAGGGAGCTATGCTGGATATGCGTGACGTATAAGTCTTCTCCCATGCCGTTGAAGCAGAGAGCCATGCTGGATGTGCATCGAAAGTGAAGTATCAGGCACATTTGGTTTGGGGTAGTAACCGCCGTAACAAGCCAGCTACTCCCCGCTTTGTGAGTGCGAACCCTCTTTTCTTCTCCCCTGCTGTTGAAGCAGAGAGCTCTGCTGGATGTGTGAAGTATCAGTTGAAGAAGAAGTCATGGGTGGTGGAAGGGGAACCAGACTGCAGGACCCAAGCAGAATGATGAATGAACGGAAAAAGGAACCAGGAGCAGTCGGGAGCCACAGGCTGCAGGAAATGTAGGAGCAGAGCACAAGACTCAAACAGAGGGGCAGTAATGGTGCACTGGGGAACCCAACCGGAGCAGTAAATAAGGAGCACGGCAGGAGCAGCCAGGGGCTGTCACAGATCCAATGCAGATACAGAAATGCACCGGGGAACCCAACCGGAGCAGCACGGCAGGAGCAGCCAGGGGCTGTCGCAGATCCAATGCAGACACAGAAATGCACCGGAGAACCCAACCAGAGCAGTAAGTAAGGTGCACGGCAGGAGCAGCCAGGGGCTGTCACAGATCCAATGCAGACACAGAAATGCACCGGGGGACCCAACCGGAGCAGGAAGTAAGGAGCACGGCAGGAACAGCCAGGGGCTGTCACAATGCAGAAATGAAAGCAGACAGGAGAGGCCCAGGTGAAGGGAGGAGTGGGAGGGAAGGGATGCGGGGAGTGGGTGCAAAAGTGGATGGGATAGCGAAGGAACATAAGGGACAAATAGGGGAGGGTGGAAGAGTGAGGGGACAGGAGAGAAGAAAGATTAGATAACGGGAAATGAAGTGAGGTGAAGGGGGCATGGGGAGAGGAGGCAGGGAGCGGCTGCGCATGTGTGGGGGAGGTCGCCTGCTTGGCATGGCAGGGAGATGAACGGATGGGAGGACGTTTTGAAGGTCCCATCCCATCCTGACACCCACAGCCGCGCTGCCTGCGCGGCTGTGGGTGTCAGGTTCTCAGCCGGGGGGGGGGGGGGGACAACCGAACCAGTAAGACAAGGCAATAAAAGTGATCAGGGAGAAGCTTAAAGCATGGAAACAGAGAGAAAGCTGCTTGAGATCCCAGAGCTGGCACCAAGGTTAGGTGCAGTCTGGCAGCGGGGAGGGTGAGCGCCACAAAACGACAGTGAGAGCCTGCACTTAGCACTCAGGAAGAGAGCCTTTGAAAAGCTTCTGGCAGGCTCTCATTCCTGCAGGAGCCTGAAGCAATAAACGCCCCTGGAAGGGAATATTAAGCCCAGACGGGCAGCAGTCAGCGTGCAGCAAAGCACAAACAAACTCGCATTCAAACAGAAGGGAGATCGGGCGGCTTTTTCCCATCACAAATTTCTTTCAGATTTTTAGAAAAATGTAGTGAGAATCCTTTGCTGCTTTGGCCCATTCTTAGTTTGCTCTCAGGTACCACAGATGCCAATAAAGAGGGTTTTCCCCCTGTTTCTAACAGGCATGCGGTCCCAGGAGCCCTTCGCGTGCTCTGGCAATGGGAAGCAGCAATGCCGAGCCCAGCCCTGCCACTCAGACACCACCCAGTCGGCCAACTTCACAATGGCCACGGGCTTCACAGTTCCCGTGGAACCGGACCAGCATGAAAGGCCCCCTTAGGTGTTGCAATAACTTCTTTGCATAGAGCAAAAGTATCCTCCGGTTCTCACAATCCCCATCCTCTGTGCATGGGAGTGAGTAACACGTCAGGAAGAGGACTGGGAGGGGATCAGAAGACAAGCAGTGTGTGCTGTGTTGTGTAGGTGAGATGAGATGAGAGAGGGGCAGGAGATAAACACTGTGGATCCCTAAGGGGCTGGAGGATGGAAACGAAGGAAAGAGTGCATGGGGGTAACTTGCTGATGCCTACCAACTGGGGTCCAATTTACTAACGTGCTTCCGCTATATAAACACCAGAAATTATTCTCAGCCGCCATTTTGGGAGTTTGTCATTTGGCCTACGGTAAGTCCGATTCAAATGTTATTCAATACTATTCTACTTTCTTCTTCCTACAGCAGCTAGTTATTATTTGGGGTCAAAAAAGAGCCCAGAATTCGCGACTTTCAATTAAGCAAGTTTAAAAATGTAGAACCACTGATTCTTTGCATTTTCAGTCGGTAAAAATGTCTACAAGAGGGTCTTCTGGGCAGAAATCTGCTCGCTCTTCTACTGCAGATGTTCTGAAAGCAATGTTCGAGGATAACGATGACTGATTTTGAAGATACAGACAGCTTGGACAATGAGGATGATCACATATCAGAGCAATTGGAACACAGTGACACCAAATCCAGTTTTCCATATTGAAATAATAATAAAGCATGTTCAATGACAATGATTTTCAAGGTGAATCAACAAAACTGCATGGGGGTCCATTTGGACCCCAGTTGGTAAAATTGAGATGTAAAATATGTTGTTAGGATGAAGGCTATCCAATAAGCCTGATACTTTGGTGCAACTCCAACATTGCTCTCTGCTTCAACGGCAAGAAGTAACGGGGAATGGACTCAGCCAGCAACCAACAAGGCCCCTGACTTTGACGGTCTGGGAAACTAAATATGGGGGGGGGGGGGGGGGGGGGGGGGTGACCTGTTTGGCATGGCTGGTGCTACCATAAGCTTGCTGGGCAGACTGGATGGACCATTTGGTCCTTTTCTGCTGTCACTTCTATGTAAGAGGAAAGCTGAACACAGTCGATATGTTGTGTTGTATTATGTAAGTGATATAAGTGTAGCGGAAACCTGAAGATAGGCAGTGTGTTGTATTGTGTTTCTAAGGTGAGGCGAGGCAAGCTGGAGTGTGCATGGAAAAAACTTTTATTTTCTGTCATTATTCCATTTTCTTTGCCATTTTGGTCTTTTCACTTTATTTCGTTTCATAAGTTGACGTGTTTATTTCATTTCCTTTGAAGTCAATGAGGGAGGCAATGCAGCCTATTTTGGATTCTAGCATTGGGGTTTCCCAATGAAGCTTGCAGGAAGGTATCAGCCACAGAGACCCCAATACCCCAAAGCACCAAGTGATGGATGAAGGTGGGGAGGAAGTGGAGGCTGACAGGGCTCTGCTGCTACTGACGGCAGCACTACAATTCTGTGATGACTTAGTCTGCTGTCCCAAGGCTGCAGTGGTCGCTATTCTGGTCTGGTGAGTCAGATGAGTTCCCACAAATAAAATATTTACTTAAAGTTCAGCTTTTTCAGTGGAAATGATCTGACACATGAATCCATGAAAACACAATCAGGCCGATGCAATATCCAGGTGGGAAAAATGGGCACTTATGGCTGAGCGCCTGCGTTCCTAACCCACGGCCATCCACCTCTCCCAGGCGCACTATGCAGTAGGCTAATGAGCTGCTGTGTTAAAAAGGAGGCGCTAGAGGAAATTTGCATCCTTAGCGTCTCCTCAGCATCAGGCGCCCAGGAGAAGTAGCTGTCCATGTGTTAGGAAAATGCACGCTCAATTTTACCAGCATCCATTTTCCTAACCTGTGCACGGCCATGGGTGGATCAGTCCACTACTAACTCTCTATAATCACAATATGTCATCTCTATCTGGGACAGATGGCTCTGATAAGGATGCAGTGGGTCCTCACACATAGGCCCAGTGATGCCAGCCAGGGTGCCTGCTTAGATGGTGTGGCAATGCCCACATTGGGTCTAACTTTTATCTCTCTGTTCTTTCCCTGGTGACCTCCATCATTCCTAACCCTCAGCTGCAATGGCTCCCTTCATGTGATACCTCATTGTATGTATCACGAGCCTCAGGATGAGAGGGGGCCAACTTAATACCTCATGTTATGGCATGGGAACCGAGGAATGAAAAGCAACATACTGGATAGATATTTTGAAGATTTTAGGCAAAATGTCATTTTCTTAACTAAAAGTAGGTAAGGTCCTTCCAAAAAGCTGGGTTGCCCCTTCCCTGCTGGTGCCAATGACCACAAAAGAAACACAAAAGGTGTTTGCTGCAGTCCCCTAAAACCCAGAATCCCTGCCCAACTAATTCAGAGGTCTGGGCCAGCTCCCTCTACTGCCAGCAGGACCTATATCCATCCACAAGGCTCTGCAGAGAGAGAGCTTCTCACCCTGGGACCGGCTCCTCTCCACAAGGCTCTGCATAGGGAGAGCTTCTCTCCCTGGGACCGGCTCCTCTCCACAAGGTCCTGCATAGGGAGAGCTTCTCTCCCTAGGACCGGCTCCTCTCCACAAGGTCCTGCATAGGGAGAGCTTCTCTCCCTAGGACCGGCTCCTCTCCACAAGGTCCTGCATAGGGAGAGCTTCTCTCCCTAGGACCGGCTCCTCTCCACAAGGTCCTGCATAGGGAGAGCTTCTCACCCTGGGACCGACTCCTCTCCACAAGGCTCTGCAGAGGGAAAGCTTCTCCCCCTGGGTCTGGCTCCTCTCCAAATGCTCTGCAGAGGGAGAGCTTCTCACCCTGGTACTGGCTCCTGTCTACGATGTTTACCAGTGGATGCATTTTATTCTCTGCATCCAGCTCTTCTCTATACATCTTTGCAGTGGAAATGTTTCTCCAGGCCCTGCTCCCCTCCACAGAACTCGGCAGCAGGAGAGCTTCTTTCTGATCTAACTAGAAGAAGATTGTACTTTCCTACAGGAAATTAAAAAATTCCTGTAATACCAACCCACCACTCATAGCCAGCCTGCGGTATCCCAGAATCCCCCCACTCTGAAGCTGAGCCAGGAGAAGTTAGAAATGTAATTTTGAGCCTTTTGTATAGGGTCATACCGAATATATGAAACCCACATTTCCTTCTGTGTTTGGGAGATTTCAAGCTCATTACTCGGCATTTATCTTTCTCGATGTCTGCCCTGCTCCTACGGCTCCCACTAATCCCTGCGCTGAAAGGGCTGGGAGCTAGGCCTGCTGGCCTGGCTTTCAGCATTTCCAGGCAGCGAATTTCATGCTGGGGCCCAATCATGGCCCTTATAGGACAACTGATCTTCATATTCTGTCAGTGATACAAGTGTGACAGTGACAGGATATGTGTACGGCAACTTAGCTCTGCACAGAATCAGGACACGGGAATACAGCACAAACATTCAGCATTTACCTCTGCACAGAAAACAGCACAAACATTCAACAATAGCTGTCCGTACTTTCCCCAGGATCTTGACAGCTTTCTTAATTGGGGCTTTTCCCCCCAATCCCCATTTCCTGCGGGGTAATTCCTGCCCCACTGAAATTACATTCTCTTTTAAAGTGTCCTAGCTCCCCACACTTAAAACATCGGAGTGGAGTTCTGGACTCCTGGGTAGGTTTCTTTCTGTCCCAGTCGGGGGGTGTGGGGGGTCACTATTCCCCTTTTAAATTCACTCATAGACACTTCCCCCAGTAGGTCACTCCTCCTTTTGTCCTCTTACTCCCTGTGACTTCTTTCCCATACTTAGGGGTTTCACTCTTATCCCCCCCCCCCCCAACCTTCTTCGGCCTCCATATACCTTCCGGCTAGCGTAATGGCTTCTGTTAAACTAGCCGGGCCATCCATCGCTTTTGGGATTGGGGTTGGATTTCCAGAAATTGTTCGAGTACTATCAGTTGAACTATGTTCTGAGGGACGGAGCCACCACGAAGCCCAATCGCTTAGTTGTTGGGCAACGGCCCTAGGTCGATCGGTTTTCCGAAATATCGCTGACCTGAAGCATCGCCGGTAGGCACCCGGTGAAAGTCCCAACCTATCTAGTATGGCGGCCCTTACTGTCCCATAGTCCAGAGCTTGCGTTGGCTCTAGGGCCCTGTAAGCAGCCTGTGCCTCCCCAGATAGATATGGTGCCAACCTAACGGCCCATTGGGTCTTTGGCCATCCTACAGCTTCAGCCACTCATTCAAAAGTCACTAGGAAGGCCTCAGGGTCGTCCTGGAGACCCAACTTTGTAAGACTCAGTCCCATGCATATCCCCAATCCGTTTCTCCCCAAGAGAGTCTTGCCTTACCGCTGGACATCCTTCTTTCTCCCAAATATTCACTAACCGGGCAAACCCTTGAGTGAGTTCATCTGTAGCATAGTGTGCTGTTGTTGCACTTGTTGATCCAACGTATGTTTCACCAGCTGAGCTGTTGCAGCTTGCTGTGACTGCATTTTCTCAATGGCCCACTTCATTAGTTCCTCCGCTGCCATGGTGCCTGGAAAATAAACAAAACCCAAGTGTGCTACCTTTTTTTTTTTTTCCCAAAAAGGTTTATCTCAACCTCCAGCCCTGTCTTATCTTCCAGCATCCCCCTTTAGGTACTCTTACCTCCTGGGGCCACTGGGTCACGCTTTGAGCTGGATCCTTAGGCACCTTGTCTCTGGTCAGCAGTCTCTCCAGTCACTTCCGGTTTGGTCCTGGCAATTGTCAGCAATCCCACTGCTGCCACCACATGTGACACTTTCACCGCTCTGCACTGTGATAATTGGGTCCAATCCCTGAATGAGCTGCCCTGGTCACTCAGGAATTCAAATAGTTGTTAAAGTTACTTTTCTTTACAAAGTCCTCAGGTGGGGTTTGAACCACCTCCACCTGGATGGGAGGCAGATGCCTTCCCCACTGAGCTAGCAACTCAGTTTCTGAAGTCTAGCTTCAAAAGTCCATTTTTAAACAACAAATCTAATGTTCAAAAGTCTGGCCCTGCTGGGCCTGACTGCCACCACCCACCGTATCTCTTGGGATGGTTTTTCTCATCCCAGGATACAACCACCCGCTTGGCAGTTCTCTAGGTAAAGTGTCTTTATCGTAAGTCCAAACCAACAGAAGTCCCCACGCTCACCTTCCTTGTGATAGTGGTTGCAGTCCTTCACACCGTCGGGGATATCCAGTATCCACGTTTACCAGAGCAGCCAGGAAGCCCATTCCTTTCTCCTCAGTCCCCAGCAGGAGACTGAGACTGCGCTCCCAGGGCGTCCTTTTTATCCTCCAGAGACTCCTCCTCCACTCGCAGCTGGTTGGCTCGGAACGGCCCCTCCTCACTTTGGCCCTCCCCCTGAAACCATGGATTGGCCTCACCAGCTCCACCCTTAATTTCCCACACCTGTGGCTCCTCTGGATCTACAACCTCAGGGGGAAGGAACCAAGGGACATCTCTAGCCGGGTGTTGCCCTATTTTCCTTCCCCCCCTTCGCCTGAATCTTTGGTTCCTGGGTCTTTACCTGACGGTTCTGGTTTGGGACATAGACCCCGTCACAAGCTGCCAGAAAAAACTGAAAAGGGTCGACTTTTTTTTTTTTTTTTTTTAATATTGGGAAAACAGAAACCATAGTTCTCTCCCTCTCCCATCATGTATTGCACCATGGGTGCACCGCCCTTCATAAACTGTATAACATTCGGAGGGCACGTCTCCCCGTGCAAGCTGTGTTACACATGAGGCCTTGCTCCCATGTGCACACTGTTACAGTGGGGAGCATGCCCCCTTCCCTCACATTCTACAACATTAGGGATGCATCCCCCCTGCTTATGCACTGTATAGTAATGGAGGGGCTCGCTCCCCCCCGTGTGCTGCGTAACATTAGGGGTGCGCCCCCTGCTTATGCACTGTATAGTAATGGAGGGTCTCGCTCCCCCCGTGTGCTGCATAACATTAGGGGTGCGCCCCCTGCTTATGCACTGTATAGTAATGGAGGGTCTCGCTCCCCCCCGTGTGCTGCGCAGCTTTGGTGGAGCTCTCCCCCCCCCCCCCCTCTCACACTATAATAACACTTGGGGTGTCCGGCACCTCTTATGTGCATGCATTAACCCCGTGGTCTCTTACTGAATTTATAGTTAATTCTGTGCTCTCACTCAGAGAAGGTCCTACCCTAGTTTAATGCACCCATGTGCCAACTGGGTGATTATAAGCACCCCCAGCGGGACAATGAGTTGCCTCTAGGTGGAGACAGAAAGCAGGAGAGCTGTGCAGGCAGAAATGGGAGTGGAATTCATAAAGGCTTGAGAGAATCCCAGGGAAGTCCTTATCAAAAGGAATTTGCCCCGCTAAGTTTAGACTTTGCCGGATGAATTGCGGAATTTGGAATTCCTGCTGCGGCGACCTCTGACGATTTATTCAGGAACGTTTTTAGGTGATAAAACTCACCCAGATAACGTGTAGGCATTGGGAGGGGGGAACAGAACGCGGCATACAAATTCCACAGCGAGCTGCACACGAGAACTTTCTTGTGCACACAGCCCCCCAAAATATTAGGACTACTGATGGGATAGGGAGAACTGCTATTCCATCTGGATAACGTAGCTGGACAAGGCTGCCATTCAGCTTTATATGGCTGCTGTTATGACTGGTGGTCCGCAGGCTGGTGCCATGGAGCGCCATTCTCACCTCCACCCTGGTGTGGTAAATGAGGCTGCCATTCAGCGTGGTCATGCGCCACCTCCCGACGACACAGACCCCCCTAAGGTGCACAGGCACTCCTTTGCACAAATTCAAAAGGACCGAGGCAGGAAAGGTCTGGAGGTCCCTTTTGATGACCTCACAGGCTTGGCCTGTAAAAGGCTTCTCCTTCCTGCATCCTGTGCCTCGGGAATAGGTCGACTACCTCTGGTAGAGCGAAGTGCCTCGGCGTGCTCCTGGTCTTTGTTCCTGCGTTTCTGGTCCTTGTCCTGGCAGTCTCTCGTCTTCATCCCTCTGGTTCTTTGTCTTTATCCTGTGGTAAAGTCTTCACTTCTTTGGCGTCCTCTCCTGCCTACCTTCCTATCCGTCCTGTCTTCCCTCTGCAGTTACAATCCTAAAGATAAGGTGAGAGGTAACCTGCATGGAGCGGCAGTTACAATCCTAAAGATAAGGTGAGAGGTAACCTGCATGGAGCGGCAGTTACAATCCTAAAGATAAGGTGGGAGGTAACCTGCGTGGAGCGGCAGTTACAATCCTAAAGATAAGGTGGGAGGTAACCTGCATGGAGCGGCAGTTACAATCCTAATGATAAGGTGTGAGGTAACCTGCATGGAGCGGCAGTTACAATCCTAAAGATAAGGTGGGAGGTAACCTGCATGGAGCGGCAGTTACAATCCTAATGATAAGGTGTGAGGTAACCTGCATGGAGCGGCAGTTACAATCCTAATGATAAGGTGGGAGGTAACCTGCGTGGAGCGGCAGTTACAATCCTAAAGATAAGGTGGGAGGTAACCTGCATGGAGTGGCAGTTACAATCCTAATGATAAGGTGTGAGGTAACCTGCATGGAGCGGCAGTTACAATCCTAATGATAAGGTGTGAGGTAACCTGCATGGAGCGGCAGTTACAATCCTAATGATAAGGTGTGAGGTAACCTGCGTGGAGCGGCAGTTACAATCCTAATGATAAGGTGGGAGGTAACCTGCATGGAGCGGCAGTTACAATCCTAATGATAAGGTGTGAGGTAACCTGCATGGAGCGGCAGTTACAATCCTAATGATAAGGTGTGAGGTAACCTGCATGGAGTGGCAGTTACAATCCTAATGATAAGGTGGGAGGTAACCTGCATGGAGCGGCAGTTACAATCCTAATGATAAGGTGTGAGGTAACCTGCATGGAGCGGCAGTTACAATCCTAATGATAAGGTGTGAGGTAACCTGCATGGAGCGGCAGTTACAATCCTAAAGATAAGGTGGGAGGTAACCTGCATGGAGCGGCAGTTACAATCCTAATGATAAGGTGTGAGGTAACCTGCATGGAGCGGCAGTTACAATCCTAATGATAAGGTGGGAGGTAACCTGCGTGGAGCGGCAGTTACAATCCTAAAGATAAGGTGGGAGGTAACCTGCATGGAGTGGCAGTTACAATCCTAATGATAAGGTGTGAGGTAACCTGCATGGAGCGGCAGTTACAATCCTAATGATAAGGTGTGAGGTAACCTGCATGGAGCGGCAGTTACAATCCTAATGATAAGGTGTGAGGTAACCTGCGTGGAGCGGCAGTTACAATCCTAATGATAAGGTGGGAGGTAACCTGCATGGAGCGGCAGTTACAATCCTAATGATAAGGTGTGAGGTAACCTGCATGGAGCGGCAGTTACAATCCTAATGATAAGGTGGGAGGTAACCTGCATGGAGCGGCAGTTACAATCCTAATGATAAGGTGTGAGGTAACCTGCGTGGAGCGGCAGTTACAATCCTAATGATAAGGTGTGAGGTAACCTGCATGGAGCGGCAGTTACAATCCTAATGATAAGGTGTGAGGTAACCTGCATGGAGCGGCAGTTACAATCCTAATGATAAGGTGGGAGGTAACCTGTATGGAGCGGCAGTTACAATCCTAATGATAAGGTGGGTGGTAACCTGCATGGAGCGGCAGTTACAATCCTAATGATAAGGTGTGAGGTAACCTGCGTGGAGCGGCAGTTACAATCCTAATGATAAGGTGTGAGGTAACCTGCATGGAGCGGCAGTTACAATCCTAATGATAAGGTGTGAGGTAACCTGCGTGGAGCGGCAGTTACAATCCTAATGATAAGGTGTGAGGTAACCTGCATGGAGCGGCAGTTACAATCCTAATGATAAGGTGGGAGGTAACCTGCGTGGAGCGGCAGTTACAATCCTAATGATAAGGTGGGAGGTAACCTGCATGGAGCGGCAGTTACAATCCTAATGATAAGGTGGGAGGTAACCTGCATGGAGCGGCAGTCCAGTCGTTACACCTGCTGGGCAGACTGGATGGGGCATTTTTCTTTTTATCGGCCGTCATTTACCATGATTGTTGCAAGGATGTTCCCTGGAAACAGCTGAGACACAGCAGGGCTGGAAATCTTGTCTTAGAAGAGAACTTGATTAATGTTTACCCTGCAGCCAGTGAGCACCAAAGAGTGGCGAGGTGACATGGAAATCAGGGATGTGCAGTCACTTGAAAGAAAAGTTCTAAACATGACAAATGGGGCTGATTTGTTTCTTTCAGGTGGCCCCAAAGTGAATCTGGAGTCCCCCGAATGAAACAAGCCCTATTTGTTACATTCGTTTTAAAATTAATGCATCGGGCTTAGGTCTAGACCCAGACCCGAAGCCGGGACCTTGCCTAGGATATAGACTAAGATCCAAAGCAAGGGCTGTGTTTTAGGCTCGAGTGTGTAAGCCGGGGTCTGGTCCGAGGCCTGGGCTGATTCCAGGGCTCAGCCGGGGCTCCTGAAATTAAGAAATAAATATATTAAAAAATGTACCTGATCTATCGGGTATCTGAAGCCCGGGTCCTGATGCTCCTAGCCTGGATCCCAGACCCAGGCCTGACATCGCTACCACGTCTGGAGGTTGGGTCCCGACGCCAGGGCCTCTGCTCGGACCCAGACTTGACAGCACCACTGGTCCGGAGGCCAGGTTCCGTTGTCTGGGCCTCAGCCCAGGGTCTGGCCCAGGCCTCAGGGCGCTCCTCTTCGTTGTCTTTCTTCAGCTCTTGAAGCCAACTGACACCATTCTCTGAGGTCACACCAGAGTTACTTAACTCTGGCGCATTCACCCCAGCAGAGGGCGCCATTTTGATGTACGATAGTGCCTTACATCAAAATGGCGCCATCCACTGGGGTGAATGCATGACCACAGAGGACAGCGCCAGTTGGCTTCAAGAGTTGAAGAAAGAAGACACAGAGTAGCACTCTGAGGCCTGACCCTGGGCCCCAGCATCGGGTCTGGGACCGGGCTCCAGGTGAGGCCCAGGTGTCGGGTCCCGGCCTCCAGGCCACATCGTGGCTTCAGGCCTGGTTCTGGGCTCTAAAGGCCTAGGTGTCGGGACCCGGCCTGCATAACATGTTGCTGCATCGGGCCTGGGTCCAGGCTCCGGGCATCGGGACCCAGCATCACCGGTGCATCGCTTCCAGACCAGGTAAGTGGGGGCCGAGGGGGGTCCTGGCCCCGGAATTTTTCCGGGCGGTGGCTGGGAGGCACCAGGAGGCCTCATTTTAGTTTTTTGGCCATTGTGGGTTGTTTTTTTTTCCTATTGTTTGATTGGCTTTTTTCACACAAATCAAATGAATCAAACAATTGACGAACTGAAATTCTTGGGGAAAAAACTTCCAAAAATGGATTTCCACCCCCCCCCCCCCACACACACACATCCCTAATGCAGATCAGGCAGCATGCTCGTGTTGGAGGGCACTCCTAAAATTATCCCCATAACTTGCACTTTATCTGGATGTGTTCAGTGAAATGCAGAAGCAGATCTGTTCGTTCTTTCTTTCTTCATTTCAGCTTCTCTGATTGCTCTTATGTAGACACCTTTGGTCCGTTTACGCAGGTGACTGCGTCTCCCACTCCCAGTGGAGGTCATGTTGTGATGGTGAAGTGTGGCGACTAGGAATAAACCACTGGCTATGGCGCTCCCCTTCAGGAGTGGTCACCATGGTATAGTCCAGGAGTAGCCTGAGGTCGTTGAATCAGAGGGTTTGGCGTTTTCCATTACCCGGCCTATTCCTCCCAGTTACGCTGACTGGACCAGTGGGTGGTACTCCTCTTCCTCTCCATAGAATCACAGCAAGACCGCTGGGCGGGTTGGAGATCCCTTCTGGACAACTCAACGGGAACTTTCTTCTTTGAAGGATAGGATCCTTTGCTTCCTTGAATATTACCAAACAAGAGCTTTCTTCTCCTTCATGGGAAACTCCTGGCCCTCTCCTTCTCGACCTTAGGGGAATGCACAGAAACAGAAATGACGGCAGAAAAGGACTGATGGTGCATCCAGTCTGCCGCGCCGTGCAGGTCGCCCCCATGCATCAGTCAGCGCTGCTCGAGGTGCCTTTGCTTAAGGACTTGGCTGTAGAAGCAGTCCTGTGTTTTTTCCTTAATGTCTGAGCATCACTACCCCAGACTGTAAGAAAAAGCCAGGGCTCCTGTTGGTGGTCTCTGAATCCAAATTTCTCTTTCCTTTCATCCCCCACCCTCCTCCTTCGAAGCAGAGAGCGATGCTGCAAGTTGCATCAAAAGCATCAGGGCTTATTGGTCAAGGGTAATAATCCCGAGCCTTCTCATAAGGGGAGTAAGCGCCGCACTGTGCTGGTCACCCCCATGCTCATCAGTTCCTCAGACGGTAAAGGTCAGGGTCCTCATTGGGGGTCATTTACTAAACATTTTTCCCATAGACACAAAATGGGAGAAAACCTTTAGTGAATGACCCTCCTAAATCCAATCCCCCTTTTCCCCTGCTGTTGAAGCAGAGAGCAATGTTGCAGTTGCACTAAAAGCATCAAAGCATATTGGTTAAGGGCAGTAATCTCCAAGCCTTCTGCTAAGGGTAGTAACAGCCGTACCAGCAAGTTACCCCCCTGCACGCTTATCTCATGTCCGTCCTCTCTAACCTTTAGAGATCCACAGGGTTTATCCCAAGCCCCCTTGAATTCTTTGACTGCGTTCTTCTTCATCACTTCCTTCCTGAACGGGAAGCTCCTGCTTTGCTTCCTCTCCCTGACTGTCAGGGCTTACTGGTTGACTGTTGTGGCGATATTAAAACAGTAGAGAGAGAGAGACACACACACACACACACACACACACACACACACATGTATGTTGATGTCTCTTTACACCAGCAATGAAACTACCATGAGCTAATTGCAGGATTCTCAGCCCACAAACACAGCAAATTGAGTTATTTCCTGCTAAAGGCTTCCCAGACTCATGATGTGAAGGAGGAAGCATGGGAAGGTCCCCATGGGAAAGAGAGGTGGGAACTTTTAATTGCTTTCCCTGGTACTACCTTGGCATCTTCAATCCCCCTGCTTACAACAAAAAAAAAAAACCCAGAAACCCCAGCTGGTTTTCAGAAGAAGTGACTGGAGCTGTGGGCGCATCCTGCCGCAGGGTGTGATGGAGTCAGGAGCGTGTGAAGCAGGATCTCGGGGGGGGGGGGGGCAGGGGGGAGTCATTACTGAGAGAGTCAAGGCTACAGGGCTCCTGCTAGGCCGCCTGACCAAACCCAAAGCTACCCTGAGAGGATTCTCCTGCGGCCCAGCGGATGGAAACGGTGCAGAATTTCCCATGTCCAGTGCCCCAGCTCCGGAGATGGCTGAACCGGTGTGGAATAGCCGAAGGGAGCTGGCCTTCCTCGGACTCATTCGGCGGGTGCACGAAGCGTGAAGGAGCAGAAATAATCAGATGGGACGATGCCTCTTTATTGCACTAAATTCATACGGGCATCACCTTATATTATGATGATGATTTTTTTTTTTTGCTTGTTGCCCCGTGTTGCCATTTTTCAAGTGGAGGAGCGAACCGATCATTTGACGCTGGCTGTCACCTGCGTGCACGCCTTGCACAGGATCTGCTGCGAGGGAGCTCCTCTTATGCTTCTCAGCCAACCTCGGTGCCCGCCAGGAGGAACTGAGGGCCCAAAATAATGAGCCAGCCCCGGGCCTGCCCCTGGAGATCATCGGGGGGGGGGGGGGGGGGGTGGGGGTCCTATCCTGGGTGGGGTAGGCTGCCTTCTGCTCGGCCACTCACCCCTTAATGTTAACGAGAGACCTTTCTTTTCCGTTTTGATTTTATTTTTCCTGGGGATTTCAACGTGATAACAAAAAAAACAAAACCCAAATCAGTGAAAAAATGTTTACCACAGATTTTTTTGCACCTGGGTGTTATAGAAAGTAATTTTTTACATTTGATTTTTTGGTGGTTGTTGTTGTTGTTACATGGAAATCCCTCAGCAAAATAAAATAAAAATCGAAAAGGAAGGTCTCTCACACTAAGCAGAGATGGAGGAAAGGGGCAACTGGATGCGGGCTTCTTTGCGGGCTGCAACGGCGTCTCGGCAGAATGAATGAAGAAAGTATTGCAGGTGGACATTAAGCAAGCACACAGCAGCTCCCACCCGGGCTGGAGTCACCAGACTGTACCGTACTTATCCACCCCCAAAAACAGCCGCCATCAGCATCGTACAAGGAAGGGAACCGGCGCTATAGCATCAGGGCTGCTTGACTGATTTCCGCTTCTAGTCTGTCCTTCTGTAAAACAAATAAAACCAGAGCAACGGGAGCATCAAAATACACAACAAGATGTGGCACAACCACTGACCCCCACCACATAAATACAAGAGCATAATCATAACCAGTAACAAAATCCTAACAACATCCTCATGTCACAGACATGAAAACACCCAGCTAAATCTTCTCCAGAATTTGAACATAAGAACATGCCATGCTGGGTCAGACCAAGGGTCCATCAAGCCCAGCGTCCTGTCTCCAACAGTGGCCAATCCAGGCCACAAGAACCTGGCAAGTACCCAAACATTAGATAAATCACAAGCTACTATTGCTTATTAATTACTGAAATAGCAGTTTATGGATTTTTCCGCCAAACCTTTTTTAAACCCAGTTACACTAACTGCTGTAACTACATCCTCAGGTAATGAATTCCAGAGCTTAACTATGCACTGAGTGAAAAAGAAATGTATTTGATTTGTTTTAAATGAGCTACTTGTTAACTTTGTGGAGTGCCCACTGGTCCTCCTATTATCTGAGAGAGTAAATAACTGATTTACATTAACTCGTTCAAGACCTTTCATGATTTTGTAGACTTCTAATCATATCCCCCCTCAGCCATCTCTTCTCCAAACTGAACAGCCCTAACTTCTTTAGCCTTTCCTCATAGGGGAGCTGTTCCATCCCCTTTATCATTTTGGTAGCCCTTCTCTGCATGGCTGAGGGGGGATATGATAGAGGTGTTTAAAATCATGAGAGGTCTAGAACGGGTAGATGTGAATCGGTTATTTACACTTTCAGATAATAGAAAGACTAGGGGGCACTCCATGAAGTTAGCATGGGGCACATTTAAGACTAATCGGAGAAAGTTCTTTTAAACTCAACGCACAATTAAACTCTGGAATTTGTTGCTAGAGGATGTGGTTAGTGCAGTTAGTGTAGCTGTGTTTAAAAAAGGATTGGATAAGTTCTTGGAGGAGAAGTCCATTACCTGCTATTAAGTTCACTTAGAGAATAGCCACTGCCATTAGCAATGGTTACATGGAATAGACTTAGTTTTTGGGTACTTGCCAGGTTCTTATGGCCTGGATTGGCCACTGTTGAAAACAGGATGCTGGGCTTGATGGACCCTTGGTTTGACCCAGTATGGCATGTTCTTATGTTCTCCAGTGCAGATATATCTTTTTTGAGATGCGGCGACCAGAATTGTACACAGAATTCCAGGTGCAGACTCACCATGGAGCGATACAGAGGCATTATGACATTTTCCGTTCTATTAACCATTCCCCTCCTAATAATTCCTAACATTCTATTTGCTTTTTTGACTGCTGCAGCACACTGAACCGACGATTTCAATGTGTTATCCACTATGATGCCTAGATCTCTTTCTTGGGTGGTAGCTCCTAATATGGAACCTAACATCGTGTAACTACAGCAAGGGTTATTTTTCCCTATATGCATCACCTTGCACTTATCCACATTAAATTTCATCTGCCATTTATAAGCCCAGTCTTCCAGTCTCACAAGGTCCTCCTGTACTGTATCACAGTCTGCTTGTGATTTAACTACTCTGCATATGAATTATTAGGAAGGGAATGGTGAATAAAACGGAAAATGTCATAATGCCTCTGTATTGCTCCATGGTGAGACCACACCTTGAATACTGTGTACAGTTCTGGAATGTATGCCACTGGTCCAGGTGATTTTCTACTCTTTAGTTTGTCAATTTGCCTTAGTACATCTTCCAGGTTCACTGAGATTTGTTTCAGTTCCTCTGAATCATCACCTTTGAATATAATTTCTGGCATGGATATCTCTCTTACATCTTCCTCAGTGAATATTGAAGCAAAGAATTCATTGAAAGTTAGATTTTAAAAGGCCTGCATTTCCCGGTGCGCTCACATGGACGTGGCTATTTTATAACATGTGCGCCAGATGTTAATGTCCACGTGTGCATGTGCGGGCGGGTGGCCTTTTCCACGCTCAATGGGGGGGAGGGGGGTTAGAAAACAATGCAAGTCGTGTTTTCCCAGTTCCCTCCTAGTCCATTCCAATTAAGGAGAGGACTGGGAGGGAACTTCCCTATTCCCCTACCTACCCTTCCACCCATAGCAACCTAACACTTAAGAAGGAACTGATCAAAATTGAGATGAAGGCAGCAGTCCATTAGCAAGAGGGGGGCTTCCCAGTCTTTTGCATCGAGTGTCACATGTATGATTTTTTACCCGCCGGTGAGAAGTTGTACATGTGCATGCGATGCAAAGAGCTCCTGGCTCTCAGAGAACGAGTCTGATCTCTGGAGGCTAGAGTGGCAGACCTGGAGGAGCTGAGGCAGACAGAGAGGTACATTGATGAGACCTTCAGGGACATAGTAGTCAAGCCCCAACTTCAGACTGGCAGCCCTGGTGCTGCCTTGGAGGAAGAAGGGCTCATGATGGGAGAGCACCAACCAGGTGTAGCAGGAAAGGATCCTGTAGCAAGGACCTGCTCTCCAGGTGATGCATTGTCCTTTCGCACTGAGGATATCTCCCCAAGGCCTACTGCCCAGGAGGGAAGGGTTAGGTCGGCCGAAATAGTTGGTGATTCGATTATTAGGAATGTAGATAGCTGGGTGGCTGGTGGGCGTGAGGATCACCTGGTAACTTGCCTACCTGGTGCGAAGGTGGCGGACCTCACGCATCACCTAGATAGGATTATAGACAGCTGTCGAGGTACATGTGGGCACCAATGACATAGGAAAATGTGGGAGGGAGGTTCTGGAAGCCAAATTTAGGCTCTTAGGTAGAAAGATTAAATCCAGAACCTCCAGGGTAGCATTCTCTGAAATGCTCCCTGTTCCACGCGCAGGTCACCAGAGGCAGGCAGAGCTCCGGAGTCTCAATGCGTGGATGAGACGATGGTGCAAGGAAGAGGGATTCAGTTTTGTTAGGAACTGGGGAACCTTTTGGGGAAGGGAAAGTCTCTTCCGAAGGGATGGGCTCCACCTTAACCAGGGTGGAACCAGACTCCTGGCGCTAACCTTTAAAAAGGAGATAGAGCAGCTTTTAAACTAGAACAAAGGGGAAAGCCGACAGTCGCTCAGCAGCGCATGGTTCAGAGAGAGGTATCTTCAAAGGATACTAATGATGCATTAGAATTAGGGCATCCCCACAGTGAGGTTCCAATAATTAGAAAAGCAGTCCAAGTGCCTGTAATTAAAAACTCACCTGAGCTAAAAAATTCTAACTTATCCCTATCAATTAAAAAGCAGAATGAAAATACAAACAAAAAATAAACTTTGAAATGTTTGTATGCTAATGCCAGAAGTCTAAGAAGTAAGATGGGAGAATTAGAATGTATAGCAGTGAATGATGACATAGACTTAATTGGCATCTCAGAGACATGGTGGAAAGAGGATAACCAATGGGACAGTGCTATACCGGGGTACAAATTATATCGCAATGACAGAGAGGAGCACTCGGGAGGCGGTGTGGTGCTTTATGTCCGGGATGGCATAGAGTCCAACAGGATAAACATCCTGCATGAGACTAAATGCACAATTGAATCTTTATGGGTAGAAATCCCTTGTGTGTTGGGGAAGACTACAATGATAGGGGTATACTACCATCCACCTGGTCAAGATGGTGAGACAGACAGTGAAATGCTAAGAGAAATTAGGGAAGCTAACCAAATTGGTAGTGCGGTAATAATGGGAGACTTCAATTACCCCAATATTGACTGGGTAAATGTATCATCAGGACACGCTAGAGAGATAACGTTCCTGGATGGAATAAATGATAGCTTTATGGAGCAATTAGTTCAGGAACCGACGAGAGAGGGAGCAATTTTAGATCTAATTCTCAGTGGAGCACAGGACTTGGTGAGAGAGCTAACGGTGGTGGGGCCGCTTGGCAATAGTGATCATAATATGATCAAATTTGATTTAATGACTGGAAGAGGAACAGTGTGCAAATCCACGGCTCTCGTGCTAAACTTTCAAAAGGGAAACTTTGATAAAATGAGAAAAATTGTTAGAAAAAAA
Source organism: Rhinatrema bivittatum (assembly GCF_901001135.1). NCBI lineage: Eukaryota > Metazoa > Chordata > Amphibia > Gymnophiona > Rhinatrematidae > Rhinatrema > Rhinatrema bivittatum. Next base: position 302,624,743 of record NC_042621.1, on the reverse strand, counting down.
CTGAAAGGAGCAGCTACAAAAGTAAAAAGTGTGTAATACCATGTTAAAGCGCAATCCAGATGTATTCCATGCATTAAGAAAGGTGGAAGGAAGGCAAAACGATTACTGGCATTGTTAAAAGGGGAGGTGAAAGAGGCTATTTTAGCCAAAAGATCTTCATTCAAAAATTGGAAGAAGGATCCATCAGAAGAAAATAGGATAAAACATAAGCATTGCCAAGTTAAATGTAAGACATTGATATCACAGAGTAAGAGAGAATTTGAAAAGAAGTTGGCCATAGCGGAGTTGGCAGTGGCTTCGCTGCCGGCGATAATGTTACTAACATTATCGTCGGCAGTAGCGCGAATCGAATAGCACCACCTTTCACGGTGGCGCTATTCTGTGCGAAAGCCAGCAGCCGGCGCGCCGCCGTGGTGTGAAGGCTGTGGGCATTCACAGGCCCGCCCCCCCCTTCCCCCCCCCCCCTGCCTCCCGTTTTCGCAGGATTCATCATTCAGCGAAGAATAATGAATCCCGGCCTATGCTATAAACCTAGGCTTATTAATAGATTCAAAACTGTCAATGTCCAACAATATCTCTGCACTCATAAAAAAATCCTTTTTCAAACTGCAAACCCTGAAAAAACTTACACCTCTGCTTTTTCTTTCTGATTTCTGCGCTGTGGTTCAAGCATAAATATCATCAGTCCTCGAATACTGCAACTCATTGTACCTAGGACTCCCTATTTTGACTATTCGCCCTCTCCAACTCATTCAGAAGTCAGCCACTCATATATTATACTACATGCCCCGTAAAGTCCATATTACACCAGTGCTACAGCTTTTGCACTGGTTGCCTATATCATACCGTATACAGTTCAAAGTTCTCGTGATCATACACAATCTAATTTACAACCCTTCATCAGTCTGATTATGTTCAGTGTTAAGACTCTATAAACCATCCCGACAATTATGATCTATGGATAAATGCAATATCGAAGTTCCCACAATAAAGACAGCAAGACTGGATCTGACTCGTGAGCGTGCTTTCTCTGTTGCTGGGCCGATTTTATGGACCCCCTTACCAGAAGACATCCGCCTCATATCAAACACCAAACAATTTAAAAAAGCACTAAAAACCTTTTTCTGTACTATTGCCTATAATATCACATAATTACCACCCCTTTTTCTCTTAATAATACTTAATAATACTAAAACCATTACTAAAGAAACCAAACGCTTGCCCATCAGACCCAGCTAATTTTAGACCCATCGCAAACTTACCACTTATCGCCAAACTGATGGAAAAAATTGTCAACAAGCAACTGTCAGATTATCTGGAAGATCATAACATTCTATCCCCAGCCCAATATGGATTCCGAAAACGCCTAAACACCGAATCGCTCTTACTATCTCTCACTGACACAATCCTCGTTAATCTGGAGAATAAACAATCTTACCTGCTCATTCTTTTGGATCTTTCCGCTGCATTTGATACGGTAAAACACTCTACTCTAATAGACCAACTAGCCAACATAGGGATCAAAGGCACAGCCCTTAGATGGTTCCATTCCTTCTTAAGCAACAGATACTACAAAGTAAGGATAAACAACAAAGAATCGCACCCAATCCTGACAGAGCAAGGAGTCCCACAAGGATCATCACTTTCACCCACCCTCTTCAATATCTACCTCCTCCCTCTCTGCCATCTACTCTCAAACCTTAAGCTTACCCATTACCTCTATGCAGACGACATACAAATCCTCCTTCCGATCACAGAATCCCTTCAAAAAACCATCACGTACTGGAACGAATGCCTACAGCCCATCAAAAACCTACTCTCAAGCCTTAACTTAGTATTAAATGCTAATAAAACCGAAATGCTCATTGTCTCCCAGGATCCACGCACAATCTCTTCCAGCCTTTCTCTACCTAACACAAACAACTCGTTCTCATCTGACGTCAGAGACCTTGGAGCATGGCTTGATAATCATCTAAACCTAAAAAAGTTCGTAAACAATACCACAAAGGACTGCTTTTACAAACTGCAAGTCCTTAAAAAACTTAAACCCCTCCTTCACTTCTCCGACTTCAGGCTAGTACTGCAATCCATCATTCTTTCCAAGCTCGACTACTGCAACTCCCTGCTACTAGGTATACCCGCCAACACTATCAAACCATTACAGATGGTTCAGAACTCAGCGGCTAGAATTCTAACTAGCACCAACAAAAAAGACCATATCACCCCAATCCTCCGGAACTTACATTGGCTCCCCATTAAACAAAGGATACTCTATAAGGTATTCACTATCATCCATAAAGCGACAAACAATCTAGCCCCCATCACATTAAGCTCTCAACTCCAACCGCACACTTCCTCCAGACCAATCAGAAGCGCATACAGAGGAACACTGCATGCTCCGCAAATAAAATCATCATTGAGCAAACGTGCGCTATCTTCAGCAGGCCCTCACCAGTGGAACACGCTTCCCCCAGATCTCAGACTAGAACCCAGCCATCAAGAATTCAAAAAAAGACTGAAAACTTTTCTCTTCCAACAAGCTTTCCCAGACGCTTAATCTTACTATGACTGACAGACTTCCATCCCTTAACTATGGACACTGTATAAAGTACTACTTTTAAGAATCTGCAACTGGACAATTATCTGTGAGCTCAAAAATTCACTTTAAAAAAAAAAATTCACTTTATTTCATATATATATTAGGCATTGCTTATATTTATATTTATTGCTACGTTAAATAGTTATACTTCTTATATAAAATATTATATTTCTTTATTTATTACCAGTTAAAATATTATCACTTTATTTAGCACTATGTTAAATTGTCAACCAGTTATACTGTTCCATATGTTCCTCGGTTCCATGTAAAGCTCCGCTATCTGTTGAGCAGTTCTTCGTTTTATGTAAACCGGAGTGATTTGTAGTCCCTACTAGAACTTCGGTATATAAAAATTAAAAATAAATAAATAAATAAATAATAACATTGTTTTATCACATTGATGCTTATTTATTTTTGTTTTGCTTTTTTTTTTATCTTTTGGGATCGTCGTATATTTATATTTTGTCTTTACTATTTTAATTGTTTTTTTACTTGTTTATTTGTTTAATTGAAATTTATGTATGTGACCAAATTGTAAACCGCATAGATCAATTACAGTACATAAGAATTTTTAAATAAATAAATAAACAGTGTACCTGCGTTTAAAAAAAAAGGTTTGGACAAGTTCATGGAGGAAAGTCCATTAACCATTATTATGGTAGAGTTGCAGAAATCCAGTGCTTATTCTTGGGATAAGCAGCTTGGAATCTTATCTACTCCTTGGGATCCTGCCGGGTACTTGTGACCTGGATTGGCCACTGTTGGAAACTGGATACTGGGCTTGATGAACCCTTGGTCTGACCCAGTATGGCATGTTCTTATGTTCTTAAGTCTGCACTCCACCCCTCCTCTGATAGAATGATCTCTCTATACACCTAAGTCTGCACTCCACTCCTCCTCTGATAGAATGATCTCTCTATACACCTAAGTCTGCACTCCACTCCTCCTCTGATAGAATGATCTCTCTATACACCTAAGCCTGCACTCCACTCCTCCTCTGATAGAATGATCTCTCTATACACCTAAGTCTGCACTCCACCCCTCCTCTGATAGAATGATCTCTCTATACACCTAAGTCTGCACTCCACCCTTCCTCTGATAGAATGATCTCCCTATATACCTAAGTCTGCACTCTACCCCTCCTCTGATAGAATGATCTCTCCATACACCTAAGTCTGCACTCCACCCCTCCTCTGATAGAATGATCTCTCTATACACCTAAGTCTGCACTTCACCCCTCCTCTGATAGAATGATCTCTCTATACACCTAAGTCTGCACTCCACCCCTCCTCTGATAGAATGATCTCTCTATACACCTAAGTCTGCACTCCACCCCTCCTCTGATAGAATGATCTCTCTATACACCTAAGTCTGCACTCCACCCTTCCTCTGATAGAATGATCTCTCTATACACCTAAGTCTGCACTCTACCCCTCCTCTGATAGAATGATCTCTCTATACACCTAAGTCTGCACTCCACCCCTCCTCTGATAGAATGATCTCTCTATACACCTAAGTCTGCACTCCACTCCTCCTCTGATAGAATGATCTCTCTATACACCTAAGTCTGCACTCCACCCCTCCTCTGATAGAATGATCTCTCTATACACCTAAGTCTGCACTTAACCCCTCCTCTGATAGAATGATCTCTCTATACACCTAAGCCTGCACTCCACCCCTCCTCTGATAGAATGATCTCTCTATACACCTAAGCCTGCACTCCACTCCTCCTCTGATAGAATGATCTCTCTATACACCTAAGTCTGCACTCCACCCCTCCTCTGATAGAATGATCTCTCTATACACCTAAGTCTGCACTCCACTCCTCCTCTGATAGAATGATCTCTCTATACACCTAAGTCTGCACTCCACCCTTCCTCTGATAGAATGATCTCTCTATACACCTAAGTCTGCACTCCACCCCTCCTCTGATAGAATGATCTCTCTATACACCTAAGCCTGCACTCCACTCCTCCTCTGATAGAATGATCTCTCTATACACCTAAGTCTGCACTCCACCCTTCCTCTGATAGAATGATCTCTCTATACACCTAAGTCTGCACTCCACCCCTCCTCTGATAGAATGATCTCTCTATACACCTAAGTCTGCACTCCACCCCTCCTCTGATAGAATGATCTCTCTATACACCTAAGTCTGCACTCCACCCCTCCTCTGATAGAATGATCTCTCTATACACCTAAGTCTGCACTCCACTCCTCCTCTGATAGAATGATCTCTCTATACACCTAAGTCTGCACTCCACCCCTCCTCTGATAGAATGATCTCTCTATACACCTAAGTCTGCACTTCACCCCTCCTCTGATAGAATGATCTCTCTATACACCTAAGTCTGCACTCCACTCCTCCTCTGATAGAATGATCTCTCTATACACCTAAGCCTGCACTCCACCCCTCCTCTGATAGAATGATCTCTCTATACACCTAAGCCTGCACTCCACTCCTCCTCTGATAGAATGATCTCTCTATACACCTAAGTCTGCACTCCACTCCTCCTCTGATAGAATGATCTCTCTATACACCTAAGTCTGCACTCCACCCCTCCTCTGATAGAATGATCTCTCTATACACCTAAGTCTGCACTCCACTCCTCCTCTGATAGAATGATCTCTCCATACACCTAAGCCTGCACTTCACCCCTCCTCTGATAGAATGATCTCTCTATACACCTAAGTCTGCACTCCACCCCTCCTCTGATAGAATGATCTCTCTATACACCTAAGCCTGCACTCCACCCCTCCTCTGATAGAATGATCTCTCTATACACCTAAGTCTGCACTCCACTCCTCCTCTGATAGAATGATCTCTCTATACACCTAAGTCTGCACTCCACTCCTCCTCTGATAGAATGATCTCTCTATACACCTAAGTCTGCACTCCACCCCTCCTCTGATAGAATGATCTCTCTATACACCTAAGCCTGCACTCCACCCCTCCTCTGATAGAATGATCTCTCTATACACCTAAGCCTGCACTCCACCCCTCCTCTGATAGAATGATCTCTGTATACACCTAAGTCTGCACTCCACCCTTCCTCTGATAGAATGATCTCTCTATACACCTAAGTCTGCACTTCACCCCTCCTCTGATAGAATGATCTCCCTATATACCTAAGTCTGCACTCCACTCCTCCTCTGATAGAATGATCTCTCTATACACCTAAGTCTGCACTCCACTCCTCCTCTGATAGAATGATCTCTCTATACACCTAGGTCTGCACTCCACCCCTCCTCTGATAGAATGATCTCTCTATACACCTAAGTCTGCACCCACTCCTCCTCTGATAGAATGATCTCTCTATACACCTAGGTCTGCACTCCACCCCTCCTCTGATAGAATGATCTCTCTATACACCTAAGCCTGCACTTCACCCCTCCTCTGATAGAATGATCTCTCTATACACCTAAGCCTGCACTCCACTCCTCCTCTGATAGAATGATCTCTCTATACACCTAAGCCTGCACTCCACTCCTCCTCTGATAGAATGATCTCTCTATACACCTAAGCCTGCACTCCACTCCTCCTCTGATAGAATGATCTTTCTAGACACCTAAGCCTGCACTTCACCCCTCCTCTGATAGAATGATCTCTCTATACACCTAAGCCTGCACTCCACTCCTCCTCTGATAGAATGATCTCTCTATACACCTAGGTCTGCACTCCACTCCTCCTCTGATAGAATGATCTCTCTATACACCTAAGCCTGCACTCCACTCCTCCTCTGATAGAATGATCTCTCTATACACCTAAGCCTGCACTCCACTCCTCCTCTGATAGAATGATCTTTCTAGACAGAAAAACACAGAGCAAACTTTCAGGGGTGGAGAAAGAGGTGAACATCCTGAAGCTTGTGTAGAAGTGGTCCTGACACAGAGAGGCGCAGGCAAGTCATCATGTTCCTCTGCACAGAAACATGCTGGGTACTCTGGAGTGTGCAGATGGTGAACTTCCTGGAGACTCGTAATCTTCCCTAAAGTTTTCTTTCCTTTCAATGCATTTGTTCAGTGTAAAGGTTAAATTCCCAGAATGGCTTCTCCTGTTCAAGTGAGTTACCTCTGGGCAGCAGGGATTATCCAGAGACAAGGAGATTTGTAACCTTCAAAATAGTGTTTTGTAACGTTATTATTATTAATTTCAGAAGCTTGGTTGACAAGGGCCCTGGAAGCCAGTGAGATGGATGGATACCCTGTTAGAGTCTGCCCGTCATGGAGTCGTATCTGAGCTGGTTCTGTCATGACATGCTGGTCCCCGGACCAGCTGGTCCCTTCGGGCTGTGTGCGTTTCTCCTTGTGCAAACAATCCCCAGCTCCTCTGCGCCCCACACCCAGAAGAAGCTGGAGGGTGAGAGATGTCCTCAGGAAGTATCCGAGGCCTTGGCTTAATAGCAGGGACCTCTGCCTCGCTGACGGATGATGGGATCTGACACCAGGCCCTTTAAACTCGCCCCCACCTCCAGCCCCGCCGTCCATCTGTCTTCCTGAGATGAAAGGCCGAGCCGACACCTTGTTAAACTAAGAAAACCTCCAGCGAAGGCCGACAAGGGGCGGTGCAGTGCAGGCCGCTCCGGACCAGGGCAGGTTCCTCCTCGGCGTGGGGGGGGGGGGGGGGTGCATCCCTACCTTAGTTCTGCGGGCACAGGGGGCCACTCCTTCCCACCCCCAGCGCAGAGCTGCCGAGCTCTCTCCGCTGAGCTCCCTTCCGCTGTGGCCACGTCTTTTACCAAGCGGCGATTGGAAAAGGAACCGCTGGCCTTCTGGAATGGTCCCCGGCGTGAGCGGCTCCTCCCCGCCTGCGCTGATGTGGCCCCCAGCGCGTTCCCCCAGCTCCGCTCCGCGCTTCTTGCATTGACCCACTGAGCTCCGGAAAGTCTGCAGGGCAAAACCGTCCAGTCTGGGGTAAATCCCCCTCACTTAAGCACTCCCGATAGATGCAGGGCATCCACCTATGAAGACTTTCCATTCTCTACCTCAGGATTTGTGCCCGGTCTGCTTGCGCCCTCGGTCCCCACCGTCGGCCCTGACCCGGTCACCTCAACCCTACGAGCCTGCACGGTGCCATCCCCCAGGGGCGCCTGTGCCCCGGGAAAGCCCCTCGCGGACAGGAGCGAGCCCGGCCTGGCTGGCAGCTTTTCCATTCTGCAGGCTTGTGGAGTGGGAAGGTCACCCGCAGCAGGGAGAGAGTCCCCGGGCTCTGACAGGACGAGGGGGGCAGCCTGCTGCCCACCCCCAGAGCCCCGGGACTGGCAGCAGCAGCAGCACCTGAAGAGAGGGAGAGACCGAGGAGACCCCGTTTTCACTGTGTAGAGAGGACGTTCTCACTTCGCAGGACTTGTTTGCTCTGTGGTGGCTTCTACTGTTCCTGAGTCATCAGCAGAGCCCTTCCTGCTTCGTTTGCAGGTAATTATAAGAGGGCAAAGGTCAGAACCTGCTTTAAGAGACGGAGCTGGAGCTGCCAGCGCCGCCGGCACGGGCTTAAGTAGTACAAACCTGATCCCTAGCACAGGAGCAAGCCCGGGAGCTCTGCACCTTCCAGAGTGGGTCTGGGTGAGGGTCCGTGGGTCTGTCCCAGTCCTGGAGTGCCCCAGGCAGGGGGGGCTTTCAGGACATCCACCGTGAGCACTCACGGGGGGGGGGGGGGGGGCCGAGCAGGCGTGCGCCGAGAGCCGGGACCGGAGCGTGACAGGCGGGGAAGGGAGAAGCAGGAGAAGCTCCTTAACCTGGCACTGGGAGACACCTCAGCTCCTGCATTTACCAAGGCACAGAAGAGTGGGGTCTAAGCTCTCCCACCCATCCATACATGTGGCATCAGGCAGGGCAAAGGTCACCCTGCCCCCTCCCCTCCTAATCAATCTCCATCTTCTACCCCTGGCGTCAATTAGCAGGGGTGAGGGGGGCACCCAAGCTCTCCCTACAAGTGAGGAGAGGAGACAGTATCCCTCCTCCCCAGCACCCGCACCACACCCCCCCCCCTCACCCTCTCCTCTCCCCCTCTCTTACCCACTCCCCCAGCACCTGCACCACACACCCCCTCACCCTCTCCTCTCCCCCTCTCTTACCCACTCCCCCAGCACCTGCACCACACACACCCTCCCCCTCTCCTCTCCCCCCTCCCCCTCTCTTACCCACTCCCCCAGCACCTCCACCACACACCCCTCACCCTCTCCTCCAGCAACCTCTTCCCCTCTCTTCCCCACTCCCCCAGCACCTGCACCACACACCCCTCACCCTCTCCTCCCTCCTCCCTCCTCCCTCCCCCTCTCTTACCCACTCCCCCAGCACCTGCACCACACCCCCCCCTCACCCTCTCCTCCAGCATCCTCTCCCCCTCTCTTACCCACTCCCCCAACATCTGCTTCCTGGCTTTCCCTTTCTGGCGCCCTTCATCCCCCTCTTGCCTCCCTCACCCCATCCTCCTGCTGCCGCTGCTTCTCCTGCTTCCTCCCTGGGGACTTCCTGCCAGGCTGTGCCAGCCCTAGGACCATGCTCCGAGCTCCTGGCCTGGCACTGCCTGCATGCAGGGGAGAGAACGGTGGCCGTGGTGGCACGAGCGCCCGTGGCTCCTCCTGCAGTCTCCGTCTGCGCCGCCTAAGGTGCACCGCGTGCGGCTGCTGAGGGACCCCCAACCGGGCTGCACCTGCATCCACCACAGGGAGCAAGGTGCTGGTGGGGTGACCTTGGGATGTCAGCTCCGGGAACCTCGTCAAGCAACGTAGTGTTAGTCCCGATAAATGATTTTGTCTCTTCACATTTCCACACATGCAAGTGGGCGAATGCTGCAACCTCCCTACTTTATCCAGGCTACTGTCAGAAAATTAAACTGGGCCCCCCAGCTCTCTCCTCTCACCTAACACCATGAGAGCTCACAAGAAAAAGGCAGCTATTTTGGAGAGTTGGAGGGTGAATAATGATGAATTATCACTAAGCACCTTCTCTGGGCACACACATAAACACATGTGCGCACACCCACGCGTATGCATGCAAATGCACACATATGCATGTGTACACATACACACGTGCACACACGCATGCACTGCGTACACACACGCACAAAGACATGCACACGCATGCAAGCACTGGCACGCACGTGCACACAGACACACACACACGCACACACACACACACATGCACACACCAATATTCCCTCCAGGGAATGACTAAGTGTGTGCAAATCTTTTTCCATGTGAGCACCAATTTTTTTAAACCAACAATTTATGAGCACCAATATATAGCACAAAGAAAAATGTATGGAGTGACCATGTAAAACCTGTGAGTGATGCTCCGAAATGTATGACTGGTTGCTCACTTGCTCAGCTCAGCAGGAACTATGGCACACACACACATATGCACACACACACATATGCACACAAGCATGCAAGCACTTGCTTGCAGGTGCACACATATGCACGTGTATACATATACCCATGCAGACACATACATGCATGCGTACACACAAACACATGCATGCACTTGCACGCCTTCACGCATAGACGTGCACGCACACACACTCGCACATGCACACGTGCACTCACATGTAGATGCATACACCCCCAGACCTCCCAAAGGAGCCTAACATGGGCTGTGGTTGTGCCAGGTACAAGAGATTGCACAAAGCCTCAGCTCTGATGCTTCCCCTTTTGATCTTATTCCCAGGTCGCCTTTCTTTTTGTTTTTGGCCCCAATAATTTTTTTCTGTTTTCCCACATGTTTGAAATCCCAGGTTTGCACCTTTTAGTCTTGACCACACAGGCAGCTTTAAAACTCTCTATTAACTTGTCTAATTCCCTCTTTTCCTGTAGCCATATGGGGGCCTGAATTGGCTTTTGATGACAATCAGCACAGCAGCACCTCCAGTTTACTTCGATTCCTATTTAGGGATGCTCTGTTTGAAATGAACCAGCTGGATTTCATCCTGGTGTGATGCTGCAAAAGTCAGAAACCCCTCAGAGACTTTGCCATGGATCTTGACGAGATCGGCAGAAAGCCAAAGCAGATTCACGCAAATCTGCCCATCTGTATTTTGCCAAAATCTGTATTAGCTTTTGCTTTCGAGTGCCCGAGTTTTGGAAAAAAAAATGTTTGCAAACCAGCTTGAAAAACGGCAGGATTCTGAGCCAATTTGTTCAGTGAATTGGTGAACCTGTTTTTAAAAGTCTCCACAAATCGGGGCTACATAGAAAGCATTCTCAAAAGCTTTACATTTTGGTGGCAGCTCGATGGTCCAGTGGCTCAGTGGCACTGCTGGAGGCCACTATGTGGACGAGATGGATTCTGTTCCTGAGCCAATGAGCCATGATTTGGGGGAACCAGCTGAGTGCCAGTCAACTGCTATACACTGGCAGCATCCTCAAACATTTCCAAAATTCATGGGCTAGCTGTGCTGGTCTTAAATGTGAAGAAAAGCTTGTGTCACTGTGCAGTGCCACGACTGCCATGTGCCAGCTGGGGCACCTTCACATCCGTGGCAAGCTCCGTGGCTGCACCCGCACCGGCCTGTTCCCACCATCTCCGGTCTCTGACTGCCAGCTGCCCCAAAGGATATCTGCTGGCCACCACGCAAATCTCTCCGTCCCAAGGTCTGGGGCAAGTGTAAAGGCGACGGACCTGCGCTCTTATCCCTGGGGCGAGCCAGAGCTAGGGATAGCGCTGTGGCGGCCTTCGATCACAGCCCTGGGCAAAAGGGAGACCTTATGGTCAGACTCGGGGTGATCACAGAACCCGTTCTGTGACCTTCCCTCTGGCGTGGGGGCTACAGGGGCAAGGGGTTAAAAAATGGGAGACTACCCCGAGTGGCTGTGCGTTGAGCCTCATGGTGGGGATAACGGTGGCAGAGGCCTCGTCCTACTCATGAATGAAGCAGAATGAGGATCTGAATCTTTGTTTTAACAGACCATTGAATTATCCAGCAGCCTGTGTTGAAGGCGGCAGTAAACGTGAGAAGGGAAGGTGCCGTGTTTTTACGGTCCAGGGACAGGGGAGAGACCACACGCTCCGCCTGACTCCCTCTTAACCAGGAGAGCGGCATTGCTGGATTAGTGCACTGCTTTAATTAACCGCTTGTCGGGACGTGATCAAAGCAGTGAGCAACTAAAATAAAACACGCATGCACGAACCTTTCCCTCCATAGGTATTCTGATTATCAACGAAAGGAAGGCAGAGCATAACAGCAACATTAAGAACCCCACAGCTGACATACGTGGTCAGTAATCAGTAACTGGCATGCACACATCCAGTCATAGCTCAGCCTGTTTACTGTATAAACAGCTTCTACAATATCACAGGGCCTCCTCCTCCTCCTCCTCATAAGGTACAACATGGCGGCCACCGCTTCCAGCCGTCGGCCATTTGGGGACAACTCACCTGCGGAGCCTCAGCGCCTCTGCATCCTGTGCTCCGCACCGGCCTGCCCCACGCTCCTCACCGCCTTCAAGGTGGGAACCGTGCTCGGCTTGGGTTGGGCTGCGGCCAGCGCGCTGGGCAACATCCGTCGTCCGCGGCCACTTGTACTGCTCTCCGATACAAGGTGGCCCGAGGAGTCGCCGGGAAGACGGGGCAGCGGGGATCGGCGAGGGAGCGGGGAGGTGCACAGGAGCTGTGCGGGAAGATGAGATTCGGAAGTAATTCTCAGGGAAAGGGCTCCAGGAGAGGCGCGGAGACCTTGCAGGTTACAATTCCTGCGCTGAAGATGAGGCTGCTCCGAATCTGATTGCGCCTACACATGCAGGTTGTACTGTATTGACAGGGTGTTATTAAATAATAGAACAAGAGAAAATACCAATTCTGAACATGGGCTGCAGGTGAGATGATTCTTGTTTAGTTTCATACTGAATTTTAATGTGGGGGAAAGCTGCCAGACGGAGAGTCCTCAAGATATTTGCAAAGCTATAACTGCAAAGCCTGTGCAGCCTAGATAAGAAGGTAGGAGCACTACTCTCACTTCTATAGTGCTTCTAGATATGTACAATAATACAAACTTCCTACTCCCTCTCCCTCTCCCCTCCCACAAACTCCCACACACTGTCCCACCACTGAACAGGTACAGCATGGGCAGCAGCAGTGTAAGCTTCTCACACACACACACACACACACACACACACTCAATAACTCTCTATCTCTGAACAGGTGCAGTATGGGCAGTAGCAGTGTAAGCTTCTCACACACACACACACACACTCAATAACTCTCTCTCTATCTCTGAACAGGTACACTATGGCAGCAGCAGGGTAAGCTTCTCACACTCACACACACACACACACACACACACACACACTTAATAACTCTCTCTCTCTCTCTCTCTCTCAACAGGTACAGGATGGGCAGCAGCAGTGTAAGCTTCTCACACACACACACTTAATAACTCACTCTCTTTCTCAACAGGTACAGAATGGGCAGCAACAGTGTAAGCTTCTCTCTCTCTCTCACACACACACACATTCAACAACTCTCTCTGAACAGGTACAGCATGGGCAGCAGCAGTGCAAGATTCCCTCAGACACACTCTCTCTCTCTCCCTCTGTGCCAGTCCCCTAATTTTCATTCATGTCTTAGTGATTTCCTGTCCCAGGCATGCAGCACAGCACATGCTAGTGGAGTGTGTTTTGCATTTGAATATTTTGTTGGCACACATCCACTTCATTAATGTGGGGGAGAATCAGCCAATATTTATAAGAAAAACACATTTGGCACTCAGGGGAGCTGCATTTAGAGCTTTATTGCTAATTTGATGGAGTGTTAATAGGGCTTGCAAATGTCATTGCTGTTCATAGCAGCTGTCTTAAATCTTGTCTTCTTGTTGGACCAACAAATTTACCTTTATTAGTCTCCTGGAAAGAGCCGAATGTCGCCCGTGTTTCCGTGGAGTGTCCCTCTTCTGTCAAGCATCTGTTACAAAGTGCCCGCTCCATCTTGCACGATAAGAGCCCCTCACGCGCCAGTCCAGGCTGCGCCTCATGTACTGCGAGCAGGAGACTATTTTGCCTAGGCCTAACCTTGCTGGTAGGGTGACCCTGTCGCTCCATGTCATTCACTGGCCCTCAGACTAGTCCTTGGCCCCCCTCCATGGCATGAGATATTTGCATGCACTGCCTCCAGTGTATGTAAATACATCTCCGACATAGTCATTAGAACGTCCTGTAAACTCAACGGGCTAGAAGGAGCCTGAGGTGCAAGCTGAGCCGGCCCTAAGATATTCAAGCCACACCTCCCTAGATGCAATGGTGGGGGGAGGGGCAGACTTTGTGACTTTTGCTTAATGAATGAATTGTGAATGTGTCTTTCCAAAGATCGTCAGCAGTTACCTGATGTTTTAAATAGAAATAGCACCTGTAATGCAGGACAGCCCCACAGAGACTCCCCAGTGCTCTACTGACAAGGCGTTTCTCAGCAGGTGAAAGGAACAGGTGTGGGTTGTGCCCCTACTGTGCTTGCATCAACCTCAGCCTTCCTGGGACCGTTCTTAACTCTGTTTCCAGCTCCTGGGCCTGCATCTCCTGGGTCTTTGCACCTGTGGAGACAACAGGCACAGGAACTAGGAGGGGGGGGGGGGAAATCCAGCTTTTTCCCCTCCGTAAAAGGTAGCTGGGCTGCTGCCTCTTCTAAACATGTTACTCTCTGCGCCCAGTGCATTGTGGGATTTGTAGTCCTGAGATCAGAACACCCTAGGAGGGGCCTATCATAAAGCTGGGTAGCACCATCCAAGCCCTTGTCCTGATTGGCTCCTCATGCACCATGAAGCCTATTGAAAGGGACAGCAAGTTTGCATCCTCTTTCCTGGGGAGAATGGAGTGGATCTGGCTGTTGCTGCCCCCCCCCCCCCCCATCCAGATGCAGGAAACTGCTGTAAGGGCACTGTCATTTAATGGCAAGGTGACCCCCCACCCCGGCCCACTCCCCACTCCCAGTTTGAAGCACTGCAGTGGGCTCTGCTCAGCTCATCCAGGGCCTCTCTGTTTAAGCCCCAGTTAGGGCCACTCGGGCAGCTCTTGGACTATGCGAGCAGTGGTCACCGGTTGGGAGGTCAGGGGGGCTGGGGCTGCTTCATTAGCCTGCGTGCAGAGGGAGGGAGGGCTGCACTATTGTGGGTGGGAAGATGTTATTATCATCTCACACCTCGCCCTGCGCTCATCTCGGGGCTGCGTTTCATTGTAATGAGTTAGTGCCAGCAATATCTCCCCGGCCTTGCCGCTACTTGCCCGGGGGCTGTGCGAGGCAGCGCGGGAGAGCTGGCAGCGGGGATTCATCTGCATACAATCAAGAGGGAGCCGGGGAGCTGCCTCGGTTTCACGCCTCCTCCTCCTCCTCCTCCTCCGCCTGCAGCCCCCCCTGCCCGGTCCTCAGCAATACGGAGGCGAGCGCGAGCGAGCAGGATTCAGCGCGAGGGGAGCCCAGCGCGCGGGACTGGGCCCAGGAGAGAGGGGGGGTCGCTGCCCTGCTTCCACGGGGAGGACGAGTCCCCATCCCGGGGAGCTGCAGGCCGGCTCACCCCCAACACGCACAGGGCAGAGGAGGAGTCAGCCCACTGCGTCCTGGCCCCGCTTCCAAGGATGCAGCCCAGCTCCCAGCCCCCGCCCTCCATCCTGCTGTGCAGCTGAGCACCCAGCACTCCCCCCCCCCCCCTCCCGTTCTCAGCCACCAAGTCACCCACTAACCCTAGTGTAGGGCCCGTCGGGCCTTAAGAGAAGGAAGCTTGCAGCGGTGGGAGGACCCCGGGGTCTGAGGGTCATGAAAGGTTGCACTGGGCCAGGTGCTTTCTCCTTCAAAGTTAGCAGCTGCAGTGAGGTCCGGGAGGGACCCAGAGTGCCAGTGATGGACGCTGTAACCATCTGCTCTTACTCTCTCTCTCTTTTTGTAATGTTGAACGTTTACCTTTTTGTCTTCAGTAAAGGTTACTCTGGGGTTTTGAAGAACAGCCAGTGTGGATACTGCGATTTATTTATTTTTTTGCATGACTGCGTATACTGCCTGATTCCCTTGGAAGACTTCTGATCTGGAAGGGGGGTCAGGTTTTTCCCAACCTCCCTAGCATCAGACGGCGGCCCCTTGCCTAAGGCAAGGCTTTAGATGGGCTCGCTGGTTAACCTGAGCATCCGGCCCCTTGGCCTTTTCAGGCAGCTCCCTACTACCACCAGCCTGCCCCACTGACCCAGTCAAGGTGAGGAGCAAGCAGCCCCGACTATGAGACAGGCCGTGTTTCCCCTGGGACTTCTAGAGGCCGATAAGTGGCACTGTTTCAATGCTCAGCCATGTACAGTGGATAATATTTTATCTGGCTAAAAAGTTATCCAGATAAGAGAGAGCCTGGGACAGAGGCGTTTCAGGGTGGGGGTAATTATGCAGCTGACTTACCCCTAAGGTGCACTGAGCCAAGAGGGATTCACACTATCACGAACGGGGGAGGGGGAGGGTGTCGCAGTGATAGTGGATCCCCTCCCCCGAAAAAGCATTGTGTGCTGTATGATGTGATCTTTCGTCTCGCGGCCCAAACACCGCGGGACGAAAGAACACGGCGAGAGGCCCTTTAATGCGATGGTGGCCCCGAACTCAAGGGACCGTCAGTGCCTTAAAGGGCCACTGCCTGCCCCCCCCCCCCCCCCAAAAAAAGTCACATTCGAACAGGGAGATAGAGCGGGGGAGTCAGCGCTGACTCCCGTCTCAACCCGAGGCCCCCAGTCGAGGTGACCCCGACTCCCTCAAAATGTAAATAAAAATAAAGAACTGTGCAGCGATGGCCTGAGTCCTCCCTTCCCCCTCCCCCTCCCCAAATCTAAAACAGAAAATGTGATCCGGACCACTCGCAGCCATACCCTTCCCCTCCCCCACCAAATGACAGAGATCCCCCGATGCCATAACCCCCCCCCCCCCCCCCCCCCCCCCCCCGGTCTAATGTTAACCAGATAAACGTATTCCAACTAACTGCGAGGCAGCCGAATATATTTAGTGGTGCAGCCACGCCACTGAATAATATCTTGGCCAAGGTGGCCAGATAAGTTTATCTCAGCTGGATAGGACCCCCTGGGTTTTCCAGCACTTGTAGCCGGTCAGAGCCCCCCAGCTGCTGACCAATGCTATCACCTCAGCCTGCCAGGCAGGGCACTTGTACTTTCTGCTAAAACTTCCACTTCTCGCCGCGCATCAAAAGCACAATGGCAGTGCAGGTGAACTCCTCTTATAATACATTTCTCTTATTATATGGATTTCTAGAGAGGCCTAGTTTAATGGGACAAAACCCAACATGGATTGGGAACTGGTTAAAAGACAGGAAACAGACAGCGGGGCTAAATGGTAAATTTTCCCAATGGAAAAAGGTGAAAGTGGAGTGCCCCAGGGATCTGTTCTGGGACCGGTGCTTTTTAATATATTTATAAATGACCTGGGAATGGGAACAATAAGTGAGGTAGTCAAATTTGCTGATGACACAAAATTATTCAGAGTTGCTAAATCACAAGAGGATTGTGAGAAATTGCAAGAGGACCTTGCAAAACTGGGAGACTGGGCATGCAAATGAAATTTAATGTGGAAAAGGGAAGAGAAACCCAAATTATAGCAACACGATGC
This sequence comes from Rhinatrema bivittatum, assembly GCF_901001135.1. Taxonomy (NCBI): domain Eukaryota; kingdom Metazoa; phylum Chordata; class Amphibia; order Gymnophiona; family Rhinatrematidae; genus Rhinatrema; species Rhinatrema bivittatum. Next base: position 302,607,576 of record NC_042621.1, on the reverse strand, counting down.
AAGGCTCCACATTAGGAGTCACCACTCAGGAAAAGGATCCAGGTGTCATCTTTGAAAATACGTTGAAATCTTCTGCTCAGTGTGCAGCAGCAGCCAAGAAAGCAAATAAAATGCTGGGGATTATTAGGAAAGGAATGGAGAATAACACAGAGAATATCCTAATGCCTCTGTATCACTCCATGGTGCAACCTCATCTTGAATATTGTGTGCAGTTCTGGTCACCACATCTCAAGAAAGATATAGCAGAATTAGAAAAGGTACAGAGAAGGGCGATCAAAATGATAAAGGGGATGGAACAATTTCTCTATGAAGCTAAAGAGGTTAGGTCTCTTCAGCTTGGAGAAGAGACGGCTGAGGAGAGATATGATAGAGGTCTATAAAATCCAGAGTAGAATGGAATTAATAAGCATTAATCAGTTGTTTACTCTTTCGAAAAGTACAAATACAAGGGACACAATGAAGTTATGGGGTAATACATTTACAACTAATAAGAGAAAATATTTTTTTACTCAATGCATAATTAAGCCCTGGAATTCATTGCAAGAGGATGTGGTGAAAACTATTAATGTAGCTGCGTTTAAAAAAGGTTTGGACAAGTTCCTGGAGGAAAAGTCCATAAGTCATTATTAAGGTGGAGTTGCAGAAATCCACTGCTTATCCCTAGGATAAGTAGCTTGGAATCTTATCTTCCCTTTGGGATCCTGCCAGGTTATTGTGACCTGGATTGGCCTCTGTTGGAAGCAGGATACTGGACCTGATTGGCCTGTGGTCTGACCCAGGATGGTGAATCTCATGTTCTTAAGTTATTTTCACATTATCAGGGTGCTCCTTCTGTGGAAATAATGAGACCATTCTGATTAGATGAATGTATATGAAAACAAACAGCCAGTCTATTTCCAGGGTAGCCATTTTGTTTGAGAAATGTTCTGCTCCTAGGAGTGAAACAGTGCCCCAGGAACCAAGAATGTGCCATAAACAGAGTCAGATGAGCAATAATGAACCACAACAAAAGGAATTGGAGGAGTGAGGTCAGTGTGAAGAGTTGAGTCTTGAGTGAACACTAGCCAGGGAAGTGGCCTCTTCGATGTTGGATGATAGATTGATCTAGTAAAAAGGTACAAGGCAAGAGTTTAAGTGAAGTCTAGAGGAGGCCTGGTTCATGTTGGACTGAGAGAAGAAAGGAGTAAACCCAGGACTGACTCAGCCTTTCGTTTTTGACTTGCAGCCATGTAGTCACCCTTTGGAAGCAAGAACAAATAAAACCTGGAGTTTTAGCTCTGTGCCAGCACATTTGTCATACGGACAATCCCGATGCCTTTCCAAGGTCAGGTCTCATCTTTGAAAGAGCAGGGAGTACATTTTATTTGAAATACAACAAGTGGTCCTGGGGCTGCTTCGGCATCATGATGTCTCAGCTCTGGATTAAGGCTTGACATGCAGGGAGAGCTGGGGGTCGCACATGGGGAAGGAAGAAGGCTGGCCGTGTCTGTGAACACACCATGAGTAGGAAGACGGGAACATCAGACTCTCTGTGTGAAGACACAACCAGCAGATTTGTCTTGCCTTGTCACATTAAAGCAATATGTGTTCCCCCAATTAAGGGTTAACATGCAGTAAATAATAGCCAATTTGCGTGTATTTGGCTAATGAGTCCCACAGTGAGGATCCGCTCTCCAGAGGTTAATGAGTCGCCTATAGTTGGCTGCTTGTAGCGCGACGACGTTGCATCTGATTAGATCTTGCCTTCCGATAAATCATTGTGGCCCTCAGAAAGCTTGACGTGAGTGCCCTTTGAGTAGAGCTGGTGCTGACGCTGAATGGCTTTAGCGGAAAGCATCGCTAAGTAAACACGAAACAGTGCAGTCTTGATCCTGGAAGGGTAGCTCCTGCTCTCCAGCTGTATAAATAGAATATTTCTGTTTTATCAGCAGAAAACCATTTTCTTTCTGAGCCGGTTCAGACAATTGTACGGAGGATACACTGGGGCTATTCATTAACGGCACTGCTGAATATTTGTTCCTGGATATTAAGAGGAAAACTATGATAATTAGGATTTCTGGCGTGTCTTTCAGGTAAACTGGATCCCAATGTGCTTTCCAGTTTATTATTTTGCCAGCGCACAAAAAAAGCCACATCTGAGGTACATGGGCCTAGTGGCACGTTTCTGGCACCCAGACTGGCTGACATTTTCCAGAGCAACGAGGGGGAGACAGATCAGGGCTGCTGGCAAACGACGGTACAGGAGGAAGCTAAGACACACCGTGCCACAGAAAAAGTCAGCGAGAGAGGGGGGAATTGGAGCTCGGGTGCCAACCGTGGCCTTGACTGGTTCCCCAATGCTGTAACCCAATAGCGCTGCCTTAGACCGGACCTCAGACTGCCCCACCACACCCACTTCTCCTGACCAGGTTTGCGTATGCATGAGATACAGCTGCACACAGTGGATTTAAGAAGCAGATCCATATTCATTAGGAATTCTCTGAAATGCAGCCCAGCTGGGGTTGGGGGTCCATGGCCCGGTTGGAACAGCAGTCTCATCACCAGGTCCCTACCCAGCCCCGGTTATGATTGCCGAGGCTTGCTGAGGTTCTGATTCACGGACAGACGGCCTCCAGCCAGTCATGGTCCCGTTGTTAATTCTTGCCTCCTATAGCTCCTACATACAGTGGATAATGCCATCACTCCTTTCCCTGCACGACTCACTCTGCTGTCCAAAGAACAAAGATGTGGCAGAACATCGGAAGCCAGTGTTCGCTTCCAGAGACTGCACTCCTGTTGGTCTTTGCTTTCGGGAAAAGATAACTTCCCATCAATCACCAAGAACTCTGCTTGTGCTTTTGAGAATCCGTGCTGGCCGTCGATCTGTAAGCGCGCACCAGTGTGCAGGGCTCTGCCAGCCAGACTGGTTCCGCAGGGCGAGATCATAAGCTGCAGAGTTTGGGAGAGCGCCCAGCTTCCTCCTTCAGGTATGACTACAAGGCTGAAGGAGGGAAGCTTGGAGAGCAGGGATTTTCACCTGCCCATAGAATAATCTCTTCATCCACTTTTCCTTCTAGTAGAAGTCCCTGTAAATAAACACAACTCAGGATTAGGGTGTGTGACCCAGCTTGGATTCTGGAGGCAGAGCAAGGCTGAAATGTGCTTCGCTGCCTTTAGGTTGGCCCCGGCTCCACCTGTCTTGTATCTTTCAAGCAGCCCCCATTTCAGGTTTTCGGCTGAGCTACTTCTGATGTGCCCGGCTGGCCGGCAAGGGAATCTCCAGGCAGAATCTCCTGGGAGCCGTGCAGGCTGTGAGCTCGGACACAATGTGAGTCAGGGCGGGAACAGTGGGTCCACGTTGTCAGGATGGGCCGATCCAGTCCTTGTTTCCCCATATATTGCATCCGCGGATTCGCTGCTTTGATTTTCCTGTGCAAAGCAGGGCAGCAGGCTCCAGGCGTGCGCTGGGCAAAAAGAACAGAACCAGATGGAGCAGCACAGAAACAAAAAAAACTTTCCTTGGAAAATCCAACCGGGGCAGGCTCGGAAAGGTCAGCAAACATTTTTTTCTCGGAAAGGACGGTGAACGCCTGGAACGCCCCCCAGGAGGTGGCGGAGACGTAAACAGCAACGAAATTCGGAAAATAATGGGAGAAACCGAGAGGATCCCTGAGAGCAGGAGGACGGAAATGGATCCGCTTGCCTGGAAGGTCACAGCAGCAGTGGTCGGGAGGGTTTATCGGGCCTGCGAGAACGTATTGGGCTTATCCCGCACAGAGCGGCACTTACAGCCCTGTACAGCAGTGGCCACCAGCATGATCAGGTCACTGGCATTGCCTCTACCCAAATGCCTCATCTGCCAAGCGGAGCTGTAAAGCAATTCCAGCAGAGGGGAGCCAGATAATCAACGCTCTGGCTCTTGTGTGCTGAAGTTTATAATCTCTGTACGAAGGAACACGTAATACGTGCAGCCTACATGGAGGAAGCATGGTTCAAGAGCACGGGGAGGCTGGATTTCTTTCTGCAGTGTTTGTGGGGATTATTAAAAAGCTTGCTAGTAAGACCCGGGAGGGCAGCAGGGTGCTGGATGGAGAGGCACTGGGGTTTTGTTTTTTTTTAAGCAGCAAACATCGCAAGGCTTGTTAGCGGAGTTGATGGAAGCCATCACTGACACAGATTTTGGGCATGCTTGGGACAGATACGGAGGGTAGTGTTGGGAGAGGGGTTGAAAGACACAGTGGAGAGGGAGCTGGCTTTGGGCTGCAGATGGGAATTTGTATATACAACTACCCAACATGGACGAATCTCAACCAGGAAGACTGGATGGGTCAATTTGGTCTTTACTTGTAGTCACTTATTGTGTTGCAACAAATGACCAACTGTAATCAAAAAAGATATAATTGCGATGGAGAAGGTACAGAGAAGGGCAACCAAAATGATAAAGGGGATGGAACAGCTCCCCTATGAGGAAAGACTAAAGAGGTTAGGACTTTTCAGCTTGGAGAAGAGATGGCTGAGGGGGGATATGATAGAGATGTTTAAAATCATGAGAGGTCTAGAACGGGTAGATGTGACTCGGTTATTTACTCTTTCGGATAATAGAAGGACTAGGGGGCACTCCATGAAGTTAACAAGTAGCACATTTAAGACTAATCAGAGAAAATTCTTTTTCATTCAATGCACAATTAAGCTCTGGAATTCATTGCCGGAGGATGTGGTTAAGGCAGTTAGTGTAGCTGGGTTTAAAAAAGATTTGGATAAGTTCTTGGAGGAGAAGTCCATAAACTGCTATTAATCAATAGGGAATAGCCACTGCTGGTTACCAGCATTAGTAGCTTGGGATCTCTTTAATGTTTGGGTATTTGCCAGGTACTTGTGTCTTGGATTGGCCTCTGTTGGAAACAGGATGCTGGGCTTGATGGACCCTTGGTCTGACCCAGTATGGCATTTCTTATGTTCTTATTTTCTGTAACCAACCAATATAAATTAGGCAGAAAACTTGCAGCATGCAACTTGTATCATAGATGGATTTGAAAGGATGGACTTAAACACTTTCATCACCTGGAAACCATATTAAAACCCATGGAACGGACTCTCAGGGAGGCTCTCATTCTGTTCCTGGACTGAACAACAATTTCACTTAAAATTCTGCTTTTTATTCTGCCTTCCACCTCCCCGAAAGCTCAGACCTTTCAGTTTTATACTGATCTATGCCAGCTGCAGCTTTGAAAAAAGATCAAATGGGTGCGCAATAAAACACTTCCTACTGCATCTGTGAACGGCAGCGCTCCCCCGGGAACCCCGTGAACGGCAGCGCTCCCCCGGGATCCCCGTGAACGGCAGCGCTCCCCGGGGATCCCCGTGAACGGCAGCGCTCCCCCAGGATCCCCGGGAATGGCAGCGCTGCCCCAGGATCCCCGTGAACGGCAGCGCTCCAACGGGATCCCAGGGAACGACAGTGCTCCCCCGGGATCCCCAGGAACGGCAGCGCTCCCCCAGGATCCCCGTGAATGACAGCGCTCCCCAGGGATCCCTGTGAATGACAGCTCTCCCCCTGGGATCCCCGTGAACGGCAGTGCTTCCCCGGGATCCCCGTGAACGACAGCGCTCCCCAGGGATCCCTGTGAATGACAGCTCTCCCCCTGGGATCCCCGTGAACGGCAGTGCTTCCCCGGGATCCCCGTGAACGACAGCGCTCCCCAGGGATCCCTGTGAATGACAGCTCTCCCCCTGGGATCCCCGTGAACGGCAGTGCTTCCCCGGGATCCCCAGGAACGACAGCGCTCCCCCAGGATCCCCGTGAACGACAGCGCTCCCCAGGGATCCCTGTGAATGACAGCTCTCCCCCTGGGATCCCCGTGAACGGCAGTGCTTCCCCGGGATCCCCGTGAACGACAGCGCTCCCCAGGGATCCCTGTGAATGACAGCTCTCCCCCTGGGATCCCCGTGAACGGCAGTGCTTCCCCGGGATCCCCGTGAACGACAGCGCTCCCCAGGGATCCCTGTGAATGACAGCTCTCCCCCTGGGATCCCCGTGAACGGCAGTGCTTCCCCGGGATCCCCGTGAACGGCAGCGCTCCCAGGGATCCCTGTGAACGGCAGCGCTCCCCAGGGATCCCTGTGAATGACAGCTCTCCCCCTGGGATCCCCGTGAACGGCAGTGCTTCCCCGGGATCCCCGTGAACGGCAGTGCTCCCCCAGGATCCCCGTAGGCCCTGCTGCCTCTGGCATGGCTGTTTCTTGCTCCATATGCAAAGACCCCATACAGGATTTCCTGGGATGTGTTTGTAAGAAAAGACATTTATCTTCCTTTTTCCAAACATAATTTAGTCTCCATGACCGCGCAATCTTTGGCCTTGCAGGACACCAATTAGTCTCAAATTGTGAGGGAGGAGTCAGTGATGTAAGAACAGGTCTACTGTGCCCACCAATTCCTTTCACATCAGCCAGTAAGTGGCTTAAAGGTGATAACACTTTCACTTCTTAGCAAGTTAAGCCAAATTTGAAATGATGAACTAAATATATCCCTGTGCCCCACCAGTCCTGGGGGTGACAGGCTCTGTATCCCTGCACCCATCCCCTGATCCCTCCAGTCCTAGAGGTGACAGGCTCTGTATCCCTGCTCCCATCCCCTGATCCCTCCAGTCCTAGAGGTGACAGGCTCTGTATCCCTGCGCCCATCCCCTGATCCCTCCAGTCCTAGAGGTGACAGGCTCTGTATCCCTGCTCCCATCCCCTGATCCCTCCAGTCCTAGAGGTGACATGCTCTGTATCCCTGCTCCCATCCCCTGAGCCCTCCAGTCCTAGAGGTGACAGGCTCTGTATCCCTGCTCCCATCCCCTGATCCCTCCAGTCCTAGAGGTGACAGGCCCTGTATCCCTGTGCCCATCCCCTGATCCCTCCAGTCCTAGAGGTGACAGGCTCTGTATCCCTGCTCCCATCCCCTGATCCCTCCAGTCCTAGAGGTGACAGGCTCTGTATCCCTGCTCCCATCCCCTGATCCCTCCAGTCCTAGAGGTGACAGGCTCTGTACCCCTGCTCCCATCCCCTGATCCCTCCAGTCCTAGAGGTGACAGGCTCTGTATCCCTTCACCCATCCCCTGATCCCTCCAGTCCTAGAGGTGACAGGCTCTGTATCCCTGCTCCCATCCCCTGATCCCTCCAGTCCTAGAGGTGACAGGCTCTGTATCCCTGCTCCCTTCCCTGCTCCCTCCAGTCCAGAGGTGACAGGCTCTGTATCCCTGCTCCCATCCCCTGATCCCTCCAGTCCGAGAGGTGACAGGCTCTGTATCCCTGCACCCATCCCCTGATCCCTCCAGTCCTAGAGGTGACAGGCTCTGTATCCCTGCTCCCATCCCCTGATCCCTCCAGTCCTAGAGGTGACAGGCTCTGTATCCCTGCTCCCATCCCCTGATCCCTCCAGTCCTGGAGGTGACAGGCTCTGTATCCCTGTGCCCATCCCCTGATCCCTCCAGTCCTAGAGGTGACAGGCTCTGTATCCCTGCTCCCATCCCCTGATCCCTCCAGTCCTAGAGGTGACGGGCTCTGTATCCCTGCTCCCATCCCCTGATCCCTCCAGTCCTAGAGGTGACGGGCTCTGTATCCCTGCTCCCATCCCCTGATCCCTCCAGTCCGAGAGGTTACAGGCTCTGTATACCTGCCCCATCCCCTGATCCCTCCAGTCCTAGAGGTGACAGGCTCTGTATCCCTGCTCCCATCCCCTGATCCCTCCAGTGCTAGAGGTGACGGGCTCTGTATCCCTGCTCCCATCCCCTGATCCCTCCAGTCCTAGAGGTGACAGGCTCTGTATCGCTGCACCCATCCTCTGATCCCTCCAGTCCTAGAGGTGACAGGCTCTGTATCCCTGCTCCCGTCCCCTGATTCCTCCAGTCCTAGAAGTGACAGGCTCTGTATCCCTGCACCCGTCCCCTGATCCCTCCAGTCCTAGAGGTGACAGGCTCTGTATCCCTGCACCCGTCCCCTGATCCCTCCAGTCCTAGAGGTGACAGGCTCTGTATCCCTGCACCCGTCCCCTGATCCCTCCAGTCCTAGAGGTGACAGGCTCTGTATCCCTGCACCCATCCCCTGATCCCTCCAGTCCTAGAGGTGACAGGCTCTGTATCCCTGCTCCCATCCCCTGATCCCTCCAGTCCTAGAGGTGACAGGCTCTGTATCCCTGCTCCCATCCCCTGATCCCTCCAGTCCTAGAGGTGACAGGCTCTGTATCCCTGTACCCATCCCCTGATCCCTCCAGTCCTAGAGGTGACAGGATCTGTATCCCTGTACCCATCCCCTGATCCCTCCAGTCCTAGAGGTGACAGGCTCTGTATCCCTGTACCCATCCCCTGATCCCTCCAGTCCTAGAAGTGACAGGCTCTGTATCCCTGCTCCCATCCCCTGATCCCTCCAGTCCTAGAGGTGACAGGCTCTGTATCCCTGCTCCCATCCCCTGATCCCTCCAGTCCTAGAGGTGACGGGCTCTGTATCCCTGCTCCCATCCCCTGAGCCCTCCAGTGCTAGAGGTCACGGGCTCTGTATCCCTGCTCCCATCCCCTGATCCCTCCAGTCCTAGAGGTGACAGGCTCTGTATCCCTGCACCCATCCTCTGATCCCTCCAGTCCTAGAGGTGACAGGCTCTGTATCCCTGCTCCCGTCCCCTGATCCCTCCAGTCCTAGAAGTGACAGGCTCTGTATCCCTGCACCCGTCCCCTGATCCCTCCAGTCCTAGAAGTGACAGGCTCTGTATCCCTGCTCCCATCCCCTGATCCCTCCAGTGCTAGAGGTGACGGGCTCTGTATCCCTGCTCCCATCCCCTTAGCCCTCCAGTCCTATGGTGTATCACATCCCTCCTATTCTCATCATTCTATATTGGCTTCCAATTGCTGACAGTATCAAGTACAAGGTTGCTGTTATCACCTTTAAATTGATCTCTTCTGCTATCTCTCCTTGGGGTAATGCCCTGTTACATCTTTATTGACCTACTCGTCACCTTCGCACATCGCAAAACGGCCTTCTGTCTGTACCCTCCCCATTGCAAGCCCGGTTGTGTAACTCCGGGGATTGTGCTTTGTCAGTTGCTGATTCCATCCTCTGGAACTCGCTTCCCGAATCATCGGGACTGGCGCACTGTTTGAAGTGCTTTGAGATTTCTTTAAAAACCTGGCCATTTAAACAGGCATTTAATTGGTCTACAGGATTTTTGGGATGTTTGGTCTCTTGTCCTTAATTGGTGTTTGTTATTCGTACCTTCTGTATATGCGGAAGATTTTTTGGTGTATTTTGGTTTCTTTCGTACATCGCCTGGTGTGAAGAAAGATAAAGGAAGACGATGCCTGTGACCATGGCCTGCGAAATGCTCACTTTTAGTCCTGCGGTATCCCTGCGCGCTGCGCTTCCTAATGCGAGTGGCGGGATCGTCCATTTTGCTCCTGCGTCGTTATTCTCCGCAGCTTGGGCACCGCAGCACGGCAAACCACGCCCCCTTCAAGCTCTTATGGTTTTGTGGTTTTTTTGTTTTTTTTTATAAGTGTTTTAAAAAAATGCAGCCAGGAGCTGCGGGTACACATGAGGTCTACAGAAACGGGCGACTGCAGATTGCGCTGAAATCGTCTCCCTCCCTTTAAACCTGCATCCTGGACGGAAAGGAGAAATGTGGGCCTGGCTGGGCTTGCAATTATTCCCCGACTCCTGGCGCGTTCTCCCAGGGCATGGGAGTTGTTTGTTACAGATCACATATCTATTATTAATCGTTAGGTGCTTAGCAGAATAATTTTCAGCCTTCATTAACAAGTAACACCTTATGGATTACTAAACAGCGTCTATGTATTTGCTAATGAGCCCCAGTAGTGCAATCCCTTACATATTTCAGAGCCAGATGATTAAGTGCGAACTTTGCCTTCCTAGCAGACCTTAAAATAAATGGTCGGGGAGCCGGGCAGGTGGACCCTGGGCCAGGTACGTTTCTCGGGTGTTTGCACCGTCAGTTTCTGGAGCGGTTTCACGCGCGCGTGGCGCAGGAGGAACAGAGACCTGTGTTTGTGCGTTTATTTAATGCAGGCGCCCTTTCTTCTCAGGCCGCTTCTCTTCGGCTCATTCAGGGTTGCTGCAGTCGGTTCTAAGACGCTGGGGCGACGACCTTGCCCTGGAATTCTTCCTGCGGGTCGTCTTGCATCGGACGACGCAGGCCGAACTTAAGGAGGCGCGCTGGCCCACCAAGGTTTCAGGCCAGCTCCCCTTGCCGTGGGCCTGCAGACTGCCCTCAAGGCACAGTTTTGCTCTCCCTCCACGGGCCGCGCTTGGATCTCAGACGTTAGTGCTGGCCCACCTGGGGCCGGCACGGACGAACCGCCGACGTCGCTGGGGTCAGCTGAATCTCCGTTTACGTGGACCTTTGCGGCTGCCTTCCAGGAGAGGGCTGCACCGAAGTATCTGGCTGCATTTTTCAGTAGGCAAAGGCAGAGCTCCGACAGCACGAGCTGGCAAGGGAAATGTTTTAAGCGCGCCCCCTGCTCCGCATAGCTCTGCTCCTATGAGGCCAGAGTCTCTAGAAGGGCCGCAGTGCTGGATCTAAGTCACTGATAGGTTTCTGGAGAAAATATCAGGGCCCCATTTGATTCAGAGTTAGCCTAACCCCAGGCGCACACCGAGGGACACCATGCGATGTGCATGAACGTAGTCCACAGAAATGCCTGACCCATGCAGAGGGCCCAAGTGGCTGGAGACCTTCCGCCCACGGCATTTTCCTCAAGCTGCAAGGAAAGATGTTTTGACAGGTTTTGGAGGGATATTGAACTCTGCCCCCAAAGACGTAGTCCTGTGTGTGCACGAGTCACATGTTGTACTGTCAATGTGGAGGTTTCAAAGCACTGGAAAACGAATGACAGCCCGAACTGGGGTTTTATGCAAAGTATAATATCTACGAGATGCAAAAGAAGCAGGGGGTGCTGGGAAACCTGGAAAGCTTTGGAATGATCTAGAAAAGGTTTCACTGCCGGTGATGATGCACACGCATTTTACTTTTATTTGAACAGGAAGATTTAATACTTCTGGTAGTGATCACTACATTAACTGCCTCATACTGTGGAGGTCAAAAGGTCAAACAAGGTCCATCCTCAGCTTGAGGCTTCGCCCTTCTGCTTGAGCTAAGCCAACAGGCTGAAAAGTGATGAGGCGCACAGCTGTATTCCTTCTGCAAGCAGCTTCCTACCAATGTAACGAGTGAATGGACAGTAAGGAAGGCCTCAGCCCTCAGTACCTGACTGTAACTCACTGTAAAGGTTGGCGTGAGCCCTTGGTGCTGCAGCATAGCGAACCTGCGAGGCCTACGCCGGCAGCTGGTGAAAGCGTTCTGCAGTGGGACAGACTGGAGCTTTGCCTATACCAGACGCCTACCTGGCTGGTTGAGTCCTTGGGTTCTGGTGGCTGGCAGGTCTTAGGTGTATCCCAAAGGCGAAGATAAGAGCAAGAGTCCAATAGCTCACCAAGGTCAGGACTGGCAGTGGACAAATGAAGTCAGAGACAGGCCAAGGTCAGGGTAGGCTGTAAACAGACGTGGTCAAGTCCAGGTAGAAGGACAAGATCCAGAAAGTCAAGCCAAGGAAGGACAAAGACACACTGAAGACACTGGACAAGATGAATGAGCACAAAGCTGGATGAGGCGGGCTGGATGAAGGAAGCAGGAGAAGACAAGAAGTGCAGAACAAGAAAAGGATGAGGCTGGAAAAGGCAAGGCAAGGATGGATGACGCAAAGCAAGGTTGGAGAACACAAGGCAAGGCAGGAGAAGGCAAGCTAAAGACGCAGGAACTCGGTAATGCTGCAAAGTAGGAGACCCGTTGCTAAGGCGAGGAACTGCAGCGGGGCCTTGGCTTAAATAGTCCAAGAAGCTGACGTCATCTGGAGGTGTCGCTCAGGGGTTCCTGTCTCTGTGTACATATTATGTGTGTACATGTGTGTGTGTGTGTGTGCGCCTATGGGAAGGCCGTGTTGCGATGGCATGGCAGTGTAGGATGCTGGGTCCAGCAGCGTTCCTCCTGCACTGAGGCTGGGCGGTGGGGGGTGGGCTGACAGGAGAGACAAGGTGATATGGGAGGCTGATTCCAGTGACTTCCAACCATGCTGAGGCTGACCCATATCAGGGGCGAGTGCTGCATCTCGCGGAGCCTACCCGAATCTTAACCCTCACAGGGTGAGAGGGACTGTGCTTTCGTCTTAACCTAGACTCTGCATATAATCACATCCTAGGTTTAAGAAGGTCTCAGAGGGTCTCTGCACTTTTAGCCCCTTGCATTTTATCCCATCTGTTTTGGGAATGGGGTTAGCAGTTTTGCAGTATTTCTCATTAGGACAGCAGTTTTCTGACCAAGCTGAGCCAGAGGGCTTGTGAGCCTCCTCCCAAGATGTGCCTTACGTTTTTGGTAGACATTGTTAGCATTGGGGCAGCTCCAGGAGAAAGGGGAATGAAGCAGGGAAGCCTAAGCTTGCACGTCTGAAGGGTGATGGTGTCCTGACTGGATGATCTCCTCTGCTGCCTGGATCCCCTGGAGTCACCTCCATCTTTTCTACCCTTCAGAGCTGTTGCCAGCACAACTGTCATCTCCACTATCCCGATAGCCCTCATCCGGGGCCGGCATGACCATGAGGCGGGACTAGGCGGTCGCCTAGGATGGCGTCAGTGGGCGGGGCGCTGCCAGGGTACGCAAGGGCACCATTTTCAAAATGTGAAAGAAGGAAGGAAGGGGCGACAGCAGTCACGGAGCACTCCCTAGGTTTGGGCGAGGAGAGAGAGAGAGAGAACTGTGAGAGGATGACCTTAGCTCTATATAATCTGCCATTGTCAGAGTGCACATTCAACTCAGGGGGGGTTTGGAGGGGTGAGGGGGCGGTGGTACATTGGTCTGCCTACGGCGCTACAGACCCTTGCACCAGCTCTACCTTCATCCCATCATCCCAGAGCTGCTATTGCTGCTGTCAATATCCATACCAGGAGCCATTGTGGTAATCAATGGAAGAAAAGAGTTGTCACTAGGGTGGCCAGCGGAGCTGCAATAATTAATTAGCCTTGATTCTGTTTCCCATTTTCCAACTGTCCTGGTCTCATGCTGATCTTTGATATGCTTCATCGGTTGAAATGTCTTTTTTTTTTTTTGTTTTTCTGCAGGGGCTTTAAAATGACTTGAGGACCTGAATATACTGCTTATGACACAGTATGGAAGAAACTTCCTCCCTACGTCGCTCCGAAAATGCTACGTGAATGCAGGATTCCGAAGCCACCCTCCCTAGAATCAAATCGTTTATAACAAATTTAGTAAAACTATTGAAAAGCAGTTTTTGAGAATACTTGTCTCACACAGGTGTCAGTTACTGTATAATTTACACTGCTAATTTAAAATGTTTAATCAGAGACTGGACTGTAAAAGAGCTAAAATCTCTTAATGAAGGGTGGCCCTGATGGGGGACTGTACTACTGATTCTACAACAGCCGGGGGGTGCGGACCCCACTGAGCTCGGTGACTGAGACTTCCACCCTTCTCCCCTAATGCTTGTTACAGGTACAGTCTTCCCATATAGGGGAATCCATCCCTAAAATCTTATTTTTACGTTTAGCACGATTAGCAGGTTACCTACAGTTTCCACATTCGTTGGGGCTTTAAGGGTTAAGTTACATCAGGTGATGCCTCTCCTACTATGATGAACATCTCACTGGCTGGGCACACGCGGTCAGCGTCTGATTCTGTGTAGATGTTTACCCCTCATACAGCAAGGAGCTTTGTGCCCAAAAAACATGTACAGATCAGAGTGAAAATGTGCATGGCTCGTTAATCGAGGCGTTGGTTATGACTCTCCGGTGCAGAGATGCGTAGGCTTGAATGCTGGAAAATTAACTCCTGATCAGAGATGGAGTAACGTTTCTGGGACTGAATGTGGGGGGGGGGGATCCTGTACTCTAGGCGGGTTTTCTGCACACAACCTATGAGGATACATTTTTATGCTGTTCACTTAGATTTTGTGCACAACTGAAGGGGGATATGATAGAGGTGTTTAAAATCATGAGAGGTCTAGAACGGGTAGATGTGAATCTGTTATTTACTCTTTCGGATAGTAGAAAGACTAGGGGACACGCCATGAAGTTAGCATGGGGCACATTTAAAACTAATCGGAGAAAGTTCTTTTTTACTCAACGCACAATTAAACTCTGGAATTTGTTGCCAGAGGATGTGGTTAGTGCAGTTAGTATAGCTGTGTTTAAAAAAGGATTGGATAAGTTCTTGGAGGAGAAGTCCATTACCTGCTATTAAGTTCACTTAGAGAATAGCCACTGCCATTAGCAATGGTAACATGGAATAGACTTAGTTTTTGGGTACTTGCCAGGTTCTTATGGCCTGGATTGGCCACTGTTGGAAACAGGATGCTGGGCTTGATGGACCCTTGGTCTGACCCAGTATGGCATTTTCTTATGTTGTTATCTTATCTTATTGTAATGTTATCTCCAGCAACTAAGTGTAGAGAGTGCACTAAACCCAAACTTCAGTGAGAATGGGGCTGATAGTGACCAAAAGTCCATTTTTACACTCCAGATCTTTGTTAGATTTGTGACCTCTCACTTCCAAAAACATTTTACTGATGATCCAGCAGATCATTTTAATCTTTCTCTCTTCCAGCAGTTAGGACAATTTACACTTTCCCTCCCAGTGGATGGTGGGTGTGGTATTATGCCAGGATAGATGGGTCTCATGGTAAAATGTTCCAATTTTGTACATCTCAGTTCTTCCATCTTCACCTCTTTCCTATTATTTTGTACTTGATTGGTATCAGTTTTACTTCTCTCCATCATTAATCTCCTTGAAATTAAAGGAGTACCACATAGAGGGTACCACAAATATCCTCCTCCCATCCCTTGATTTCTCCTCCCTGAGTTTGAATGAAGATTCTTCCCTCTACAAGGACACAGATGATCTTGTACCACATAGAAGGTACCTCGAACCTTCTCCTCCCATCCCTTGACTTCTCTTCCCTGAGTTTGAATGAAGATTCTTCCCTCTACAAGGACACAGATGATCCTGTACCACATAGAAGGTACCTCGAACCTTCTCCTCCCATCCCTTGACTTCTCTTCCCTGAGTTTGAATGAAGATTCTTCCCTCTACAAGGACACAGATGATCCTGTACCACATAGAAGGTACCTCGAACCTTCTCTTCCCATCCCTTGACTTCTCCTCCCTGAGGATGAATGAAGATTCTTCCCTCTACAAGGACACAGATGATCCTGTACCACTTAGAAGGTACCTCGAACCTTCTCTTCCCATCCCTTGACTTCTCCTCCCTGAGGATGAATGAAGATTCTTCCCTCTACAAGGACACAGATGATCCTGTACCACATAGAAGGTACCTCAAACCTTCTCTTCCCATCCCTTGACTTCTCCTCCCTGAGGATGAATGAAGATTCTTCCCTCTACAAGGACACAGATGATCCTGTACCACATAGAAGGTACCATGAACCTTCTCCTCCTATCCCTTGACTCCTCCTCCCTGAGTTTGAATGAAGATTCATCCCTCTACAAGGACACAGATGATCCTGTACCACATAGAAGGTACCACGGACCTTCTCCTCCCATCCCTTGACTTCTCCTCCCTGAGGATGAATGAAGATTCCTCCCTCTACAAGGACACAGATGATCTTGTACCACATAGAGGGTACCACGAACCTTCTCTCATCCTTTGACTTCTCCTCCCTGAGGATGAATGAAGATTCTTCCCTCTACAAGGACACAGATGATCTTGTACCACATAGAGGGTACCACAAACCTTCTCCCATCCCTTGACTTCTCATCCCTGAGGATGAATGAAGATTCATCCCTCTACAAGGACACAGATGATCCTGTACCACATAGAAGGTAACTCGAACCTTCTCCTCCTATCCCTTGACTTCTCCTCCCTGAAGATGAATGAAGATTCTTCCCTCTACAAGGACACAGATGATCCTGTGGCTTTTTCTCTGCAAAAGACACCCCTCCTCCTGACTGTAAAGAATCTGAGTCCCTGGGCTCTATTGAACTCAGTAAAAGCAAAAGTAAAATCCTTTAAAGAAAGAGGAAAGTAAACCAGAGGCAAGAAGGGTGGAAAACGACTTCCTCCAAATCAGGTTTTCCAAAATATAGTTAAATAAGGCAGAGGCAGCCTCTTCATTCCTTCATGTTACGCAGGTCTGAGACTTAGACTCACAAGGACCCCCTCTTAAGGAAAAATGAACAAAACAGGAGCAGTGAGGCAACACAAGAGTTACAGACACAAGGAGCCAGCCATCTGAATCTCCCACCTGGGGAAGCAAACATCCTCGCTGTCACTAACCCTGCCCCCCCCCCCCCTATATAAGGGTAGACCATTACTCAATGGCAGAGATTGTTTAAGCTCTCTACATGCACAGTCAAACAAAATGTGAAAGGAAGCTTTCTGATCAGCATTGTTGGAAGGGAGTGGTGGTTTCAAAAAAAGTAACACAAGGAAGGCAAATAAACAATGACCCTGAAATGACTGAGTAAATCTGAAGATTTGCTGCAGAGAGCATGGACTTGCACTGCTGCAGCAGGTCTCTGCTCCTGGGTCTAGGATGGAAAGAGAACCGGCTCCTGCCGAGCTTTCTCTACCCGAGTGCTTGGCTACTGTGAGGTCCACATTCAGATGGATAACTCAGAAGGCAGCCGGATAAATGAATATTCGGGCATTTCGCCGGCTAAATTAGGTGCGCTCTGGGTGCAGCTGGCTATGTTAACCGGCTGCCCCCGATATTCAGCCAGCTTCGTCTGCTCGGGCCAGAGAGCTGGCTGACTTTATAAGGGAGCGGCTCTATTCAGTGGCGCAGCTGCACTATGGAGGACACCCTCAAAGTTAACCGGACTGTGTCTGAATATGGACCTCATATACTTCCCGTAGACACTGGTTGAGGTGTCTTTATATTTTCAGTGTAGATACTACGGTACAATCACGATTGGCCTCACCTTCTCATTGTATGATATAGCGGCCGGAGAGATAACAGTCTTCAGAAGTCACCAGGTCATGACAGGCTTCAGACGTTAATATCCCGGCGGGACCCTAAGTGTTTGGATCACCAAAACGGACAATTCACCTTTACTCCAAGGAGTCACCGTTTCTCTATTTTTTTTTTAACTTACCATTGCTACCAGGCTGATCTTCAAAGGGACTTACATGGACATCTCTTCAAAGGCTGTAGCTGCTTAACTGGCAACCAGCTCGCCCTACCCCCCCAAAAAAACCCACAACCTAGAGGGCCTACCAGCCCGATCCCCCACCCCCACCCTTGTGACACTAAAGTCGGGCTTGCCAGCCTGATCTGCCCCTCCTTCTCAAGCCCCCTCCCCCCAAAAGATAGATGAAAAATGTAAGGCATTGGGCCTATAGCTGCCCCTCTCTCACCCCCTCCACAGTTTCTTAAAATAACCTTCCTGGCCGGGGCGGACTGACCGTTTGCACGATAGGGCTCGCTCCCCTAGCCTTATTGACTTGGGGGGGGGGAGCTCAGATCACAATCCAGGCCCCCTCCTCATCCCCTATCCCCCCCTTCCACCTGCTGCCCCACTCTCCCTGGCATTCCCCCAAAATCCCTCTAGGCCACTGGGACTGTGGCACACTCGTCCCGCTTCGGGTGGCTACCAACATTGCCATCAGAATATCTCTTTGAAACCTGGATAATTTTGGAAACTGATTGGCGAGATTCCAACATAGCTGATTAGGTTTGAAAGTTACCCAGCGATGCATATCTTGATGACTTTATTCGGGGATATTCCCCTATCCGGCCAACTTTAGCTGGATAAGTTATCTGCTTTCTGCTTTTTTGAATTTTGGCCTCTGCTTTTCAAGGTACAAAGCACAGAGAGGGGAGCTGTTGAAAAGACATTTTTGTCATATTTAATTAATGTACTTATATATTTAGATTTTTCTATTAACTATTACAATTTTGGGCAAAATACGTTTCATGTTTGATGCTTACAGGTTTTATCCCCCGCATGCCATGTCGGGTTTTTAAAGCTCTCTTTTCCAATTTTTGCTCTATGATGTATATTTTTGTGCTTGATTTTATTTCATTGTGTATGCAATGCTTTCATCAGGAGTGTTTATGTACCCTTTCTGTGTTACATGCACATGTGCGGTTGACCCTTTGCCTCTCCTTTCAGCTGCCGTTCTCTTATCACGCCAGCCTTGTCGGCGGAGCTGCATCCGATTTTCCCAAACGAGATACAAATTCCCCGGAATATCTTGAAAAAAAAATCCGCATTCCCATCCAGTTCAAACCAGGTTCAGATCTTCCTGCTCTGTGCTCGCCGCTGAACTGTTTGCACATCCCACAGCCTCCCGTCAGAGATCGCTGGTGGAGAGACACATCTCGGGGAGGGGCCCTGCAAAGGATTAAAATGTTGAACCACAGGTCAGGTCTTCGACTCCTAGGGTCAGCCGGGGAGGGGGGATGTTGCAGATGTAGCATTCACAGCCCCCTGAGGGGGGAGGGAGTCGCGGTCATTGCTCAAAGGCGACACCTGGTGGCTGGATTCAGGGCCCACGATCACAGGGACTGGTGCATGCTCCCCCCCCCCCCCTGCTAAAGCACTGTCACTCCAGTGATCGTCTTAGGCACAATGCGTGGGGATGCGAAATAGGCAAAATAATATCCCCTGGGTACTTGTGACTGAAGCCTCCTGACGCCTGTATCCCAGCTCTGGCTGCCACTGAGCTGGAGGCCCAAGGGTGCAGGCGGTAACTGCCAGGGTCAAAAACACAAATTGTAAATGTTGGATAGAAGGAGAGCGGCCTAGGGGTTCCCAACTCCTGGAGGGAGGCGTTGGCCGGGCCTGCTTTTTAGAACTTACATCCCCACTGCCTCGTGGGGTTTGTAGTCCCTGCCGCTTCCAGCTGGATCGGCTTTGACGGATACGAGAATTGCGTGGGGAGTGGAGCGTCCCGGCCCTGCTGTCTCCCTGCAGCTCCATGGGAGAGGACAGAACAGGGATTCCCAGACAGGTTTTGTTTACAGGACCTTCCACCACTGCACATTCATGAGACTTATCTGGGGGCCATCTATTCAGTTGGTTTCCATCTTTGGCTGCTCCGCGCCTGGAGGAGGGGAGCTCCCTCGCCGGGACCCGGGCCTCGTCTGTTGGGTTTTTTTTTTCCCTCTCTTTAAGCACGCTTTGGGAAACGGCCCGAGGGGAGCCCCAGCATACTGAGAGAGTCAGCGGCCGGGCCCCGCCGTGGGATTCTGGGACCCAGAAAGCAGCCGCGCCGTAAGGTTAGAGCCGCCATTCCGCTGCCGACGCAACACCGCGCGCGCTCGGGCCGGCGCACAGGTTAACACCTGATGCAATAAGGGGGATCAGGGCGACCAAGACGCACTTCCAAACCGGCGCGTAGCTAACAGCGCTCGTCGCGTGTAAATGCCGTGTTGATAAGGCTATTACCCCCTTATGTAAAAAATAAATGTGCACCCCCCCACGCGCACGTTTTTGCTCTCAAAAATTAACGTCAGCCCCGGAGCTGGCGTTAAGTCTCGAGGAGCCCCAAAGGTTTATAGAAAAGCAGAAAATACTGCTTTTCTGAGGTTCCTCCGACTTAATATCCTGGTGATATTAAATCAGAGGAACCATAGAAAGAAGCAACGTGAAAAAAACCCATTTTTTTTAAAGTCTTGCTGGAGGTCAGGTTGGGAAAATGGACTCTCAATTTACGAGCGTCCGTTTTCCTAACCAGCGCACAGCCACTTCTCCTGGGCACCCGATCCCATGGACGCGCTAGGGACGCACAGTTTATGCCTAGGGCATTCGTCTTAGTGCAGTGGCTCATTTGCCTATTGCATCGAACGCCCAGGAGAAGTGATTGTGCGCGCGTTAAAAAAAGAAGGGCGTCCAGTTTGCATGTTGGTATTGCATCGGCCCGATGGCATGCTGTGCACGGGGAGAGATGTGTATCTGCTGGCTTTCAGCGCGCAGGCACATTGCCCTTCCTCTGCAGTTGTTCTGTGCCTTCTTCCTTGCTACCTGCTAGGTGGGCTGCTACTCCCTGTGATGCCACGAACGGACAAACGGCAGGCAAAGTTTTCCTTTCTCAGACATCCTGCGAGTATTACCACCGCCTTATCTTCGGCATTGAGCTGAAACACCTTCATCTGGAAACTCACAGAAAACTCGTTCCCTTGGCTTTCCATTGCTTCCCATTACCACTTACGTTGTTACTTGTGCACTCCCCTGTGGAGTTTCACTGGACTATTAATCGGCTTCTTCTGTGGGTGGACAGGGTCAACATTAGGGGTTGGCAAGCAGGGCTCCACATCACAGCTCAGTTAAGTTTTATCATAATCTCTGTGGATAAAGGCTGGCACGCCAGCAGGGCAGTAGAACCTCAGTTAGTGATGCACTATGAAGCCCAGCGTGGAACAGGGATACGGGCATTATAGGCATTTCAAAGATATGGTGGAAGGAGGACAACCAATGGGACACTGAGATACCAGGACTTTTCAGCTTGGAGAAGAGACGGCTAAGGGGGGATATGATAGAGGTGTTTAAAATCATGAGAGGTCTAGAACGGGTAGATGTGAATCGGTTATTTACTCTTTCGGATAATAGAAAGACCAGGGGGCACTCCATGAAGTTAGCATGGGGCACATTTAAAACTAATCGGAGAAAGTTCTTTTTCACTCAACGCACAATTAAACTCTGGAATTTGTTGCCAGAGGGTGTGGTTAGTGCAGTTAGTGTAGCTGTGTTTAAAAAAGGATTGGATAAGTTCTTGGAGAAGTCCATTACCTGCTATTAATTAAGTTGACTTAGAAAATAGCCACTGCTATTACTGGCAACAGTAACATGGGATAGACTTAGTTTTTGGGTACTTGCCAGGTTCTTATGACCTGGTTTGGCCTCTGTTGGAAACAGGATGCTGGGCTTGATGGACCCTTGGTCTGACCCAGTATGGCATGTTCTTATGTTCTAATGTGATAGGGCAGATCAAATTGGTGGAGGGTTGGCACTAAATGTACAAGGTGGAATAGAATTGTTAAGTTGGCCAGCAGTGGGAAGGCCCTGCGACTGGCCGCACTCACACCTTCTTCACAGCTGGGTCGCTGCAGCTTTGCTCCTCCAATGCCACACCCAGCCTCATGCAGCAGAGACGCCACCAGCCACAATCTTCCCTCAAACCTCCATGCCACCGAAGCACCGGGTCCCTGGGGTTCCTGGAGGCCTGCGCAGCTCAGCACCTCTTGAAGGCCAGTGGCGGGAATCATTTCCTGGCCCCTGCTGATGACATCAGCCAGCCTGGGGGATTTAAGGTGCAGCCAGCCAGCCAGTCCTTGCCTGAGCAACACTTGCAATGCGTGTTGCTATATCTCCTGGGCCTCGCTGTTTGTCTTCTTGTCTCATTGTCTTGTCTGTCCTGTGGTTCCTGCCTTACTTGCCATAGTTCTCTTGTTTGGTTGCCCTGTCTGGTCCTGGTCCTGGTCCGTCTTCTCCCCATCCTGTCCATCTTGGCCTGCTTTCCTATTTAACCCTTGCCTTGCACCTGGACCTATCTCTTGCCTGCTGCTTACCTTTGACAATTGCCTTGGACACTGAACACTCTCTAACCTGCTACCTGCCTTGACCCTTGCCTCAGACATGGACCACTCTCTTGTCTTCTGCCTTCCACTGATCCTTACTCTGGACCTGGACTACACTCTTCTGGTGCCTGCCCTGGCTCTTGGCCTGTACCCAGTGGATACCTGTTAGCTGCCTGCCCTCACCTCAGCTCAGTCCCGCACTCTCTCTTCGCCTTTGCTCTGTGGGTGCATCGCCTAAGTCCTGCCGTGCCCTAGAACCCAAGGGCTCAACCTGTGGGGATCGGAGCTTGTACATGTGAAGTTCCAGTTCTGTCTCATCCCAGGGCTCATCTGTCAGCTGTCGGTGTGGGCCTAGTAGGTTTGCTTCATAGGCAGTGCCAACCAGGCCACAGCACAAGAGTCCACTTCCCTTACAATAATTAAGCAGGATAAAAATCTTACAGGAAACAAAATGCACTGTGGAACCCTTATGGATAAAAATTCCATGTTTGATGGCTAACAGTATAGCAGTGGGTGTATACTACCAGCCACCTGGCCAAAATGAAGAAATAGACTGTGAAATGCTAGCTGAAATTAAAAAGCCTAACAAGTTTGACAAACAATAATAATGGGAGATTTCAATTACCCTGGTATCATTTGCGTCAGTGTCTCATTATGACATGCAGAGAGGTTAAGTTTCTAGACACCATAAATGACTGCTTCATGGAGCAGCTGATCTGATAGCTGATGAGAGGGGCAGCTACTTTACATCTAGTCTTCAGTGGTATGCACAACCAGGTACGAAGGATTGCTGAGGTGGGGCAGCTAAACAATACTGATCATAATGCTATCAAATTTGACATGATCACTGTCGGGAGGATATTAACTAAAACTACTATGGAAGCATATACCTTTAAAAAGGGAGATTATGATAGAATGAGGAATTAGTTAAAAATAAACTAAAAGGAGCCGTTGCAAGGGATAAAAATTTTCATGAGGCATGGATATTATTTAAGAATACCATTTTGGAAGTCCTGAAAAAATGTATTCCTTGCATAAAAAAAAAAAAAGATCAAAGGAAGACCAAATGACTGCCAGCATGGTTTAATGCTGAGGTAAAGGAGGCAGTTAAAGCTAAAAGGGCATTGCTGAAAAAAAATGGAAAGCAGACCCAAATGAAGAAACTAGGCAGGAGTATAAACACCGGCAAGTTGGATGTAAAACAGTAGTTAGATGAAGAGAGACTGAGCAAAAGCGAGCCAGTAAGGCAGAAAAATAATGATTAAACTCTTTTTTAAGCACATTCAGAGCACAGTTGGGCCACTATATGACAAAGGTGCAAAAGGGGTTGTCAGGGAGGACAAGGAAATAGCAAAAAAAACTGAATGAATTGTTTTGCCTTGGTCTTTATGGAGGGTGATGTTGGGAATATACTGAACATCTGAAACATTCTTTAATGGTGGAGATTCTGAGGAACTAAAACAAATATCTGTGACAATGAAGGATGTGACAGATCAGTTTGACAAAAGAACTAAAATATGAAATTGCTAACCTGTTGCTCATAATCTGTTCCCTATCGTTTAAAACAGCCACGATTCCTGACGACTGCAAAGTGGTCAATGTGATTCCAAATTTAAAAACGGTTTCAGGGGTGATCTGGAGAGCCTGACGTTGGTGCTGGGCATGATGACAGAAGCCAGTTTTAGAAACAAAATCACTGGCCATATAGATAGACATGGCTTAATGAATAAGAGTCAACGTGGTTTTAAGAAGGGGAAGTCGTGCCTTAGCAATCTTTTAGAATATTTTGAAGCTGTAGATAAACATGCAGGTAAAGGTGACTCGGTTGTTACAGTTGTATTTGGACTTTCCGAAGGCATTTGACAAAGTCCCCCATGAGAGACTCTGCGGGAAATTACAAAGTCATGGGACAGGAGGCAGTGTTCGTTTGCGGACTGGTAAACGGTTAAAAGGCTGGAAAGAGAGACTAGGAATAAATGATCAGTTTTCCAAATGGAGAAAGGTCGTTAGTGGAGCAGCACAGGGATCAGTACTGGGATCCGTGCTGCTTAACATATTCATATTCAAGGAGAAGAAAGGGAAAAGCGATCAAATTTTCAGATGGCACAAAATTATTCAAAGTTGTTCCAAAAGCTGAAGATTGCGAGGAACTGCAGAAGGACCTTGTGAGACCAGGAGATTGGGGAAACTGAACGGAAGATGAAATTTAGTGCGGGAAAAATGCAAAGCGATGCACATAGGGAAAAATAATCCCCCCAACTGCATGGTGCTGGGTTCTGCACTGGGAGCCATTACCTAGGAAAACAAAACCTTCAGAATCCTGGTGGACGTCACGCTGAAATCCTCGGCCGAGTGTGCGGCGGCGGCGGTCCAAAAGCAAATAGGAATGATCTGAAAAGGAATGGAGAATAAAATGGGAACTATCTTATTGCTTCTGTATCAAGCCATGGGTGCAACCGCACCTTGAGTGCTGTGTGCAGTTCTGGTCAGCCTCATCTCAAGAAAGCCATTGCAGCACTAGAAAAGGAGCAGAAGAGGGTGAGAAAAGCGATAAAGGGGATGGAGCATCTGTCCTATGATGAGAGGCTGCGCAGGCTGGGGCTCTTCACCTTGGAAAAGAGACGGCTGAGAGGGGACAGGAGAGAAGCTCATAAAATCATGAGTGGGGTAGAACAGGTAAATAAAGGACGGTTATTCACCCTTTCAAATAATACTAAAACAAGCAGATGTTCGATTAAGCCAACAACCAGCAGATTCAAAACAGATCGTAGCGAGTACTTTCTCACTCAGCGCCCTATCAGGCTGTGGAATCCGTTGCCAGAGGACGTGGTGAAGGGGACGAGCATAGCGAGGTTTAAAAGAGGTCTGGAGAAGTTCCTGCAGGAAAAGTCCAGAACAGATTATTGGCCAGGGAGACTAAAGAGAGCCACTGCCGTCCCTGGGAGTGAGCGACAGGAACTGGATCTACTTCATGGGAGCTGGATTGCCCACTATCAGAGGCAGGATGCTGAGTTTGATGGACCTTGGTCTGACTCAGCATGGCACTTATGTCCTACCAGCCATTATATCCTGCACCATGGACCTTCAGTCCCACCATTCTACCACCAGGAAGACGCCTTCACTCTGTGAGTACCTCTACGATCCGGCGCTCCAACTCCACCCACCAGCCGCGGCGTTACCCGCACTGCAGGCTCCCGCCTATCGTGAACATCTGGGTGAGACTATACTTCTGAGCCTGTTGAGCGCACTGGCACTTCGTGGATCGGTGCCTTACCTTCCTGCTTTCACCATCTATCTACAGCAGTACAAGAAAGACTCTACCCATTCTGTGTCTGCTATCTGTGTCAGCCTATCGCAGTGGGTCCCCACGGGGCTCCTCCCCATGGGCGGAGTCATCTCCATTGCGACCAAGGGTCCACAATGCCTCAAACACAACACCTTCTTTGAAGAGAGAGAACGTGTTGTGTGTGCCGGCTGCGGCAGGCCCACGGTCAGGCCCACTTACCCCCGTTTGCCCCCTCCAGCGCCTGGTTCCGCCTCTCTTGCGGCCGTGGGCAGCCGCCTCCATGCTCGTGCTGCTCCCAGTGCTCCCAGCTCCTCCACCGATGTCCCAGCTCCATGATGGGTCTCCCCGCGTGGCCCGCAGGGAGATGCAGTCATCTCACGCTGCGCCTCCCTCTAGGCACACGCGTGCGCACTTGATCTACCTTTAAAGGGGCTGCGGCGGGAAACCAACCCGCGGCCCCAGATGATGACATCACTGGGTCCCGGTATATAAGGCCAGGCCCAGCCAGTGCTTCTTTGCCTTAGCATCAGGTCTCCATGCTTTTCGTGTACTAGTTGCTTGTTCCTGCGTGTTCCTGGTTCCCGGTTTGTTCCTGCTTCGTCTGTGTTCCTGATTCCTGGTCTCGCCTTGTTCCTGATATCTGTTCCTGTTCCTGTGTTCGCCTCTACCCTTTGTCTTGCTACTGATTGATACCTGGCTTGACCTCTGCTTCGTCTGACTATGCAACTGACTGATACCTGGCTTGACCTCTGCTTCGTCTGACTACACTACTTATTGATACCTGGTTTGACCTCTGCTTCATCTGACTACACTACTTATTGATACCTGGCTTGACCTCTGCTTCGTCTCACTACACTACTTATTGATACCTGGCTTGACCTCTGCTTCATCTGACTACACTACTTATTGATACCTGGCTTGACCTCTGCTTCATCTGACTACACTACTTATTGATACCTGGCTTGACCTCTGCTTCGTCTCACTACACTACTTATTGATACCTGGCTTGACCTCTGCTTCATCTGACTACACTACTTATTGATACCTGGCTTGACCTCTGCTTCATCTGACTACACTACTTATTGATACCTGGCTTGACCTCTGCTTCGTCTCACTACACTACTTATTGATACCTGGCTTGACCTCTGCTTCATCTGACTACACTACTTATTGATACCTGGCTTGACCTCTGCTTCATCTGACTACACTACTTATTGATACCTGGCTTGACCTCTGCTTCGTCTGACTACACTACTTATTGATACCTGGCTTGACCTCTACTTTGTCTTACTACACTACTTATTGATACCTGGCTTGACCTTTGCTTCATCTGACTACACTACTTATTGATACCTGGCTTGACCCCTGCTTCGTCTCACTACGTTACTGATTGACATCTGGCTTGACCTCTGCTCGTCTGACTAAGTTACTGCCTGATTCTTGGTTTTGACCTTCATCTTGGCTGACCATCCTCTGCTTGACTCCTGGTTTGATCCGTGTCCGTATTGCCACTTCTTCTTGCCTGCCGCCTGCCCTGACCACAGCCTGTTCTTCCACGCCTCTGCTGAATCTACTCTGGACTTGGCCTCTCAGGCTTCAGCCTGTTCTTACTCGGGCGCCCCCTGTCTTGTTCCTGTTCTCCTTGGCGCCCGGTCTCCAGGACTCTGCCTTATCTGGACTTGTTCTCCTACTTCTACCACCGCTGCTGGCCCCTGGCTGACACTCTCACCGTCTCTCGGAAGACGGAGGCCCACCTAAGTCCAGCTGGCCCCAGTACCCAAGGGCTCAACCTGAGGTATTGGTGAAGCTCCAGCCGGCCTCAGTCAGTCAGCCAGCTCCGCCTGCCGACGGTGGGGACCCGTAGGGCTTGCCCTGCGGGTAGCGTCAACCCCACCTAGGCCCAAGGGTCCACCTCCTGCGCAGCACCTGCAAGAAATCTCTCCTTACCGGGGGCAGTTTTTTTTTATCTTCCTCCAGGGTGGTCCATCCCCTGGAGTAGATGGTGTGCAAGATCCCCTCTTAGCTACCTCCCGTATCCAAGTTTCCCCTGCCCGTACTCCATACCATGTAGGCAGGGAAGCCCTGCTGTATGGAATATGGAACAAAGAGCATGGAACGACAAGAGCACAGGGCCGGCCCAGTCTGTTCATTTACCTTTCCAGTTGCAATAGCGCAGACCCTACTGGACTTCTGGCTTTACCTTCAACACCCCCCAGCCCATTACTATGGATCTGCTGAAGTTATCCCAGACTTTCTTGAATTGTCTGTTTTATTGCATCATCGCACGCTCCAAAAGGCTGCTCCAGGAATCCACCATCCTTTCTGAGAACAAATATTTCTCCGGGATGCCTGAATCTGCCCCCATTTAAAAGCCTCATGTCATGACCTCTTGCCTAGAGCTTCCTTTCCACTAGAAATTATCTCCTCTGCATTATTTGTGTAGAAAATTCAAGGTCAAGCTTTAACCAGGCAATTTTGCAATTTTGCACTTTCCCTCAGATATTACTGGCACAATTTGGCAAACTTTCCCTGGTGAATGTGGGGAAAACCCATTCCAATTTCATGCAATTTCACTGACTTGCAGGAATCTGCAACCCATCTGCCCGCTGTGGACTCTGCAAATCAGGTGAATTTACTTCAGCTTTTGATCTCGAGTGGAGGAGTAGCCTAGTGGCTAGAGCCAATGGACTATGAACCATGGAAAGCAGGGTTTACATCCTGCTGCCCTTCTGACCTTGGGTAAATCACTTAACCCTCCGTTGCCTCAGGTACAGTAAAAGTCGCAGGAGAGCGGGCGAGCACCCGCTCTCCTGTGCGCGCGATTTTGTATTCAAATGAGGGTCCAGGTAAAAAGAGGTGCTAGGGACACTAGCGCATCCCTAGCGCCTCTTTTTGGACAGGAGCGGCCGCTGTCAGTGGGTTTGACAGCCGACGCTCAATTTTGCCAGCGTCGGTTCTCAAGCCCGCTGACAGCCACGGGCTCGGAAACCGGACGCCATCATGGAAAGACTAAATTAATTCTTTGCTTCCGTGTTTACTAATGAGGATGTTGTGGAGATACCGGTTCTGGAGATGGTTTTCGAAAGTGATGATTTGGATGAACTGAACCAAATCACAGTGAACCTGGAAGGTATAGTAGGTCAGATTGACAAACTACCTGGACCGGATGGTATGCATCCTAGGGTTCT